>NC_080556.1:5445000-5745000 GCF_028640845.1 Ahaetulla prasina | reverse complement strand
AGAGAAGAACAACAAAGAGGATTGGGGGACTGGAGGATAAAACATATGAAGGATGGTTTCAGGAACTGGGTAGGTCTAGTTTAATGCAAAGAAGGACTAGGGGTGACATGATAGCAGTGGTCCAATAGCTCAGGGGCTGCCACAAAGAAGAGGGAGTCAAGCTATTCCCCAAAGCACCTGAGGGTAGAACAAGAAGCAATGGGTGGAAACTAACCAAGGAGAGAAGCAACTTAGAACTAAGGAGAAATTTCCTGACAGAACAATCAATAAGTGGAACAACTTGCCTGCAGAAGTTGTGAATGCTCCAACACTGGAAATCTTTAAGAAAATATTGTATAGCCATTTGTCTGAAGTGGTGTAGGGTTTCCTGCCTAGGCAGGGGGTTGGACTAGAAGACCTCCAAGGTCCCTTCCAACTCCGTTATTCTATGCTAATATACGGAGAGGGGGAAAATTATCTTGCAAGGAGATGGTGGTGGCAGAAGATAGTGGCCGATCTCTTCTGTTCCTGTTCACTGACATTTGAATTAAGCCGCCCAGCTTAATTGGTGGAACACTACTGCATTCCATTCCATTCCCAGCGTGTGTTTTTCTTTGCTTAAAAATAATAATAATAAAAATGGTGCGAATGACAGAAAAGAATCTTTCTCCATCTGAATCCCTGGAGAACTATCGCCAATATTGAGACAATATCAAACAAAAGATCGTTCTGCTTCGAGGGGCAGGGAACCATCCGTGGGAATCACGGTCTGGTTCTTAAGGCTGCACATACCTAAAGCCGTATTCCCAGCCAGCAGACCCAGGCCTTCCAACTTGGTGATCTGCTTACTGTAAATAAATCTATCAACTTTCCCAGCCTGAAGTGGGGTGTTTAAACTTTAAGCGTGGGACAAATTACTGTTTGTCTGGCTCTACCTGTTTACACATCGAGAGCAAAGAGGGAAAAAAAAGGAAGAAAACTCTGGGTGCCCATGGAGCAGTATGTGTGAGAGAAATAACAGATATACGTCATATATATATAAAAAAACACTTGCATGGACAGGCCTGTAAATGTGTTTAGGTTTGTCCAAAGAATTGGCAGATACTTGGCTTCCTCCTTCAGGAAGAAACCAACTGTTTATAAGATTCACGAAAAAAGGAAGGAAGATACAAAGACACTTTTCTAACAGGAAGGAAGTGAGGGAGGGAGGGAGGGAGGGAGGGAGGAAGGAAGGAAGGAAAAATAAGAAGGAAGGAAGGAAGGAAGGAAGGAAGGAAGGAAGGAAGGAAGATAAAAAGTAAGAGGAAGAAGGAAGGAAGGAAGGAAGGAAGGAAGGAAGGAAAGAAAGTGGAAAAATGAAGGAAGGAAGGAAGGAAGGAAGGAAGGAAGGAAGGAAGGAAGGAAGGAAGGAAGGAAGGAAGGAAGGAAGGAAAAATGGGAAAGAAGGAAGGAAGGAAGGAAGGAAGGAAGGAAGGAAGGAAAAATGGGAAAGAAGGAAGGAAGGAAAAAGGAAGGAAGGAAGGAAAAATGGGAAAGAAGGAAAGAAGGAAGGAAGGAAGGAAGGAAAAATGGGAAAGAAGGAAGGAAGGAAGGAAAAAGGAAGGAAGGAAGGAAAAATAAGAAGGAAGGGAGAAATAGGAAGGAAGGAAA
Organism: Ahaetulla prasina; assembly: GCF_028640845.1. NCBI lineage: Eukaryota > Metazoa > Chordata > Lepidosauria > Squamata > Colubridae > Ahaetulla > Ahaetulla prasina. The sequence goes on along the minus strand of NC_080556.1, from coordinate 5,743,371 downwards.
GAAAAATGGGAAGGAAGGAAGGAAGGAAGGAAGGAAGCAAGGAAGGAAGGAAAAATGAGAAGGAAGGGAGAAATAAGGAAGGAAGAAAAAAATTAGAAGGAAGGAAGAAAAGAAGGGGGAAAATGGAGGGAAGGAAAAATGAGAAGGCAGGAAAAAAAGGGGAAGGAAGGAGAAATGAGAAGGAAGGAAGGAAGGAAGGAAGGCACTAGATAAAAATGAGATGATTCCAACTACTTATTTTCATTTTTTTTGTTTGTATCCTGCCTTGATTATTTTTACAGATAATTCAAGGCGGCGAACCTATCCAACACACCTCCCTCCTTCTATTTTCCCCACAACAACAACAACCCTGTGAGGTGGGTTGGGCTGAGAAACAAAGTTATTCCATAGCTAAGGTGGGAACTTGAACTCGCGGTCAGTTTACATCTACCTGAGAGCCCTTCCCCACCACCTGTGCCCTCTAGACCTGTGGGCCGTGAACCCCGGGATAGGGGCTGTGATGTCATCACAAGGGAGGGGGTCTGTGAAGGCTTGAAGAAATGTTATAAATTCATTCTTGAGTTAAGTCTTCGGGATCTGTGGCCACAAAGGATATTTAAAGGGGGTCAGTGGTGAAGAAAACATTAAGAACAGTCTAGAGCAGGGGTCTCCAACCTTGGCAAATTTAAGCCAGGAGGACTTCAAGTCCCAGAACTCCCCAGCTAGCAAAGTTTCCCCTTCCCCTTCCTCCCTTCTCCTCCTCCTCCTCCTCCTCCTCCTCTTCCTCCCCTCTCTACCTCCTCCTCCATCTTTTCTCTTTTCTTCTTCTTCTTCTTCTTCTCCTCCACCTCCTCCTCCTCCCTCTACCACCACCTTCTCCTCCATCTCCTTTCTCTTTCTTCTTCTTCTTCTTCTTCTTCTTCTTCTACTTCTCCTCCTCTTCCTTTTCTTCTCCTATTCCTCCTCCATCTCATTTCTCTTCTTCTTCTTCTTCTTCTTCTTCTTCTTCTTCTTCTTCTTCTTCTTCTTCTTCTTCTTCTTCTTCTTCTTCCTCCTCCTCCTCCTTCCTCTACCACCTCCTCGCCAATCCTCTTTCTCTTTTCTTCTACGTCTTTTCCTCCTCCTCCTCCTCCTCTTCTCCTCTCCCTCTTCCTCCTCCCTCTACCACCACCTTCTCCTCCATCTCCTTTCTCTTTTCTTCTTTCTCTTTTCTTATTTCTTCTTCTTCCTCTTCTACTTCTCCTCCTCCTTTTTTCTTCTCTCCCTGTTCCTCCTCCATCTCCTTTCTCTCTTCTTCTTCTTCTTCTTCTTCTTCTTCTTCTTCTTCTTCTTCTTCTTCTTCTTCTTCTTCTTCTTCTTCTTCTTCTTCTTCTTCTTCTTCTTCCACTCCCCCTTCCTCCTGTTCCTCTTCCTCCTCCACAAAACCCAGTACAATGTTAGAATAGCTTTTGCTGTTTTCCAAGAAGCTGGGCTGGCCAGTCCTTCCCCAGCTGGCATTCCCGTTGGCACAACTCACCAGTGATCCTTCTCCAATTGGCACTGGGAGCCCTCTGTCCTTCCCTCAACCCTTCACGTGCTGGAGAAATGGTGGGTTTTTTCCCCTTTCTTTTTCAGCGTGACTTCCTATTGTAAAGGATGTGGGTCTAAGGGGGACAGGAATATGCTTTTGAGAACTGGGCAGCAGGGGCCCCTCCTTTAGAGGTCTCCGAGTGTTGCCGGGCCAAACAGATGCTGCTGTGACCTGGCGATAGGATTTTGACAGGGTCTGGGCTCCAGAGGAAGTTGGGTCACAAACACGCAAATGATGATCGGGTCACGGAGACCTTTGAAGGCCCAATCAGTGGCAGCTGTGTTTGCTCAATGATTACCAAATGACCAGACTGGATTTCTTACGTCATTATCGATAAAGACCCATCGGCTTTTATTTAATTTATTGATGAGTTTCAATTTCAGGCCAAGGTTGAAGCATTCACCGGGGGCATCCGACAGGAAAAGCCTTGGTTGCAAAATTAACTTTGGGGCCCGAAAGGAAAGGGGGTCTTTCTCCAAAGCTGCAAAACTGAGGCTAGGCGGGGAGGTTTAAAGCGTTCGAAAACCTCGTTTTCGCCCGCCCTACATCGTACTGGAGGGGGAGTAAAGAAAAGGAGGAGGAGGATAATAATTGAAATGGTGTAGACCCATGATGGCGGACCTAAGGCACGCCTGCCAAAGGTGGCACGCGGAGCCATATCGGTGGGCAGGTGAGCGTTACCCTAGCTCAACTCCAGGGCTCATGCGCACACCGGCCAGCTGGGCCTTCCGGGCCCACCGGAAGTCAGCAAACGGGCCGTTTCCGGCCTCTGGAGGGCCTTCAGAGGGGTGGGGAAGGCTGCTTTTGCCCTCCCCAGGCTCCTAGAAAGACTCTGGAGTCCGGGGAAGGCAAAAAACAGGCCTTCCGGGCTCACTGGGTCAGCAAACGGGCCGTTTCCGGCCTCTGGAGGGCCTTCAGAGGGGTGGGGAAGGCTGCTTTTGCCCTCCCCAGGCTCCTAGAAAGCCTCTGGAGTCCGGGGAAGGCAAAAAACAGGCCTTCCGGGCTCACCGGAAGTCAGCAAACGGGCCGTTTCCGGCCTCCGGAGGGCCTCCAGAGGGGTGGGGAAGACTGCTTTTGCCCTCCCCAGGCTCCTAGAAAGACTCTGGAGTCCGGGGAAGGCAAAAAACAGGCCTACCGGGCCCACCGTGCCATCGCGTGCCAAAAGATGGGGGAGCACGAGGGTTAGGGTTAGAAAAACCACCCAGTCCAGTTGCCTCTTGAAAAAGATCTGAGGTAGCTTCTTGGATGAGAAGCGAAACATCTTCAGAGGAAAACCAGACAGTCCAGTTGCCTCTTGAAAAAGAGCCGAAGAAGCTTCTTGGATGAGAAACGAAACGTCTTCCAAGAAAAAAAAACAAAAAACAAAAAACAGAAAGTCCGGTTGCTCCTTCAAAAAGAGCCGAGGAAGCTTCTTGGATGAGAAGTGAAACATCTTCAGAGAAAAAAAAACGGAAAGTCCAGTTGCCTCTTGGGAAAAAAAAACATCTTTTGGGAATCTTGCAGAGGTTTAAATGTCCGCAAGAAAACCAACCAAGCCGAAAGGACACCACCGACCCCTCGTTTCAACCCCCCGAGCAACAAATAATCCCCTTTATTGGCCTTTATCTCCCACACAGAGTACAAGGCTGGGCTTTTAACTTATTTTACAGAGGTAAAACTCCTCTGCAAACTCCTCTTAAGAGTGTGCTTTTTTTTCTCAACTTGGGCATGTTCCAGAGAACAAATAGTTCTCGTTCTCCATTCCATAAACAGGGAGGCATCTGTGGGTTCCGAGTCAAAAAAAGGCGTTTTTCCCCCCGCCTTGCATTTAAGAATCGGCGTTCGTAAATGAACAGGAGGAAATAACCCAAAAATGTAAAAGAAAATGGGTTTTTTCCCGCCCAAATCCAGCTTTTTCTCCTGGGGAATGGGGTAAACTCGTGAAGTGGCCGTGTTGTTGTTATTGTTATTAACGTCCTTCTGTCTTGTTATTCGCTTGGCCTTCCCTGCTTCTGCTTTTATTTTCTAATTCGTTCAAAATGATTATTTCCTAGCAGCTGGTTTGGTCTAGGCCCTCCGGAGGCCGGAAACGATCTGTTTGACAACTTCCTTTCGGACTGGAAGGCCTGTTTTTTGCTCTCCTCAGGCTCCAGAGCCTTTCTTGGAGCCTGGGGAGGGTGAAAATGGACTCCTCCTCCCCCGGAGGCCCTCCGGAGGCCGAAAACAGCCCGTTTGCCAACTTCCGGTCCCACAGAAGCCTTGCGAGAGCAAAAAATGGGCCTACCAGGCCCACTGTGCCAAAAGCGTGGGGGAGCGTGGGGGGTATGTGTCGTGTGCACGTGCGCGGGGGCACCTAGAATTATGGGTGTGGGCACACATGCAACCCTCTCCCCCCAGGTGACCCCCACTTTTGGCATGCGATGGCAAAAAGGTTTGCCATCACTGGTCTAGGTGTTAAGGCATCAGGATTGAAACCAAGAGACGGGGAGTTCGTCCTGCCTTAGGCATGAAAGCTGGTTGGATGACTTTGGGCCAATCACAAGGAGACGGGGAGTTCTAGTCCTGCCTTGGGCATGAAAGCTGGTTGGATGACTTTGGGCCAATCACAAGGAGACGGGGAGTTCTAGTCCTGCCTTGGGCATGAAAGCTGGTTGGATGACTTTGGGCCAATCACAAGGAGTCAGTGAGTTCTAGTCCTGCCTTAGGCATGAAAGCTGGTTGGATGACTTTGGGCCAATCACCAGGAGACAGTGAGTTCTAGTCCTGCCTTAGGCATGAAAGCTGATTGGGTGACTTTGGGCCAATCACCAGGAGACAGTGAGTTCTAGTCCTGCTTTAGGCATGAAAGCTGATTGGGTGACTTTGGGCCAATCACCAGGAGACAGTGAGTTCTAGTCCTGCCTTAGGCATGAAAGCTGGTTGGATGACTTTGGGCCAATCACCAGGAGACAGTGAGTTCTAGTCCTGCCTTAGGCATGAAAGCTGATTGGGTGACTTTGGGCCAATCACCAGGAGACAGTGAGTTCTAGTCCTTCCTTAGGCATGAAAGCTGGTTGGATGACTTTGGGCCAATCACCAGGAGATGGGGAGTTCTAGTCCTGCCTTAGGCACGAAAGCTGGCTGGGTGACTTTGGGCCAATCACAAGGAGTCAGTGAGTTCTAGTCCTGCCTTAGGCATGAAAGCTGGTTGGGTGACTCTCTCAGTCCAACCTACCTCACAGGTTTGTTGTGAGGAAAATAAGAGGAGGAAAGAATATTAAATATGTTCACTGCGTTGAGTTTTTTTTTAAAACAATAATAAAAGTGTGGGAAGGAAGGAAGAAAGGAAGGAAGGAAGAAGGAAGGAAGGAAGGAAGGAAGGCAAGGAGACAGACAGACAGACAGAGGGGTAGTGCAAGGAAAAGAAATTTAGTTCCTCTCCCCCATGCCCCCCCCCCCACGGAGAATATACCGTAATACCTTCCCACGTGCAATAGGCACACACCTCTCTCGCACCCTCAGGCCACTCCGTTAACTCAGTTTACATTGTCCATATGATATATAGCACATTTATTTACCATAAACTAAAGATAAAGTTACAGCACTGCATCGTCAAACAACTACCAGAAGCAAAAAGCAACAATGCCACTTGCCATAACTCAAGCATAATCGGCAAATATTTATCTAAGCCTGGACTGATACTGGGGCAGCCTTGCAGTTTGAAAATGGATTTCGATCAAGAGGGTTGATCCGTTCCTGCCTGGTGGGGGTTCATATTTACGACGGTCGCAGCGATCCTCTTTTGCGACCTTCTGACAAGCAAAGCCAGTGGGAGGGGGACGGGGGGGGGGGAAGCCGGATTCACTTAAAAACCGTGGGACTAACTTAACAAACCGTGGCAAGAAATGTTGTAAAACGGGCCAAAAAAAAAAAAAAACCTCACTTAACAACTCAACAGAAACCTTGGGTTCAATGGTGGCCGTAAGCCGAGGTCTACCTGTGCTATGTAATATTTGAAACAAAGAGGGGCCAACTTTTGGGAAATAAAAGTTTTGGAGAAACTGACTAGGCACAAAACAGAGGGGGCGGAAAAGGAGGGTGTAGTTTTAGTGGATAGAACTCTATCCTAAGGAGAAACTAACCAGTGGTGAAATCCAATTTTTTTTTTACTACCGGTTCTGTGGGCGTGGCTTGGTGGGCGTGGCAGGGGAAGGATACTGCAAAATCCCCATTCCCACCCCACTCCAGGGGAAGGATACTGCAAATTCCCACCCCACTCTGGGGCCAGCCAGAGGTGGTATTTGCCAGTTCTCCAAACTATTCAAAATTTAACATAACATAACATAACATCAGAGTTGGAAGGGACCTTGGAGGCCTTCTAGTCCAACCCCCTGCCCAGGCAGGAAACCCTACACCATCTCAGTCAGATGGTTATCCAACATTTTCTTAAAAATTTCCAGTGTTGGAGCATTCACAACTTCTGAAGGCAAGTCGTTCCACTTATTAATTGTTCTAACTGTCAGGAAATTTCTCCTTAGTTCTAATTTCCGCTACCGGTTTTCCAAACTGCTCAAAACTTCTGCTACCGGTTCTTCAGAACCTGTCAGAACCTGTTGGATTTCACCCCTGAAACTAACCAAGCTCAGCCGACTTTCTTACCAAAAATCCAAGAGCTAAAATGCCTCCTGAGATTGCGGCAGCGGGGGGAGGGGTTGGACTAGATGACCTACAAGGTCCCTTCCAACTCTCTGTTAATTTCTGTTATTTCATGAGGTTCCTTGCCCGGAGTAGCATTTCTGGACCTTCCGACAACTTTTAAGAGGAGTGGACTTCAACTCCCAGAATTCCCCAGCCAGCCAAACTGGGGAAGGCCACCCATCCACTGAAAAACAAAACATAAAAAAAAACTGGCTTGGAATGAAAATCGCCAGGAAATTTCTCCTTAGTTCTAATTTCCGCTACCGGTTTTCCAAACTGCTCAAAACTTCTGCTACCGGTTCTTCAGAACCTGTCAGAACCTGTTGGATTTCACCCCTGAAACTAACCAAGCTCAGCCGACTTTCTTACCAAAAATCCAAGAGCTAAAATGCCTCCTGAGATTTGCTTGGGCGGCAGCGGGGGGAGGGGTTGGACTAGATGACCTACAAGGTCCCTTCCAACTCTCTGTTAATTTCTGTTATTTCATGAGGTTGCAAACAGAGGATATATAGAGGGCTCCTTGCCCGGAGTAGCGTTTCTGGACCTTCCGACAACTTTTAAGAGGAGTGGACTTCAACTCCCAGAATTCCCCAGCCAGCCAAACTGGGGAAGGCCACCCATCCACTGAAAAACAAAACATAAAAAAAAACTGGCTTGGAATGAAAATCGCCAGGAAATTTCTCCTTCCTTCTAAGTTGCCCCTCTCTCTCCTTGGCTGGTTCAGAGGTTCTGCCCTGCCTTCGAAATGAAATGTTAACAACATCAGACACTCCTTAGATAGCAAGAGAGAGGATGCCTCTGCGTGAGTCACCGTTCTGGGTCAACCTTCCAGAATCGGCCTCCGGTCAGAAACTGGGGAGGTGCCCGGGCTATAAATCAGGGGAGGATGAGAGCATCCGTCCCTCCCCGTTGGCAGGGCTTCCAGTCAGCTTCTGTATGAGTCACTGTTCAAGGTTGGCCTCTTCCCTTCAGCTTCTGTTCTGTAACAGACAGCTTCTTTTTTCTCTTTCTCCTCCTCCTCTCCTCCTCTGCTTCTTTCCTTCTCCTCCTCCTCCTTTTTCTCCTCTCCCTCTACCACCACCTCCTCCTCCATCTCCTTTCTCCTCCTCCTCTTCTCCTCCTCCCCCTCTTCTTCTCCTCCTTCTCCTCCTGCTTTTTCTCCTCTCCTCTTCCTCCTCCCTCTACCACCTCCTCCTCTCCTCCTCCTTCTTCCTCTTTCTCCTCCTCCTCTCCTTTTCTTCCCTCCTCCCCCTCCTCCCTCTCCTTTCTCCTCCTCCTCTCCTCCTCTGCTTCTTTCCTCCTCCTCCTCCTTTTTCTCCTCTCCCTCTACCACCACCTCCTCCTCCCCTCCTCCTCTTCCCTCTCCTCCTTTTCCTTCTTCTTCTTTCTCCTTCTCCTCTCCTTTTCTTTCTTCCTCTTCCATCTCCTTTCTTCTCCTCTTCCTCCTCCTCCTCCTCCATCTCCTTTCTCCTCCTCTTCTCCTCCTGCTTTTTCTCCTCTCCGTCTTCAACCTCACTCTACCAGCTCCTCCTCTCCTCCTTTCTCTTTCTCCTCCTCCTTTCCTCGTTTCTTTCCTCCTCCTCCTCTTCCATCTCCTTTCTCTTCTTCTTCTTCTTCTCCTCCTCCATCTCCTTTCTCCTCCTCCTCTTCTCCTCTTCCTGCTTTTTCTCCCCTCCCTTTTCCGTCTTATCCTCTACCATCACCTCCTCCTCTCTCCTCCTTCTTCTTCTCTTTCTCTTTCTCCCTCTCCTCCTCCTCCTTCACTCCTCCTCCTCCTCCTCTTCCTCCTCCTCCTCCTCCTCCTCCTCCTTTCTTCATAAAACCCAGTTTGAATTTCATTGCCACAACGCATCCATTGAGCACAGGGATGAAGTGCCATCATTTGGGAGTCTCTGGCCTGCAGTCTCAGAACAGGGACTCTGAGAGAGACACCACAGAGGCAGCCCTAGAAACAAGCACGTCATTTCAAGAGCTGGAAGAGTGAAACATCCCTCACTGGAATAAACCTCATCTGGAAAACATGAGCGAGGAGGGGTGAGGTGGGGGCAGCCCAAAACACACACCCTGCCCGGTTTTTCATCTTGGAGGTTAAGCCCCCTAAATCAGCAAACAGCGAGTCTGCATCTCCGTTTTCTCAACCTTCCTCAGGACACCCGAACGGTTGAAATATAACTCCCCCCCTCATTTTTTCCCCCATCCTATAATCTGCAGTTTCTCATTTTTTCCCTGCCTACCTCCTCCAATCAATCTCTCTCTCTCTGTGTGTCTCTCTCTCTCTTTTGCTCTCTTTTTCTCCATCTCTGTCTTTTTTCTTTCTCTCTCTCCCCCTCTCTCCCTCCCTCTCCCTCTGTCTCTCTCTCTGTCTCTCTCTCTCTCTTCCCCTCTCCTCCTCTCTCTCTGTCTCCTCTCTCCTCCTCTCCCTCCCTCTCCCTCTGTCTCTCTCTCTCTCCCCTCTCCTCCTCTCTCTCTCTCTCCCCCTCATTGTCTCTCTCTTTCTCTGTCTGTCTCTTTCTCTGTCTGTCTCTCTCTTTCTCTGTCTCTCTTTCTCTCTCTGTATCCCTCTCTCTCCCTCTCTCCCTCTGTCTCTCTCCCACCCTCTCTCTCTGTCTCCCTCCGTCTCTCTGTCTCTCCCTCCCTCCCTCTGTCTCTCTCTCTCTCTCCGTCTCTCTTTCTCTCTCCCCCCTCTCCCTCTGTCTCTTTCTCTGTATCTCTCTCTCTTCCCCCCCCTCTCCCTCCCTCTCTCCCTTTCTCCCCTCTCTGTCTCTCTTTCTCTCTCTGTATCTCTCTCTCTCTCCCTCTGTCTCTCTTTCTCTCTCCCACCCTCTCTCTCTCTGTCTCCCTCTGTCTGTCTCTTTCTCTCTGTGTCTCTCTCCCTCCCTCTCTCTCTGTCTCTCTGTCTCTCTCTTTCTCTGTCTCTCTTTCTCTCTGTATCTCTCTCTCTCTCCCTCTCTCCCTCTGTCTCTCTTTCTCTCTCCCACCCTCTCTCTCTCTGTCTCCCTCTGTCTTTCTCTTTCTCTGTCTCTCTCTCCCTCCCTCTCTCTCTCTGTCTCCCTCTGTCTTTCTCTGTCTCTCCCTCCCTCCCTCTCTGTCTCTGTCTCTCTCTCTCTCTCTCTCCCTCTCTCCCTCTGTCTCTCTCTTTCTCGCACCCCCTCTCTCCCCCTGATGTCTGTTGGGTGCTGACTGAAGCTGTCATTATCAGCTCAATAAATCTCTTGGCAGGGAGATCTTCCTTTCTCTCTCTCTCTCTCTCTCTCTCTCTCTCTCTCTCTCTCTTTTAATTGAACTGCTGGCTTGCTGGGAGGGGGGGTGGGGAGGGGGGGGGAAGGAGGCCACCAAAGGTTGAAGAGAGCAGCATTTTCCCACGCCTAAGACACACCGCCTCGCACATTCCCCGGGCTGCCAGACCTTTTGCAAATGTTTGGATAGCATAGAGCAAACGGCACACCTTCTATTGCTTGCTCTTCAGAGCCAGGCCGGCAGGAAGTGGCACACAAACACTATTCTATTCTATTCCATATATTCTATTCTATTCTATTCTATTCTATTCTATTCTATTCTATTCTATTCTATTCCATATATTCTATTCTATTCTATTCTATTCTATTCTATTCTATTCTATTCTATTCCATATTTTCTATTCTATTCTATTCTATTCTATTCCATTCCATTCCATTCCATATTTTCTATTCTATTCTATTCTATTCTATTCTATTCTATTCTATTCTATTCTATTCTATTCTATTCTATTCTATTCCATATTTTCTATTCTATTCTATTCTATTCTATTTTTTCTATTCTATTCCATTTTATTCTATTCTATTCTATTCCATTCCATTCCATTCCATTCCATTCCATTCCATTCCATATTTTCTATTCTATTCTATTCTATTCTATTCTATTCTATTCTATTCTATTCTATTCTATTCTATTCTATTCTATTCTATTCTATTCCATATTTTCTATTCTATTCTATTCCATATTTTCTATTCTATTCTATTCTATTCTATTCTATTCTATTCTATTCTATTCCATATTTTCTATTCTATTCTATTCTATTCTATTCTATACGACGGACCGTTTTGTGACTTTTCAAAGCGGCTGAAAAAAGTGACTTGTGAAGTGTGTTTCTCACACTTACGACCCCTTGCAAACATCCCCAGTGGTGGCTTGACCATTGGCTCATATTTAGGACGGCTGCAATGTAAAGGGGTCACGCGGGATCCCCTTTTGTGACTTTCCATCATTGGGGGTTCCCAACTTCCTAACTGCAATGTTCCGCTTAGTGACCGTGGCGAGAAAGGCCACAAACTCACTTAACAACTGCCCTGCTTAGCAAGGGTGGTCATAAATCAAGGGCTGCCTGTAAAAAAGAAAAAAAATTCTTTCTTTCTCATGGTTGCAGGGGAGAAAGATTAGGTGCAAATTCTGCCTCTTATGCAGGGGTGAAATGCTCCCGGTTTGGACCGGATCGCCCGATCCAGTAGTGATGGCAGCGGGTGATTTGGAGAACCGGTAGCAAAAATCCCTCTCCCCCCCACATGCCCTTCTGAGCCAGGCAATCATCAGAGGTTTTTTTAAAAAAACTTTTAAAAGCATTTTTCCTTCAGCTGAAGAAAAAATGCTTTTAAAAGTAAAAAAAATAAAAAAGCCTCTGATGATCATGCGGCTCAGCTGGGATCATCAGAGCCTTTTAAAAGCATTTTTTCTACAGCCTCTCAAGAGGTTGTAGAAAAAAATGCTTTTAAAAGTTAAAAAAAAGAAGTGGCCACGCCCACCCAGTCACATTCCCGCCCACACACTAAGCCACGCCCACAGAACCGGTAGTAACAAATTTTACATTTGAACCCCTGCTCTTATGTCCATTTAACAATTGCTGGGTTGGGAATAATAATTTTTTTTAAAAAAAACAAGGAGTCTTATCTCTCCTCTTCCTTGATCAAAATTCTCTGGTTTGTGGGTTTTTTACTTTTTTGTTTTTTTTAATCCCCAAAGAGAAAGTAACTTCTCCCCTCCACCCTCACCCACCCCTATTTTGCTTCAGGCTTTTGAAGCTATTCTCAACCACACAATAGGTAGGAAATCTCTATAGGTAGGAGCGGGGAGCCCTTGTTGCAAGAGAAGAGAAATTTTAGCAAGCCCTGAGGGAAAGTTCTGCCTACTCTCTTTTAAAAAAATAAATAAATCTGTAGCTTTTGTAGAGAAAAGTCTGTTTCCTGACACACACACACACACACACACACACACACACACACCTCCTCCTCCTCCTTACAAGAATCGCTGGCTGGAAATCTGAATTACCCTTTTGAGAGTTCCTACATGACTTCAAGCCTTCCTTTGACGCACACAGGCGTTGGAGAGTCTGCCAAGGCAGCCTGGCTCTCGCTTAGAAGCTGGAACGAGAAAAGAGAAGCTGTGTGGGGAGCTTTCTCGAACCCGACGCAGGGTTTGTCTGGCCCACACACGCAGGAACCAGGCCAAATGGGAAAGAAATAGCAGCACGTTGTTTCAGTGCTCTCTAAGACGGTGTGGAAGGGCTGGGCGCGGAGATAGGAAGGTGGACAGGGGTGGAGCGTGTGGGGGGGGGCAAAAAACAACAACAACAACAACAACAATAATGCCTGGCCTGGGGCAGGATTTGCACTCGGCTCCGGCAGCTGGGGTGTCTTGCAAAGGAGATGCTCGGCCTGCTTTCAGCTGGGTTAGACTCTAGAGAATGTGGCTTGGGTTTGGTAGCTGAGTGTTACCGTCACAATATTTCAGTGTTTCTTAGCTAGAGGAAAGCAACTAGGAGGAGGTCCCGAGAGAGGCCCAGGAACTCAGTCCCAGGGGCGGGCTGCTAGGGCTTTGGGAGAACCTCTAGCTAAGATACTGTGCAGTTCAGAGAACTCCCAAATCCCAGTCCTGGCTGGCTCCGCCCACCTATCCCCTCCCATTTTGGATGCAGGTAAGTGCTGGGCACACGCAGAGGCTTGGGGAGGGTGAAAAACGGGCCTATCGGAAGTTCAGGAAGGCCTCCAGAGCCTGGGGAGGCTGTTTTTGCCCTTCCGGAGGCTCAAGAAAAGCCTCCAGAGCCTGGGGAGGGCACAAACGCCCCCCTCATGGTGCAGGAGGCCGACTAGGCCACACCCACCATGGCCACACCCACCCAGCAACCGGGCAGAGACCCCCTTGCTAAAATTAAGAACCTCTTCGTTCAGCGAAGGAAATCCTGGCTCCGATTGAGATTGTTAAGGCAAGGACTACCCTGTATAGCAGGGGTCTCCAACCTTGGTTCCTTTAAGACTTGTGGACTTCAACTCCCACAGTCCCTCAGACAGCAAAGCTGGCTGAGGAACTCTGGGAGTTGAAGTCCACAAGTCTTAAAGGGACCAAGTTTGGAGACCCCTGCTGTATAGTTTGGTTTGCTTCTGAGGACAGTTTGCTGATCCGGTTCTTTGAAAAAGTATGTGGGGGGGGGCGGTCTTTAAAAACACAATGTGTAGAATCCAGAACATGGGAATGTTTGATAACAGAATAACAGAATTGGAAGGGGCCTTAGAGGTCTTCTAGTCCAACCCCCCCCTGCTCAAGCAGGAGATCCTGGAACAAACGGCTGCCCAATCCCTTCTTAAAAACCTCCAGTGAGTTTTTTTTTTTTCTGGAGGCAAGCCGTTCCATCGATCAATTGTTTCTCACGGTCAGGAAATTTCTCTTTAGTTCTAGGTTGCTTCTCTCCCGAATGAGTTCCCATCCATTCCTTCTAGATCTGCCTTCTAATGAAAAGAAGAACTAGGGGGTGACGTAATAGCAGTGTTCCAATAACTCAGGGGCTGCCCTAAAGAAGAGGGAGTCAAGCTATTCTCCAAAGCACCTGAAGGCAGGACAAGAAGCAATGGGTGGAAACTCATCAAGGAGAGAAGCAACTTTAGAACTAAGGAGGAATTTCCTGAACAATTAATCAGTGGAACAACTTGCCTCCAGAAATTGTGAATGCTCCAACACTGGAAGTTTTTAAAAAGAGGTTGGATAACCATTTGTTTGAAAGTGGTGTAGGGTTTCCTGCCTAAGTGGGGGTTGGACTAGAAGACCTCCAAGGTCCCTTCCAACTCTTGTTATTCTCTTTTCTGCCCTGAGGTGCTTCTTAGAGTAGGCTGCTCCCCCCTCTTTTCTGTGACAGCCCCCCAAATATTGGAAGACCTCTGCCACAGTGGAGATCAGGCTTAAAGATCCTGATGAAATCTCTTGATTTCATAAGAACCCACGACTTCTTAAGAGCGAGGACAGGACCGGGTGAAGGTTTAATAGAGCAGAAAGCCAGAGGCCCGCTGAGACTTAGAAATATAAAACTTCGGAGGTCTCTTGACAACTGCAACAACCCCCCCTTCCCTTCCTCCCTCTCCAGCCTCCTTCCCCGCCCAGCTTCCTGTAGCCTGTTTTCCTTGCCAGGAGCTGTTTGACCTCCACTGAGTTAAAGCTGGATAGATTCCCAGAATGAAGAGAGGCTGTTCCAGCCACGGCGCGGAAGGAAGGGGAAACCGGAGACCAGCAACTTAACAGCTCAGGAGGAGATGATGATGAGATACTTGTTCGCCCCATCGCAGCCTGGTGGAAATCAGTACTTAGGTTGCAAAAGGGGTGGGGTGGAGTAGGGTGGGGGGGTTGTTTACAAAGACCGGCCATGCCTCCTCCCTGTGGGGCCGTTTTAAAAATAAAAAAATCACAGATGTGGAACGAAATATGTAGCTGTCCTTGCGGAAACACGTCCTTTTTCCAAAATAAAAAAAGGAACGTAGAGCATTCAAGAGGATCTTCCACCCACCCACCCACCGAGTTTAAGACTGTCCAATCTCAGAGAGGCCTAGGGCAGGGGTCTCCAACCTTGGCAACTTTAAGCCCGGAGGATTTCAACTCCCAGAATTTTCCAAAATAAAAAAAAGGAATGTAGAGCATTCAAGAGGCTGGTATCCGGAGCAGGGCTAGTGCCGGTTCGGACGAACCAGTTAGTTCCAACCAGTGGCTGGGCTTGCCTATATAATCTCCATTTTTTTCGATGCCGCGCGCATGTGCTCACATTTTCAGTTCTGGGCGAACCGGTTGTTACAGTACATGATGCCCCTCTCTGATGCTATCTGGCATCGCCTCCCACCCACCCACCAAGCTTAAGACTGGGTTTGTCCAATCTCAGAGAGGCCTAGGGCAGGGGTCTCCAACCTTGGCAACTTTAAGCCCGGAGGACTTCAACTCCCAGAATTTTCCAAAATAAAAAAAAGAAACGTAGAACATTCAAGAGGCTGCTATCCGGAGCCCTGGGAGTTGAAGTCCACAAGTCTTAAAAGAGCCAAGTTTGCAGACCCCTGAATTAGTTCCAACCAGCGGCTGGGCCTGCCTACCCGCCAAGGCGCTGTCCCATCCTATATAATCTCCGTTTTTTCCCCCCCGATGTGCTCATATTTTCGGTTCTGGGCGAACCGGTTGTAACAGTATGTGACGCCCCCCTCTGATGCTATCTGACATCATGTGACGCCCCCCTCTGATGCTATCTGACATTGCCTCAACCCACCCACCAAGCTGGGTTTGTCCAATCTCCGAGAGGTCTAGGGCAGGGGTCTCCAACCTTGGCAACTTTAAGCCTGGAGGACTTCAACTTTGCTGTCAGGGCAATTCTGGGAGCTGAAGTCCTCCAGGTTTAAAGTTGCCAAGGTTGGAGACCCCTGACCTAGAGATTGCAAGGAAAGGGCAGAAAGTGGAGCATTCAAAAGGGGCTCTTACTAAGAGATCAGCTCTTAGTAAGGGAGTTGGCTGAAGGAAAGGGTTTTTTCCCCCTCCTGGAGACCCTTGCCCTCCCCCCCCGTTTATTCTCCACAATGCCCACTTGAAGACCCTTCCCCTTCTATTCTCATTGGAAACTTCTTCCAGAAAAAAGGGCCATTCAAAAAACTGCACTTTGTGCATGCTCAGGCACACTCTCAACAACCCACCCACCCTTTTTTTTTAAGCTGCAGAAACAAGCTGTGGAGAAAGGGGGGGATATAGCCCACCCAACATATGCTCCAAGGCATCTCCTCCTCCGCCGTCGCCTTTATTTGGGACACCCCCTCCCCACATAGCCACCAGCAGCCGGAGCCAGCTGTGGGGCGGGGATGGAGTGGGGTGGGGTGGGGGGAGGCAGAGCGCTTTCTGCACGCGCCACCGGGGGGCTGCGCAAGGGCCACGCGACCGGCGGCGGCGGCTGGGAAGCCGGCGGGTGGTTGAGCGCTGCGGAGGGAGGGGAGGGGAGGGGAGGAGAGGAGAGGGCGGCCAGCTGGGCTTCTTCGTGGTTTTTTTTTCTTGGTTCCCACCCCCTCTCCCAGTCCTCTTGGGCGGCCGCATCATCGCCCCGACCCGCTCCGCTGGAGAGGTCGCGCCGGACTTTTGCAGCCTTGGAGCCGCGTTTGCTAATTCGCTTTTCCTACACTTTTTTTTAAAATTGTTATTATTATTATTTTTGGAGGAACAGATAAGAGCATCTGAAAAGCACTAGTGGCAGTGCTGAAAAGAGGGACGATGAGGGGAGCGCCGAAGGAACTTTGAACCCCCACCCCGCCCTTGGTGGGCTCCCAGTAAATTTTTTTTGGGGGGGTCTTTCATCTGCTTTCAGCTCAAGATTTGGCCAAGGCTGGGAAAGAGCGGCCAAAACTAAATTCAGGCATTTTAAAGAGGGAGGCAGACCTTCTTTGTGGCCTGGAGCAGGGGGTCGCCAACTGGTGAGAAAATGTTGGTGGTCCGCAGAAAAGTGATTTGCATTTTTTAAAAAATATTGCACTAAATAGTATTTATCTTTTTTTTTAAAAAAATCATATTAGTGGTCTGCGGGATTTAAAATTATGAAATCGGTGGTCCCTGAGGTCCGAAAGGTTGGGGACCGCCCCCCACTCGGCCTGGGGGGGGAAACGGGACCCTCTCCCATTAGTGAAATCCAAATTTTTTTTACTACCGGTTATGTGGGTGTGGCTTGGTGGGCATTGCAAGGGAAGGATATTGCAAAATCCCCATTCCCTCCCCACTCCAGGGGAAGATTAATGTAAAATCCCCACTCCCTCCCCACTCCTGTGGGAAGGATACTGCAAAATCTCCATTCCCATCCCACTCCAGGAGAAGGATATTGCAAAACCTCCATTCCCACCCCACTCTGGGGCCAGCCAGAGGTGGATATTTGCCGGTTCTCCGAACTACTCAAGATTTTTGTTGTACCTTGTACTAAATGTTGTACCTTGATGAAGGTATCTTTTCTTTTATGTACACTGAGAGCATATGCACCAAGACAAATTCCTTGTGTGTCCAATCACACTTGGCCAATAAAAAATTCTATTCTATTCTATTCTATTTCCACTACCAGTTCTCCAGAACCTGCTGGATTTTATTTTATTTTAATTTATTTATTTTTGTCACAACATTATATACAAGCACATACCCTCTCCCCATTGGGAAAAGCCAGTTCAAAATTTCAAAAGGATGGAGGAGGGGTGTGTGTTGCGTGTTTCTTTGGGTCAGTTTCTGGACCCCGCATAAGACATCCGTTTGGAAATAGTAAATGGCAAAGGGTTTGGATGTGTTTGTTTGTTTGTTTTTTTGCCGGTTTCCTACTGCAGAGAGCTGCCAAAAAAGAGGATTGGTTGCTAAAGCCAAGCCTTGAGACTTGGCCGCAAGGCTTTTCCTAAGCTTTCTGTCCCCTTTCTGTCAACTCTGTCCCGGCTTCTCCTCTCCTCCCCCCCCCAATACTTCCCTCCCTTCCCTTCCTTGACACAGCCTCCCTCTCTTTCCTCCAGTTTCTGAAGTGCTGCCAAAATTCACTTTATGAGCTGAGAGGCACACAGGCAAAGGGGGAAACCGGCTTTGCGGTTCGAGTCAGGCCTCCTCCCAGTCTGGGGCTCGGCCTCGCGCGTGCGTGCGTGGGGCGAGGGTGCAGCTGGCCTTGAACAGCCTGACAACTGTTACACACACACACATACACACAGAGAGAGAGCCTCCTTCAAACAGGCAACCTCCTGTTATAAAACAGCAAACAGGTATATAGCCCAACAGGGACCGAGGTTTCTCCGGAGCTGTGAATATTAAAAAAAGAAAAGAAAAGAAAAAAAACAACACCTGGCTGGACCTCAGGAGCTTCCTGACTGGTTCCCCGCCCCCCAGTGTTTGTTGACATCTGCCCCCAAACTTCCTAACCGCCCCCCGCCCCACTTCACTGTTTGTTTATACTTAGGCTAAAATTTCTCAGCCGCTGTCTTGTCTCCCTCCATCCATCGAAGAGATGGACAAAGAAAGGGGGAATTTAAGAAAGAATGGAAACAAAACTTGGATGCAAAACCTTTCTGAAACACCCCCCCCCCAAAAACAACAACAACAACAACCCCCCCCCCAAAGAATCCCCAAATTGTTCCGGACAAAAACAGCCGATGGGCGAAGCTGTTTTTCGGGTTCCTGCTTTTGGAATGGAGGATTTTGAATCGTGTCATGGTGTCGTTCCCAACTGGAGAGAGACCATAAATATTATCAGAGAACACCCTTTTTTATTATTATTATTTTTGGGCTCTGCTCAGATGAAGAGAATTTAAAAACAAAACAAAACCCTTCTGTCTTTTTTCCTCCAGCCTCCACTTTCTTCCCTCTCACGCTCTCTCTAAGGACAAATTCCTGCCATCCGGAAAAATGAGTCAGCTGTCTCGGGGTATCGGTTGAAAAAAAAGCATTTGTTCCAATGAGCTTAACTTCAGGAAAACAAAAGAAGGGAAGCTTTTAATTTAAAAGACAGAAAGGAAGTTGGGTTTGGGATCGGTTCCCCACCCACCCCTCTCTTGGGATAGAATAGAATAACAAGAGTTGGAAGGGACTTCCGAGGTCTTCTAGTCCAACCCCCTGCTTAGGCAGGAAGGAAACCTTACACCACTTCAGACAAATGGTTATCCAACATCTTCTTTAAAAAAAAACTTCCAGTGATAGCAGTCTTCCAATATCTCAGGGGCTGCCCCAAAGGGAGTCAAGCTATTCTCCAAAGCACCTGAAGGCAGGACAAGAAGCAACGGATGGAAACTCATCAAGGAGAGAAGCAACTTAGAACTAAGGAGAAATTTCCTGACAGTGAGAACAATGAATCAGTGGAACAACTTGCCTCCAGAAGTGAAGGCTCCAACACTGGAAATTTTTAAGAAAATGTTGGATAACCATTTGTCTGAAGAGGTGTAAGGTTTCCTGCCTGAGCAGGGGGTTGGAGTGGAAGACTATTCTATTCTATTCTATTCTATTCTATTCTATTCTATTCTATTCTATTCTATTCTATTCAGTGTTTACAACTTCTGGAGGCAAGCTGTTCCATGATTAATTGTATGGTCAGGAATTTCTCCTTAGTTCTAAGTTGCTTCTCTCCTTGATCAATTTCCACCCATTGCTTCTTGTTCTGCCCTCAGGTGCTTTGGAGAATAGCTTGACTCCCTCTTCTTTGTGGCAGCCCCTGAGAGATTGGAAGACTGCTATCATGTCTCCCCTAGTCCTTCTTTTCATCAAACTAGACATCCCCAGTTCCTGCAACCATTCTTTGACATCTGAACTGCGAGGGGTCTCCCTTGTTTGCAAAAGTTCTTTGCTTCTGTTTGACTTCGATTTAGTGCGCGTGAGGAATAAGGGGAGAATTGGGGGAGATCGAAGAGGAATAACTGTAGCAAGAAACGTCCGGGGAGATTCTCAGTTGTCCAGGTTTCATGGTTGTCCCAAAAATGCTTTGTTTTCCCAAAAGGCAAACTGACTTCGTCTTTTTTTTCTTGAAGACATTTCGCTTCTCATCCAGGAAGCTTCACTGAGGAGTGAATCACTACAGTTGCTAAGTTAGTAACATGGTTGTTAAATTAATCTGACGTCCCCTTTGGACTTTGCTTGTCTAAAGGTCATTAAAGGGGTCACATGATACACACACACACACACACACACACACACACACACACACACACACTGCAAACATCATAAATGTGAGTTAGTTGCCAGGCATCTGAATTTTGACCATGGGGATGCTGCTGCAACAGCCATGTGAAAAATGGTCATAAGTCACCTTTGCCGTGATAACTTTGAACCGTCGCTAAACGATTTTTTTTAAGTTGAGGACTACCTATATTTCAGTGCTCCTGAATTGAGGATCCATGCCAGTTGCCCCCTCCCCCATCTCTGACATCTACTTTAAAACTTTGAGAATTCATTTCAGTTTCCACCCCTCAGGATTGGGTCTAGCTAGTCTAGAGAGAAGACATGATAACTAGACAGCCGCTTATCTGAAATATTATAGGTTCTCTGCTTCAACAGTGGGGCTGGACTACAAGACCTCCAAGGTCCCTTCCAGCTCTATTCTATTCTGTTCTATTCTGTCTTATCCCATTGTTCTGTTCTGTTCTGTTCCTATTCTATTTTATTCTATTCTGTTCTATTCTGTTCTGCCCTACCCTACCCAACCCTATTCTACCCTACTCTATTCTACTCTACTCTATTCTATTCTATTCTATTCTATTCTATTCTATTCTATTCTATTCTATCCTCTCTTCTTTTTTCTTCTCTTCTACTCTCCCTAACCCTAACCCTACCCTACCCTACCCAACCCTACCCTACCCTACCCTACCCTATTCTAGTCTAGTCTAGTCTAGTCTAGTCTAGTCTAATCTAGTCTAGTCTATTCTAGTCTATTCTCTACTCTTATTCCTTATTCTATTCTACTCTACTCTTATTCCTTGTTCTGTTCTGTTCTGTTCTGTTCTGTTCTGTTCTGTTCTGTTCTATTCTATTCTATTCTATTCTATTCTATTCTATTCTATTCTATTCTATTCTATTCTACCCTATCCCACCCTACCCTATTCTACTCTACTCTACTCTACTCTATCCTACCTTGCCCTACCCTATCCCTAACTGTATCCTCCTATCCTATCCTATCCTATCCTATCCTATCCTATCCTATCCTATCCTATCCTATCCTATCCTATCCTATCCTATCCTATCCTATCCTATCCTATCCTAAAGTTTGAGGGACTTCTGCAGCTGGTCTAACCTTCAGAAAACTATCTTTGGCCCGACCTTACGCTCTTTGCAGGGCTGATCCTTTTCCAAGGAAATGGGTGATGAAATCCACATGGGAACAGGAGGAGGGAGAAAGAGAATCGCACACCCAGCTGGCACCCTTGAGCCAAAAAAGATGAGATGGGAACTCTAAATCAACAAAACGCACCAACAAAGCTAGCAGCACCTTGGAGACGGGAGGCCTGCGCTGCTATAACGGAGGAAACGCCTGTAAAACTGGAGACCCAGGCCAGCTCTCTCTTTCCGGCTTCCCAAAAATGCATCTCTACTTACACGGAAGCCGCTTTGTGCAGAAGCCAAAGGAAGCTCGGGAGCAACCTAGAAACAATTCTAGGTTGACCTTCTCAAGAGTGTAAGAGGAAGGCGGGAGGGGAGGGATGACAAGGATTCTCCCGGGGTGTGTTTGCAGGACGTTACCCAGATCCTTCCTGAGTAAGGAAGAAGGAGGAAGAGGCTCATACACAGGCAGCTCTCGGTGGGTGTGCCGTTTAACCAGGGTTGGGCTTCAAAACTTTTAGCAAGGGGTTCTCTCCAGGTTGCTGGGTGGGCGTGGCCTAGTCGGCCTCCTACACCATGGCAAGGGGGGCATTTTTGCCCTCCCCAGGCTCTGGAGGCTTTCATTGAGCCTCCGGGAGGGCAAAAACGGCCTCCCCAGGCTCCAGAG
This sequence comes from Ahaetulla prasina, assembly GCF_028640845.1. NCBI lineage: Eukaryota > Metazoa > Chordata > Lepidosauria > Squamata > Colubridae > Ahaetulla > Ahaetulla prasina. The sequence goes on along the minus strand of NC_080556.1, from coordinate 5,722,438 downwards.
GCCCTCGAACTTCTGGTAGGCCCATTTTTTGCCCTCCCCGAGCCTCCATGTGTGCCCTGCACTTACCTGCATCTAAAACGGGCCGCGTGGGGACTCCTGGGAGGGGTGGGGTGGGAGTGGGATTTGAGGGTTCTCCGAACTGCACAGAATCTTAGCTAGAGGTTCTCCCGAACCCCTGCGAACCCCCAGCAGCCCCACCGCTGGGTTTAACACCCGCCGGGGAGAGCTTGTGTGTGTGAACGAACGCCCCCTGGCTGTCCCGTGCAAGCGGGCCAGGGAGTTGCATTCGCCACTTGTTGTTCTTCACTTGTTCTCACCGAGGCAAACTCCTTGCTGGGTTGTTGAGTTTATTCAGCAGGGTGCACCTGGAGGTGTTGCCTGCTTTCGGGGAGAGGGAAAAAGGATATAGGCAGAGAGGTGTGCGTTTGTGCGTGTATCTGGCTTTTTGAGTCCTGACTTCTGGGAACAGCCTGGACAAGTCCTGGCAGTTTTCTTGGCATGATTTCAGAAGTGATTTGTCATTGCTCTCCTTACTAGAGAGGAACTGGCCCAAGCTGGCTCACCACCTCCTGGTTTCTAGCCTAATGTAGAACTAGAACTAGAACTAGAACTCACTCTGCGCATGCGTCAAGATGGCGCGGTGACGATCTTCGCGGTGCGGTCCGCGGCCTTTCCAGGGGGTCTGGGACCGAGAGGGGGGTCTTTTTTAGCCCTCCGGTCCCAGACCCTTCCGGCGGAACATCAGAGGAGGCGTTTGGACTGAGGCCCGCCGAGCCGCGAGCCTCGGAACAGCTGACAGGCTCGGCGGTAGGCTCGGCGGTTTTCCTCAGCGTCTCCTGGGCGGTGGTTGTTTGGCGGTGGGCCCGCGGCCTGGCGGCTCCTGGTGGCTCCTTTGACGCTATTCGGTGGCGGCTCTGCCGGACTCGGCGGCTCTGCTCTGGCGACCCTGCCCTGGCGTCTTGTGTCGGTTCAGCCCGGCGTTGCTGCCTGCCTGGGCCTGCGGGAAGATCGGCGGCCCAGTGACGGCCCAATGGCGGCTTTGCGGTCCTGTGGCGGCGTAGCTTCGGTGGCCTCCTCGGCGGCCCGGCAGTTCCTCAGCGTCTCCCACCTTCCTTGGGGCGGTGGCGTGGCCGTGGCGGCGCTGCGGGCCTTTGGGTCTGGCGGCGGTGGCGGCGGTGGCGGCCCCAGGGGTTAGGGGCCTTTCCAACGGCGCTGGATGGGACTTGGCGGACTTCTCTCCCTTGGAGCCTGGCGTTTTCCTCGGCTCATCCTTGGACTTCTGTTGGGGCCTTGCTGGGCCTCTGGCGGGGTGATGGCCAAGGCGGCGCTTCCGCGGTACCGGCGATGGCGGCGGCGGATGGCCCCCATTCCCAGGGACCGAGGGTTTTCGATCAATGCCTGAGAATGGCTTTTCCATCAATACCAGAGGAGGAGGCGAGAAGACCGACCGCTGAGTGATAGTGGCGGAGGGTCAGATGTTGCCATCTGGAGGGTTTCGCCTCGGAGGAGGACTCGGAGGTGTGGCTGACCTCTTTTAGATCCTCGGCAGCTCGGCCTAGGACTGTTCAAGATCAGGCCTGGAGCAGGCCTAGAGCAACTGGGTATGGAGTCCCTGACATCAAGGCCCATATGGACTGACTTTAACACCAACTGACTGACTTGATGGAGAATGGCTAGTCATCTGTACCTGGGGCAAGTGGGACCGTTCAGGTTAGAGGGCAGAATAACGGCCCCATGGAGCCCTGGAAGTCCACGGTTCATCTCGCCAGCCAGAGAGCCTAACCTTGCTATAATAACTGCGCTACAATAACACCTTGACATTTTGACCGGCCTGGATGGACTACTGACCGTTTTGTACTTTATTTATTCATGCGAAGATTTTCAACGCGGACCTTCTTGCCCTCGAGACTCCCTCTCTCAGGTCTGGCCTCCACATTATCGAGGCACATCTTGAGGACGGGTTTTGGAACCCCGAGAGATGGCATGCAAATCTAGGAGGCTTAGGGATTTTAATGAACTCTTTAGTCGTTTTTATTGGGGATTTTAAGGGAATTTTAAGGGGAGGGATTTTAAGGGAATTTTAAGGGGAGGGATAGGGCGGGTGATGGGGCAGCCCGTCGGGGAAACCAGTTCCAGCGCATGCTCGTGGCGACTATCAAATGGGTTCGGAGGTTAAGGGGAGGTGTTCCTTTGTATGAGGGTGAGTCCATTTGCACGGTAAGTGGGAGGGGCAGATATGGCGGAAGGGGGATCGATCGGTTTAGGGGTCACGTTCGATGTATACAGGCGATCGCGTGCCCCGATCCCCTGACTTCTCCTGCCTCCCGGATGGTCAAGATCCTCAGAGCCTGGGCCTTCGCCTGATGTTATGCAACGCACGGTCCGTGGCCAATAAGGCCCCTAATACATGACCTGATTCAGGGGTGCCACGGATATTATAGGCGCACGGAGACCTGGTTGGGCACTGAAGGGGTGTCCCCTGGTTGAGATGTGCCCACCGGGTTTCCGTGCATTCCATCAGCCGAGGCCCAGGGTAGGGGTGGGGGTATGTTGTTATTAAAGAGAGTCTAGAGCAAGGAGGCCACTGTACCTCAGATTGCCGGGTGTGAATCCTCTTTGTGAGGTGGGGTCATAGATGTCAGATGGGCTTGCTGGTCGCGTACCTGGCTCCTTGCTGCGTGACAGCCGCCTGCCCGAGCTTCTGGAGGTGCTTGCCGGGTGGTGGAGACCCCAGACTTTTAGTCATGGGGACTTTAACTTGCCATCTGCTGGCTCGTCATCGACAGTAGCTCGGGAGTTCATGGCCCATGACAGCCCTGGACCTGACTCAAGTAGTTGATGGCCCTACTCACATCGGGGAGGCACACTGGACCTGATTTTCATCTCTGGTCAGTGGTTGAAGGATCTGGACTTGAGAGATATAGTCACAGAACCTTTGTCATGGTCAGATCACTCCTCCTTCGCCTGGACTTTCTGACCGCTACCCAACACCGCAGGGAGACGGAACCACTACGCTGGTACCGTCCCAGGCGCCTGATGGACCCAGAGAGGTTTCGACGGAGCTTGGGCCATTCCCTGAGGATCTGGCTCACGGCACGGCAGAGGAACTAGCCGCAGCCTGGGAACGGGCTGCGGCTGGGGCTTTAGACTCGCCTCTCATGTTTCTGACCCGCGCAGATCCCAACCGCCCTTGGTTCTCCGAGGAGCTGAGGGGATGAAACGCCGGAGAAGACGCCTAGAGAGTTCTTGGAGGTCCAGCCGTTCAGAGGCTGATCGGACACTAGTTAGATCCTATACTAGGACATTCCTAGTGGCACTGAGGGAAGCGGCGTTGCTCGCCTCCTCCCTCATTGCGTCGGCAGATAACCGCCCAGCTGCCCTGTTTCGGGTGACCCGCTCCCTCCTTCACCAGGGGGAGCGGGATGACCCGCTGCAGGGACGTGCTGAGGAGTTTAACGGTTATCTATACGATAAAATCGTTCAGCTTCGGGGCGGTCTGGGCCAGAATTGTGGGGATTCGGACGGCTGAGGGCGGTCTTGGTGATATTGTCTGGGATGAATTTGACCCTGTGGCTCCCGAGGACATGGACAGGTTGCTGGGTAGATTGAATGCCACCACGTGTTTACTGGACCCGTGCCCCTCCTGGCTGGTGCTGGCCACTCAGGAGGTGACACGAGGCTGGCTCCAGGGGATTACGAGCGCTTCCTTGTTGGAGGGAGTCTTTCCGGCCGCCTTGAAAGAGGCGGTGGTGAGGCCCCTCCTCAAGAGGCCTTCCCTGGACCCGGCTGTTTTAGGTAATTATCGTCCGGTCTCCAACCTTCGCTTCGCGGCGAAGGTTGTAGAGAGTATGGTGGCATATCAGTTTCCCCTGCACCTGGAGGAAACTGTCTATCTAGACCCGTTCCAGTCCGGCTTCCGGCCCGGTTACAGCACTGAGACGGCTTTGGTCGCGTTGGTGGATGATCTCTGGAGGGCCAGGGATAGGGGTTGTTCCTCTGCCCTGGTCCTATTAGACCTCTCAGCGGCTTTCGATACCATCGACCATGGTATCCTGCTGCGCCGGTTGGAGGGATTGGGAGTGGGAGGCACCGTTTATCGGTGGTTCTCCTCCTATCTCTCCGACGATGCAGCGAGATGTTGCCGGGGGGCCAGAGGTCGCCCCCGCGGCGCCTCACTTGTGGGGTGCCGCAGGGGTCGATTCTCTCGCCCCTTCTGTTCAACATCTATATGAAGCCGCTGGGTGAGATCATCAGTGGCTTCGGTGTGAGGTACCAGCTGTACGCTGATGACACCCAGCTGTACTTTTCCACACCGGGCCACCCCAATGAAGCTATCGAAGTGCTGTCCCGGTGCTTGGAAGCCGTACGGGTCTGGATGGGGAGAAACAGGCTCAAGCTCAATCCCTCCAAGACGGAGTGCCTGTGGATGCCGGCATCCCGGTACAGTCAGCTGAGTCCACGGCTGACTGTTGGGAGCGAGTCATTGGCCCCGATGGAGAGGGTGCGCAACTTGGGCGTTCTCCTGGATGTACGGCTGTCGTTGAGGACCACCTGACGGCCGCCTCCAGGAGAGCTTTCCACCAGGTTCGCCTGGTGCGCCAGTTGCGCCTTTCTAGACCGGGATGCTTTGTGCACAGTCACTCACGCCCTTGTGACGCCTCGCCTGGATTACTGCAATGCTCTCACATGGGGCTCCCTTGAGGGGCATCCGGAGGCTTCAGTTAGTCCAGAATGCAGCTGCGCTGGTGATAGAGGGAGCCCTCGTGGCTCCTGTGACACCTATCCCGCGCAGGCTGCACTGGCTACCTGTGGCCTTCCGGTGCGCTTCAAGGTGTTGGTGAACGCCTTCAAAGCGCTCCATGGCATAGGGCCGGGCTATTTACGGGACCGCCTGCTGCTACCGGATACCTCTCACCGACCCGTGCGCTCTCACAGAGAGGGACTCCTCAGGGTGCCGTCGGCGCGACAGTGTCGTCTGGCGGCGCCCAGGGGGAGGGCCTTCTCTGTGGGGGCTCCCGCCCTCTGGAACGAACTCCCCCCAGGACTCCGTCAACTTCCGGACCTCCGAACCTTTCGTCGCGAGCTTAAAACTCACTTATTCATCTGCGCTGGACTGGGTTAGTTTTAAATTTATGGGTTTTTTAATGGGTTTTTATTCTAAATTTTAATCTTGGCCAATTCAATAAGTTTTTTAACTGTATTTTAATTGTATTTGTATTAGTGTTGTACCTTTAAATATTTGAGCGGAAATCAGCACGTTGCTGATTGGTCGAGACCTCCAGCAGAACTGTATAAAAGGAGAGGTTTTTCCCCCAGCCTGTTGCTGGGTTCACCCTATATTAAAGAGCTGTTGTCACTACCCTGGTCTCCAGCCTCATTACTTCCCGAACTTAACAATTTCAGAAGTGATTTGTCATTGCTCTCCTTACTAGAGAGGAACTGGCCCAAGCTGGCTCACCACCTCCTGGTTTCTAGCCTAATGTAGAACTAGAACTCACTATCTCCCAGTTTTAGCCTAATGTAGAACTAGAACTCACTATCTTCCAGTTTGTAGCCTAAGGTGTGATTAGAACTCACCACCTCCTGGTTTCTAGCCTAATGTAGAACTAGAACTCACTATCTCCCAGTTTCTAACCTAAGATGCAACTAGAATTCATCGTCTCCTGGTTTCTAGCCTAATGTAGAACTAGAACTCACTATCTCCCAGTTTCTAGCCTAAGGTGCAACTAGACCTTGCCACCTCCTGGTTTCTAGCCTAATGTAGAACTAGAACTCACTATCTCCCAATTTGTAGCCTAAGACGAGACTAGAACTCACCGTCTCCCAGTTTCTAGTCTAAGGTGGATCTAGAACTCACCGGCTCCTGGTTCCTAGCCTGGTGCCATAGTCATGACCCCAATCTGGGTGTCCCCTTCTCCTCCCATCCTGATGAATCGGTCTTTGGCCTTTCCTTAAGAGTTTTAATGTCTACAAGCATGAAGCCACCTGCTCTTTTTAAAGACTTTTGAGCCTTCTATTCCTGCATGACGTGTGCCGTTTTCCTCACGTTAACAGACTTGTTGCTCCAAACCAACTTTTTTCTAGAAAACATTTGGAATATACAGTTGTGGCCAAAATTGTGGAAACCTTTTGGGAAAAGTGTATTTTCTAAAACTTAGCTAATAACACCACCTTTTTTTTTTTTTGGAGTAGCACCATAAAATTATATATCCATGGAAAGATAATTTAATCAAGAATGTAATGCAATACCTTTTATGAAGGATTTGCTATTAGAATAGCAGTGACAGTCTAAAGAAGAACAGTGAAACAGGTAGAAAAAAAGAGATATACCTAACCTTTAGCATGAATGAGGGCCTTACAACGTCTTCCCATGGAGTGAACCAAGTCTTTGAGTTCTGCAGCTGTTATCATGTGAAACCAAGATTGAATGATGGCTTCTATTAACTGGGTTTTAATGCTGGATCGCTTCTGACTAACAAGTTTCTTTAGTTACCTACATAGATTTTCAATGGGGTGAAGGTCTGGGCTATTCCCAGGCCGCTCCAGCAGTGGAATAGGATTGAAACTCAAAAAAAAAAAGTGGTATTATTAGCCATCAAACCTTAAAAATACATTTTTTCCCCAAAGTGTTTCCACAATTTTAGCCACGACTGTAGGTACTCCTGTCGTCTTATAACAGAGCCTGTCATAAATCCCTAGACAGGTGGGATTTTTAAAGAACCAGATCCCAAAGTGCCTATGCCTTCTTTGCTCCCTGTTTCAATATTTCCTCTGCTATTTCCCGTGCGTCATACTTTAATTTATTGAGATAATTTACAGCCCATCTCACCTCAGTGAGTTTTGTGAAGACACCCACGTGTGCACTGCAAAAACTTGGAACTTGAGACCCTGAGGAAAACACACACACACACACACACACAGGAGTAACTCTCGGGTCCAAAGCTGGCCACCAGATGGGATAACACCAACCCTCAGAGTCCATCGGAAACTGCTAAAATGCCCACAGAAACATCAATCCTGAGACTGGAAAATTGTAAAGGCTCTTTGTAGGAGGCACAGCACACAGCAAAGGGAGGAGGAAATGGAGAGAGAGAGAGAGAGAGTGTGTGTGTGTGTGAGTGCACAAGGAACTTGTGTTTTATTGATATGCACCACGTTGGCACTGTGTAGGTGGCACTAAGGAGAATATGTGCTGCTATTTTTTCCTTCAGGAAAGCAACAGGAGCACACAAAAAAGTAGTCAGCACATTCTTTCTCTTTTTCTCTCTCTCTCCCTTTTTTCTTTCTTCCTCCCTCCCTCCCTTCCTTTTTTCTTCCTCCTCCTTCTCTCTCCCTCCCTCCTTTTCTTTCTTTCTTTCTCTTTCTTTCTTTCTTTCTTTCTTTCTCTCTCCCTCCCTCCCTCTCTCTCCCTCCTTTTTCTTCCTCCTCCTTCTCTCTCCCTCCCTCCTTTTCTTTCTTTCTTTCTCTTTCTTTCTTTCTTTCTCCCTCCCTCCCTCCCTCTTTTTCCCTCTCTCCCCTCCTTTTTTCTTCCTCCCTCCCTCCCTCTCTCTGTCTCTCTCTCCCTCCCTTTTTTCTTCCCTCTCTCTCTCCCTCCCTCCCTCTCTTTCTCCCGCTCCTCCCCCCTCCCCTTCTCCCTTTTTCTTTCTTCCTCCCTCCCTCCCTTCCTTCTTTTTTCCTCCCTCCTCCTCCTCCTCCTCCTTTTTCTTCCTCCTTCCCTCTCTCTCCCTCCCTCCCTCTCTTTCTCCCGCTCCTCCTCCCTCCCTTTCTCCTTTTTTCTTTCTTCCTCCCTCCCTCCCTTCCTTCTTTTTTCCTCCCTCCCTCCTTCCCTCCCTCTCTCCCTCTCTCTCTCTCTCCCCCACTTCTCCAGGCCAAAATTGCAAACCGACCAAGTTCATTTTCAAACCGGTGGTAAGGCCACATCAATTCCTGCCCTGCCTACACTTGCTTGAAACACCTCTGCATGTCATAGAGCCGCGGGAGGAAATGGGTTGCGCGCAAGCAATGGAGTAGAAGAGGGAAAAAAATTAATTTCCTGGCGTGTGAACAGAGGCCAGGGCTAAACTAAAATTGCTCCCATATCGGTCCCATGACCTACATGAGCTGGGCATGATCCTACGGGTTGGGCTCTCATTCCTTCCTCCTTCTGCAGAGGCCCGGGGCTTAAAATAAGTTTCCTTCGGAGGAGAGCGATGTCATTTTGTAAGGGAGCTGCGTAAAAGGCTTGGGAAGGGGCTGGAACCAGCTTCTCCCTGCAATTCATTAGAGCCCAAGCTCGCCCAAAATAATAACTGCTCAAATGGTGGGTAATATTGAATGTAAAAGATGAAGAAGCAAGGGGAAGCTTTAAAGTCGAATTGCAAAACAAGTGTTAAGATTTATTTCCCTGTCTTCTTTTTCAACTAGAAAGCCAGAAGTTGTGCAGCTCTCACCCCTCAAGTGGAAGTCCCCTGCTTGAGCAGGGGGTTGGGCTAGAAGACCTCCAAGGTCCCTTCCATCTCTGATGTTCTATGTTCTAAGTCAGCTTTCTCCCTGGGTCACTCTTCCTCTTCCTCACAACCATTCAAGAGTATTGCCTTTCAAAGACAATCCAGATTGACCCCAAAAAGGCAGGTGCTTGAAAATCCAGCTCCTTTCCTATGGGTTGGGTTGGCAGAGTCTCCCCACCAGTCCAGGTTGAAGGATGTGTACAATTCAACTTATTCTCCAAAGCACCTGAGGGCAGGACAAGACGCAATGGGTGGAAACTAATCAAGGAATAGAATAGAATAGAATAGAATAGAATAGAATAGGAATTTTTTTATTGGCCAAGTGTGATTGGACACACAAGAAACTCGTCTTTGGTGCATACGTTCTCGGTGTACATAAAAGAAAAGATACGTTCATCAAAAATCATAAGGTACAACACTTAATGATAGTCATAGGGAAGCAGTCAATATAAATCTTAAGGATACCAGCAACAAGGTTACAGTCATACAGTCATAAGTGGGAGGAGATGGGTGGTGGGAACGATGAGAAGATTAATAGCAATGCAGACTTAGTCAATAGTTTGACAGTGTTGGGGGAATTATTTGTTTAGCAGAGTGATGGCATTCGGGGAAAAAAGGTGTTCTGGTGTCTAGTTGTTCTGGGGGCAAGCAACTTAGAACTAAGGAGAAATTTCCTGACAGTGAGAACAATTAATCAGTGAAACAACTTGCCTCCAGAAGTTGTGGATGCTCCAACACTGGAAGTTTTAAAGAAGATGATGGATAACCATTTTGTCTGAAGTGATGTAGGGTTTCCTGCTTGAGCAGAAGGTTGGACTAGAAGACCTCCAGAGTTCCTTCTAGCTCTAAAGGTAAAGGTAAAGATTCCCCTAGCACATCTGTGCTAGTCATTCCTGACTCTAGGGAGCGGTGCTCATCTCTGTTTCAAAACCGAAGAGCCAGCGCTGTCCGAAGAAGTCTCCGTGGTCATGTGGCCGGCATGACTCAACGCCAAAGGCGCACTGAACACTGTTCCCTTCCCACCGAAGGTGGTCCCTATTTTTCTACTTGCATTTTTTACCTGCTTTCGAACTGCTAGGTTGGCAGAAGCTGGGACAAGTCACGGGAGCTCACCCCGTTACACGGCACTCGGGATTGGAACCGCCGAACTGCCGACCTTTCGATCGACAAGCTCAGCGTCTTAGCCCCTGAACCCCATCATCTTCTAGCTGTACAATTCTACAATTTTTTTTTTCTTTCAGGGAGAAATTCTATGTTACGAGTTTCTTGCATCCGGAAAAGAAACCCACGAGGGGGACAGTGAAGTTTTGCTTCTTCAAAGAAGGGGTGGGTGGGTGGGCTGCCTTGCCCCGCCGGACCTCAATGTCAGAGTGTTGACAGCTCTGCTTTATGGCCTCCAGTTCTAACCGCGCCCCCCCCCCCCACTTCCAACTCTTAGCAAATTCCACACTCCCTCGGCCTCAAATCACTTAAAGGTTGTGCATTTGGCAGGAGGGGGTCATGCAGTTGGGTGTTTGGGGTGGGAAGGCTTCAGGGCCAGGTCTTTTTCTAATTAGGTCCTGTGTGTGTGTGTGTGTGTGTGTGTGTGTGTGTGTGTGTGTTCGGCAGCATCTCCTCCACCCCCAAGTCCCGGGTTTTTTTTCTGCAGCTGCAGCAGCACTGGTTCTGTGGCCCCCCTGCTTTCTCACGCTCCCTTTGCCAAGTCGTGTAATTGGCTGGGCGGCCGCCAAGCTCTGGAGGTCGGCCGTGTCAGCCTTGCTGCTTGTGCTCATACTTAACGGGAGATGTTTTCCTTTAACGCTGCTGCTGCTCCTTCTCGGGAGATTTCTTTTTCCCTTGCCCACACACACACACACACACACATATACACACAGCGCTCCTCCTGGCTCCTGCTCAAGGTCACAGCTGAGCTCCACAACACCGCAAACGCTCTAGGGCAGAGTGCCACAAGCAGAGGGAAGGATTACCCTTCCCGGAACCTCCAGCTAGCAAGGCCAAAGGGGTTGGTGGTGACTCACAATACAGTAATAATAAATATAAAAGAGTGAGAAGGGACCTTGGAGGTCTTCTAGTCCAACCCCCTCTGCTTAAGCAAGAGAGCCGGTATGTCTAGCCGAAACTCGGTATGTCTAGTTTGATGAAAAGAAGGACTAGGGGAGACATGATAGCAGTGTTCCAATATCTCAGGACCTGCCCCAAAGAAGAGGGAGTCAAGCTATTCTCCAAAGCACCTGAGGGTAGAAGAAGCAGCAATGGGTGGAAACTAACCAAGGAGAGAAGCAACTTAGAACTAAGGAGGAATTTCCTGACAGTGAGAACAATTAATTAGTGGAACAGAAGTTGTGAATGCTCCAACACTGGAAGTTTTTAAGAAGATGTTGAATAACCATTTGTCTAAAGTGGTGTAGGGTTTGCTGCCTAAGCAGGGGGTTGGACTAGAAGACCTCCAAGGTCCCTTCCAACTCTGTTATTATGTTAGCATTATGTGCCAAATTCAGACAGACGGCTTGTCCAGTCTCTTCTTGAAAACCTCCAGGGATGGGAGCACCCACAACTTTTGGAGGCAACTTGTGTCCCACTGGTTAATTGTTCTCACAGTCAGGAAATTCCTCCTTAGTTCTAGGTTTCTTCTTTCCTTGATTAGTTTCCATCTGTTTCTTTTTCTCCTGCCTTCTAGTGCTTTGGAGATTAAGTTGATGACCCCCCTCCCTCCTCTCTGGGGCAGCCCCTCAAATATTGTAAGACTGCTATCAAGTCATCCCTAGTTCTTCTCTGAAGACTGGACTCTCTAGCCCAGTGGTTCTCAACCTGTATAGTGCTGTGACCCCTTTAATACAATTCCCCATGATGTGGCGACCCCTTTAATACAATTCCCCACGATGTGGCGACCCCCAACCGTAAAATTATTTTCGTTTTGAATTTATCGCGCCTGAAGCCGCATTGGCTAGCGATCTGAACTGCTTGCGATTGCCTTGAGGACGGAGGCATTAAAGCGGAGACTCCTCCCCTATTAAGTTTATGGCGCCTGAAGCCAGATTAGGCTAGCGATTGGGAGTGATTGCAGCAGGTTGAGAGGGAGACATCAGAGCAAAGATTTCTCTCTTTTTTAATTCATTGTGCCTGAAGCCGAATTCGGCTAGCGATTTGAAGAGCCTGCAGCTGGCTTGTGGAGTCAACCATTGGAGCGCGATTCTTCGACTCGCAAGTATACTTCCCATATTTCCGATGGTCTTAGGCGACCCCTGGCAAATCGTCATTCGACCCCCAACGGGGTCCCGACCCACAGGTTGAGAACCGCTGCTCTAGCCCCAGGATGACGAACCTATGGCACGCGTGCCAAAGTGGGCGCGCAGCGCCCCCTCTGGTGGCATGCGAGCCATCGCCCCAGTTAAGCTCCACTGTGCATGTGCCTCTGGCCAGCTGGTCTTGGGGTCTCTGCAGTGCAAGCACAGGGTGCAGGGCAGGTGTGAAATCCAGCAGATTCTGGAGATCCGGTAGCGGAAATTTTGGGTAGTTTGGAGAACCGGCAAATACCACCTCTGACTGGCCCCAGAGTGGGGTGGGAATGGAGGTTTTGCAATATCTTTCCCCTGGAGTGGGGAAGGAGTGGGGATTTTGCAGTGTCCTTCCCCCAGGAGTGGGGAGGGAATGGGGATTTTGCAGTATCCTTCCCTTGCCACGCCCACCAAGCCACGCCCACGGAACCGGTAGTAAAAAAAATTTGGATTTCACCACTGGTCGGGGCATGCGTGGGAGGGCACACGCACACTGCATTTTGGGGGTTCAGGTGCGCACTTTGGGCACTTGGTCTGGAAAACCTAGACTAGCATCACTGCCCTAGACTTAAAAGAATACCTCAAAGCTGGGACGGGCTGAAGCAGACAGAGGACCAAATTCTTCAAAGAAGCCCCTCCACCCTCTGGAGTGATTTTTTCTCTCTCTCTCTCTCTGAGCCCTCCTGTTTTCACTTCCCACCTCTTGGCCTTTCTTTTTAGCCCGGATTTGGGTCTGAGTGCGAGGGGAAGCTTCGTAACGGGTCTTTATAAAGGGTCTGCACAAACTTTAAAAGGTGGAGCTTAAATCTGTGAGGACCTCACGGATGTTACCTGCTCTGCTTTCTCTGGCAGCCGCACCAGGAAGCTGGGCCAATCCTGAGCGGCCAGATCTCCGGGTGGTCTCCCTTCCACGCACTGACCTTAAGCCCTAAGACAAAAGTTTAAGGTGTTTTCTGCACAAGAGGAACTGGGGAAGGTTCCTGGTCTTTGTGAGCAATTGAGCTGGCATGCTTCCCCTCAAGAGGAAACAAACTCGGCCTGCCACACTCCCTGTTTTTAATCCTCCCTCCCTGCTGTCTCCACTCTGCAGTGGACCCCTCCCTCTTCCTCCTCCTCCTCCTCTTCAGCTTAAGTCCAGATTCCGCCCTCCAGCTGTTATTCAAGTCCGGATCCTCCCTTAAGGGACCTAAAGGAGAAACCGCCCCACCCGGGGTCAAACAACCAATGACTGGGAGGGGGGGGCTTTGCACGCCAGCCCTCCCCCCCATCACAAGGGGAGGGAGGGAGGGAGGGAGGGAGGAAAAGGGGCTGCCCGAGAAAGTTGCATTCGCTGGCCACGCTCCCTTGCACCGTTGCCACACAAATCCCTGCCACCCGCAGCTTCTTCTCCCTTTATTCTGTCATCATCCACACACCAACTTCTCCAAAAAAAATAACACCCCAGCTTGGAGAGAAGGACACAACCTTTTGCAACCTCTCCCAGATCTGGGGACGAGGAAGCCCTTCCAAAAACTGAAATTCATTCTGACACAGGAATGAGAGACCGGGGGTGGGGGAGGGGGAAATAAGGAAGGAGACCTTGAATTATTGCACCCTAAGGAAGGGCCTTCCCATCCAGGATAGGGTGGGGATTGGGGAGTGGAAGCTGGGCCAAGAGGTCCTTTCTAGGGCATTCCACCCATCCCTGCTTCTCGCAGCGCTGCTGCTTTGAACCCAGGACACGTCATTTCCTGGCTCCTTCCCAGGGGTGCTATTCAGCAGGTTCCGACAGGTTCTGGAGAACCGGTAGCGGAAATTTTGAGTAGTTTGGAGAACCGGCAGATGCTGGCCCCAGAGTGGGGTGAGAATGGAGATTTTGCAATATCCTTCCCCTGGAGTGGGGAGGGAATGGGGATTTTGCAGTATCCTTACCCTGGAGTGGGGAGGGAATGGGGATTTTGCAGTATCCTTCCCCTGGAGTGGGGAGGGAAGGGGGATTTTGCAGTATCCTTCCCCTGGAGTGGGGAGGGAATGGGGATTTTGCAGTATCCTTCCCCTGGAGTGGGGAGGGAATGGAGATTTTGCAGTATCCTTCCCCTGGAGTGCGGAGGGAATGGGGATTTTGCAGTATCCTTCATTTAAGGACTGTATGATTTGCTTAAAGACTGCAGGGATTCGCTTAACAATGGTGCCAAAAAAGTTGTAAAATCAGACACGGCTCAGATAACAGCCTGCTTCCTTGACAACAGAAAATATGGTCTCAACTATAGCAAATAGCCCTTAGACTTATATACCACTTTACAGTGCTTCCCAGCCCTCTCTAAGCAGTTTACAGAGTCAGCCTATTGCCCCCCAATGATCTGGGTCCTCATTTGACCCACCTCGGAAGGATGGAAGGCTGAGTCAACCTGGAGCCTGGTGAGATTCGAACTGCCAAATTGCAGGCAGCCGGCAGTCTGCAGAAGTAGTCTGCAGTACTGCATTCCGACCACTGCACCACCAGAGCTCAAATAGTTGTAAGTCGAGGACTACCTGTATAGCCAAGGAGCTGGGGTGGTGGGGGGCTGGCAAAACTACAAAGGCCTGACATTCATCTGTCTCCAAGCTTGATGCTTTCCCTCTGGCTAAAATTCTCCAGAATAGGCAGGGGAATTACCTTTTATTTTTACTGAGTCTCCCCTCCCCGCCCCCACCCCACCCCCCAAGCTGTCTCCTCAATAGCTGCCTGGACCGTCTGTTCCTCTTGGTTCACAACCACGAAGTATTTGAAACTAACAGGAGACCACTCAGAAATGCAGGGAGAACTATTGGTTAGATAGGACGTTTTTTTAAAAAAAGATAATTGAGCAGAGACAAACAATTTCTCTAGTGTTGTCGCTCCCCCCCCCCCCCCACACACACACACCCTACTCCCCAAAATGGACAGTATATCTGCAGTTCAGCTCTGGGGGAAACATGATGGCAGTACTTAAGTAGACAAAAAAAAAAATGCCTCAATGTTTGAAAAGAATTGGGTAACGCCTGCTTGGAAACGGGAAAGCCAGCGGGCCGCTGGCAAATTTGCAGAAGGAACTACTGCAAAGTTAAAGAAGGAAAGGTGTATTATGAAGAGGTTAGATAACCATTTGTCTGAAGTCGGTGTAGGGTTTCCTGCCAAAGCAGGGGATTGGACTAGAAGACCTCCCAAGGTCCCTTCCAACTCTTGTTATTTCACTCTATTCTATTTGCTCACAAGCCTCCTGCTCGGTTCCGCCAGGTTGCCACCGTCCTATCCTGACCAATAGCTGTGCTGGCCTCTGTTTAAACATCTCCAGCCAGGGAAGGAGCCAATGGCAATCTAAGGCAAGTTATCGAATGACCTTAATTGCCAAATTACCTTTATAAGGTAGGTAAAATGAGGACCCAGATTGTTGGGGGGGCAATAAGTTGACTTTGTAAAAAAATAGACAAATAGAATGAGACTATTGCCTTATACATTGTAAGCCGCCCTGAGTCTTCGGAGAAGGGCGGGGTATAAATGTAAACAAACAAACAAACAAAAAATCAAATGACCTTAATGCCAAAGCCCACTGCAACTACATAGCAAAAAAGGCCCTAAGAGTTGTAAACCTAATTTTACGCAGCTTCTTTTCCAAAAACTCTACACTAGTAACTAGAGCATACAAAACATTTGCCAGACCTATTCTTGAATACAGCTCATCCGCCTGGAACCCATACCACATCTCTGACATAAATACAATAGAACGAGTCCAGAAATATTTTACTAGAAGAGTTCTTCGCTCCTCCGAAAACAACAAAATACCTTATGCCACCAGGCTTGAAATCCTGGGATTAGAAAACTTACAAAATCCGTCGACTTCGACATGACCTGTGTTTAACACACAAAATCATCTATTGCAATATCCTTCCTATAAAAGACTACTTCAATCGCAATATTACAAGAGCAAAAAATAGATTCAAGCTTAATGTCAACCGCTTCAAACTTGATTGCAGAAAATATGACTTCTGTAACAGAGTTGTTAATGCTTGGAACTCATTACCTGACTCCATAGTCTCTACTCAAAATCCCAAAATCTTCAACCAAAAACTGTCTACTATTGACCTCACCCCATTTCTAAGAGGACTATAAGGGGCGTGCATAAGAGCACAAAAATGCCTACCGTTCCTGTCCTATTGTTCCCTTCATTATATCAAATTAATATAGTTGATGCATATTTTTTTACTTATATATATATTTTCTTCAAGATATGTTGTTTTATTTATGACAATGTTTGTGTATACTGTTGTGACAAAAAGAAATTAAAAAAAAAAAGTTTACCCTGGAGAGCAAGGTATTTATTAGGAATAGGAAGGGGCCCAAAAAATGACCCACCAATAATTCCTCCGCACCCTGTTTCAAGAAATAGGCATAAAATAAATTCTCAAGCGGCAGAGTAGCCCTCGGGTTACGACCACAACCGAGCTCCAAATTTATGTTGCTAAATTATAAATCAGAGAGTGGGCGGGGGGGGGGTGGAAATGCCATTTCCAAGAGCATCGAGTTAGCAGAAGAACTGAATTCTGTTTTTTCAATGTATTGCCTTAATGGGATTCCTCGTTTATTATCACCTTGAACAGGGTTGCTGTCTCTTTCCAGCCCTGTGTTTGGTCTCCTTGACCGTTTTTTTTTTGCCCAGGGACAAAAAAAAAAAAAAGGACAAAACCTCCAGGTCCAGCAAACAGCGGCTATATCTGGTTTGTATAAACGTGGACCCCTCGGTGTCCTTTCCACAATGCCGGACAAAAGACGGGCCAAGCTATTTTCTCAGCTAGGAATCCCAGGGACCACAGCTGTAACCAATGCAAACACCCATCCCGGTCAATCTGGGAGGGGAGACCCTGGCAACCTGCTTGCATTCTTTTCTCATAAAAAGAAGGAGCAAACAATGGCGCCAGAGAGGTGGTGGGCCCATCCAAACCTTAAATATTTCATTAGACAATATGTGTTTGGTTTTTTTTCCCCTCCCAGACCCAGGAGGAGATAAAAAGACTGAAGAAGAGCGAGGAAAAAGCAAACACTCATTTTGAAGCAAGCTGAAAGAGGGGGGAGAGAGAGAGAGAGAGAAAGAGAGAGAAAGAGAGAGAGAGAGAGTAAGAGAGAGAGAGAGAGAGCAAGAAAGAGAGAGGGAGGGAGGGAGAGAGAGACAGGAAGAAAGAAAGAAAGAAAGAAAGAAAGAAAGAAAGAAAGAAAGAAAGAAAGAAAGAAAGAAAGAAAGAAAGAAAGAAAGAGAGAGAGATGGAGAGGCAGAGAAAGAGAGGGAGAGGGAGAGAGAAAGAGAGAGAGAAAGAGAGAGAAAGAAAGAAAGAAAGAAAGAGAAAGAGAGAGGGAGAGGGAGAGAGAGAAAGAGAGGGGGGAGAAAGAGAGAGAAAGAGAGAGAAAGAGAAAGAGAGAGAGAGAGAGAGAAAGAGAGAGACAGGGAGAGGTCCTGTCAGGAGGAATATAAAGGGGGCACCTGAGCTGGGTTTGCACATGGGTGCTTAGGGTGTGACTTTGTGTAAATGTAAGACTGTAAATGTAAGAAATGTAAAAAGTAAGGTTCTACATTTAGGCAAGAAAAGCAAAATGCATAGGAACCGTATATGTGTTACCTTGCTCAATAGTAGTAACTGTGAGAGGGATCTTGGAGTCCTAGTGGACAATCACTTAAATAGGAGCCAAAATATGAGCAGCTGCCAAAAAAGCCAACACAGTTCTGGGCTGCATAAACAGAGGGATAGAATCATGATCACGTGAAGTGTTAGTACCACTTTATAAGGCCTTGGTAAGGCCACACTTGGAATACTTGCATCCAATTTTGGTCGCCACAATCTAAAAAAGATGTGGAGACTCTAGAAAGAGTGCAGAGAAGACCAGCTAAGATGATTAGGGGACTGGAGGCTAAAATATTTGAACAGCGGTTGCTGGAACTGGGTATGTCTAGTCTGATGAAAAGAAGGACTAGGGGAGACATGATAGCACGTGGTCCAATATCTCAGGGGCTGCCCCAAAGAAGAGGGAGTCAAGCTATTCTCCAAAGCACGGAGGGCAGGACAAGAAGCAATGGGTGGAAACTAATCAAGGAGAGAAGCAACTTAGAACCAAGGAGAAATTTCCTGACAGTTGGAACATTTAATCAGTGGAACAACTTGCCTCCAGAAGTTTTAAACACCAGAAGTTTCTAAGAAGAGGTTGGATAACCATTTGTCTGAAGTGGTGTAGGGTTTCCTGCCTAAGCAGGGGGATGGACTAGAAGACCTCCAAGGTCCCTTCCAACTCTGTTTGTCTATTCTAAGTCCCCGGTTGTTGTGGCTAAGACGGCACGTCGAAATCTGCGCGAATGCAGCCACAGACTGTAGCAAACAATAATGTGGTTTGAATTCTAATCTGGTTGTGTAAAAGAAGAAAATGTTGCATTCGTTCTACTACAATTCCCATAAAAAGCAGATGAGATACGGTAACATATAGCCACACAGGCTCTGGGTGGAACCCTGGATGTCTGTGATTAAAGAGCGATATGAAATGAAGTGTTCTAAAAAAGAAGAAAGCATTTTAGTGCCCTTGGGACAGAAATAACTAGTAGATGCCTCTTTATTTTCATAACCCGAGACTGACAGCTATAGAGAAGAAGAAGATGATGGATGGATGAAAGGGTGAGAGGGAAGGAAGATGGATTGATTGATTGATAGATGGATAGATATAGGTAGATATTATGGAGGGAGGGATGAAGGATGGATGTGTATGACAGACAGACAGACAGACAGACAGACATAAGTAGGAGGTCCTCTTTATTTTCATAACCGAGACTGACAGCTCATAAGGGGTACCACATTTAGGTTGACAAATTCCAGATGGCGACACGGTCAAGAAGGACAGATGAATGGTACTCTCTGCTCCCATCTAATGTCTGTCTGGGGGGTTGCAGCTCAAATTCCAGTCGTTTGAGATAAGTCAGGTAGGTAGGTAGGTAGATGATAGATAGATAGATAGATAGATAGATAGATAGATAGATAGATAGATAGATAGATAGATAGATAGATAGATAGATAGATAGATAGTGATGGATGAATGGATGGATGGAGAATGATAGATGATAGATGACAGAAAGATGAAATGGATGAAAGGGTGAGAGGGAAGGAAAATGGATTGATTGATTGATTGATAGATGGATGGATGGATATAGGTAGATATTATGGAGGGAGGGATGAAGGATGGATGGGTATGATAGATAGATAGATAGATAGATAGATAGATAGATAGATAGATAGATAGATAGATAATGCTGGATGGATGGAGGATAGATAGGATGGATGGATGAATAGATGATAGATGATAGAGA
The DNA here is from genome assembly GCF_028640845.1 of Ahaetulla prasina. Lineage (NCBI taxonomy): Eukaryota > Metazoa > Chordata > Lepidosauria > Squamata > Colubridae > Ahaetulla > Ahaetulla prasina. The sequence goes on along the minus strand of NC_080556.1, from coordinate 5,703,343 downwards.
GAAGAGATCATGATGGATGGATGAAAGGGTGAGAGGAAGGAGGATGGATTGATTGATGGATATAGACAGGTAGATATTATGGAGGGAGGGAGGAGGTGAGGGATGAATGCATGAAGGATGGATGGGTATGATAGATAGATAGATAGATAGATAGATAGATAGATAGATAGATAGACAGACAGACAGACGGACAGACAGACAGATAATGTTGGATGGGTGGATGATAGAGAGAAAGAGATGATGATGGATGAATGGATGGATGGAGAATGATAGATGATAGATGACAGAAAGATGAAATGGATGAAAGGGTGAGAGGGAAGGAAAATGGATTGATTGATTGATTGATAGATGGATGGATGGATATAGGTAGATATTATGGAGGGAGGGATGAAGGATGGATGGGTATGATAGATAGATAGATAGATAGATAGATAGATAGATAGATAGATAGATAGATAGATAATGCTGGATGGATGGAGGATAGATAGGATGGATGGATGAATAGATGATAGATGATAGAGAGAAAGAGATCATGATGGATGGATGAAAGGGTGAGAGGGAAGGAGGATGGATTGATTGATGGATATAGACAGGTAGATATTATGGAGGAGGGATGAAGGATGGATGGGTATGATAGATAGATAGATAGATAGATAGATAGATAGATAGATAGATAGATAGATAATGCTGGATGGATGGAGGATAGATAGGATGGATGGATGAATAGATGATAGATGATAGAGAGAAAGAGATCATGATGGATGGATGAAAGGGTGAGAGGGAAGGAGGATGGATTGATTGATGGATATAGACAGGTAGATATTATGGAGGGAGGGAGGAGGTGAGGGATGAATGCATGAAGGATGGATGGGTATGATAGATAGATAGATAGATAGATAGATAGATAGATAGATAGATAGATAGACAGACAGACAGACGGACAGACAGACAGATAATGTTGGATGGGTGGATGATAGAGAGAAAGAGATGATGATGGATGGATGAAAGGATGAGAGAGAAGGAGGATGGATTGATTGATGGATATAGATAGATAGATATTATGGAAGGAGGGAGGAGGTGAGGGATGGATGGTTGAAGGATGGATGGGTATAATAGGTAGATAGAAAGAAAGAGAGAGGGAGAGAGGGAGGGAGAGAGAGAGAGAGATTTGGGTTTCTCAGTGGGTATTTTCTCCTCACTTTGCAGAATAGGATTTTGGCTGGGAGCAAGCAAACGCTAAGAGACTGGTGGCAGAGCGGAGACTGGAATGAATCCCCATGTCTCCCCACCTGCTCTATTTCAGAGGGAAGCCAGGTAGAATCTCTCCAGGAAGTCTGAAGTTAATCCAAAGATGTAGAGTCCCATCTCTTAAACACTTCTTAATATCGCCGCCTCTCTCCACACACCCCCACCCCATTTACCAAATGACCTTTCCCCCCCCCAGCCCCTTCCCGCCTCTCATCCCCATGAGTTTAGGTTGAATAGGACCTTCAAATCGACTTCCTACTTGATTTATCAACCCTCTTTAAAGAAGAGGCTTATGAATAATTCAGAATGATGCGAGATTATGAGGGAGGATCGTGTTCTCCCCCCACCCTCCACCCCCATTTCCAACCTTGAATCTTTTTCTCTCCCCCTCCCCACCACCCCCGCACCTCCCCCCACCTCTCAGGCACCAAGAAATGGCTTCTTTGCTGTCAGTTAGATAAATATAATCTATTGCCAATTAAATGCTCTTTTGCTGCCTCCCCTTCGGCGAGGAAACACCTAGAGTTAGGGTAGCTCCCAGGAACAGCTGACAATTATCGATGGTGAGAATAGAAAGCCTGCTTTTATTTTTATTTTATTATTTAAAAAAAAACCCAGTTTAGCAGATTAACAGAGTTGGAAGGGACCTTTGGAGGTCATCTAGTCCAACCCCCTGCTCAGGCAGGAGTCCCTATACTAAGGATTCGAACCCCTGAACTGCTGACCTTTCTGAGCCACAAGCTCAGCGTCTTAGCCAGCTTGGATCAGTTGAGCATTTCAGGTTGGTGTGTAAATAAGATCTGACATCGTGTTTTTTTTACGGTGGAAAAATGACCGCCGAAAGCTTTGATTTCTCTTGTTCTGGGCTTCTAAACAGTCTAAAAAGGGATGCAACCAGTGGTGCGATTCAGCCGGTTCGCACCTTTTCGGGAGAACCGGTTGTTAACTTTCTAAGCATTTCGGAGAACCGGTTGTTGGAAGAAATCTTATTTTGGGTTTTTTTTCCCCCACTTTACAGGGCTAATCCTGTAAGGAAGGCAGGAAGGAAACATTCTGGTGGTGTTTCTAGCCTAATCCTTATTGCCCAGTTTACAGAAACTGCCTCTCTGGTTAACCCTTATTAGCGCCCATCGACTTGAGTGACGTTGAGTTGGCCATGCCCACACGGTCACATGACCACCAAGCCACGCCTACCCAGCTGGTCATTACGACAGAGAACCGGTTGTTAAATTATTTGAATCCCATCACTGGGGGCAACTATACAGTAGTGGCCAAAATTGTGGAAACCTTTTGGGAAAAGTGTATTTTCTAAAACTTGGCTAATAACACCACTTTTTTTTTTCTTTTGGAGTAGTGCCATAAAATTATATATCCCTGGAAAGATAATTGAATCAAGAATGTCATGCAATAACTTTTATGAAGGATTTGATATTGGAATAGCAGTGACAGTATAAAGAAGAAAAGTGAAACACGTAGAAAAAACGAGATATACAAAAATGATCCCCATGTCAGTTAATCCTTAGTTGGGTAACCTTTAGTAAGAATGACGGCCTTACAACATCTTCCCATGGAATGAACCAAGCCTTTGAGTCCTGCAGCTGTTCTAATGTGAAACCAAGATTGAAGGATGGCTTCTGTTAACTGGGTTTTATTGCTGGGTCGCTTCTGACTAACAAGTTTCTTTAGTTGGCTGTGTAGATTTTCAACTGGGTTAAAGTCTGGGCTATTCCCAGGCCATTCCAGCAGTGGAATAGGATTATCTTGAAACTCCCCCCCAAAAAAGTGGTGTTATTAGCCATCAAACCTCAAAAATACACTTTTTCCCAAAAGGTTTCCACAATTTTGGCCACTACTGTAGGTCTTTTTCCCTTCCCCCCCCCAATTTCTCTGACTTTATGATTTAAATAAATAGATTAGCCTACGACACTCTGGATCAACTGGTTTGAATCTCTGCAAAACCTCCAGGCGTACTTGGTTAACTTAGCCGGGGATGTATCTTTGCAGGGTGACTTAAACAAGATTTCTTTACATAATGAACTCAATGGTATGGATTTCTCTTTGCGCAACTGAACCATAAGCTAAGTAAAAAATGGTGTTGAGAGATTTGTAGTTTTAGGGTGCGGTAAGATTCAGAAGGTGTGACAGCAGAGCCTTCATTTGGGGAGCAATTCCTATTTATTGGGCAGAGAAAGCCAGGATTTTATTTGTTGGCAAATCAATAAATAAAAATAAATTATTACTACCTTTCCATACCAACCAGGAAAAGAAGACAAAGAACTTTAATAAAAGAAGACAAAATACAGCTTAGACCCCAAAGCAAACAAACTGCAGATTTAAACAGAAGTTCAAGGGATAAACATAAGACATTTATGATTTGTGATGTATGCAGCTCGTGAATAAGGCTTTCTGTCACTGAATAACTGCAAGACAATGTAAAAAAGATGTTGAGAGACTCTAGAAATAGTGCAGAGAAGAGCAACAAAGATGATTAGGGGACTGGAGACTAAAACATAGGAAGAACGGTTGCAGGAACTGGGTATGTCTAGTTTAATGAAAAGAAGGACTAGGGGAGACATGATAGCAGTGGTCCAATATTTGAGGGGCTGCCCCAAAGAAGAGGCAGTCAAGCTATTCTCCAAAACACCTGAGGGCAGGACAAGAAGCAATGGGTGGAAACTAACCAAGGAGAGAAGCAACTTAGGGGAGAACCAAGGAGAAATTTCCTGATGGTTAGAACAATTAATCAGTGGGACAACTTTCCTGCAGAAGTTGTGAATGCTCCAACACTGGAAGAAAATGTTGGATAACCATTTGTCTGAAATGGTGTAGGGTTTCCTGCCTGGGCAGGGGGTTGGACTAGAAGACCTCCAAAGTCCCTTCCAACTCTGTTATTCTATTCTATTCTATTCTATTCTATTCTATTCTATTCTATTCTATTCTATTCTATTCTATTCTATTCTATTCTATTGAGAGGTTTGAAATCTTGGCATCTATAGGATATAAATTATAAATTTATAAATAAAATTTATAAATTATAAATTATAGGATATAAGATCTATGGAATATGAAAAGAAGTGACATTGGTCTATTCACTCCCCCCCCCCTGTTTATTTCAGACTTGATTCCAAACCCCGAAAGCCAGAAATGAGGTTCCAGGTTTTCCATCTAATCCAAACAGTTATTCGTTAACTCAGGAAAAGGTTGTTGCCTGCCCAGGGAGACAGCAAAGGCTGGGGGCTGTTTATCTGACCATCAGTCAATAACACAGCATCGCCTGCCCCAGAGGTCAGGCGCGGAGGCTGGGACTTTAACCCAAGGGGTTGGATGCCTTCCCTGTTCTTTTTAGAGATTCTCACCGGGCTGTCAGTCACTCAAGCCCTGGATTTATTCAGGCTGGAGAGCGTCAGGTTTCAAAAGATAATCTGGGAATAATTGGGAGTTAAGGAACTCTGGAGTTTTCTGCACCACTGCCGTTCACTCCCGCAGATGGACATCTTCTTACGCCATTCTAAATGATTGTGATTGCCTTGGGGCGGGGGGGTGGTACCTTAAAGGAATGCGATGGCTCAGTGGCTAAGACCCTGAGCTTGTCGATTGAAAGTTCGGCAGTTCAGCTGTTCGAATCCCATGTTTTCATCCATGCAGCTCACTACACCCAATTCGTGGTGGGTTTCAAAAATTTTTTTTTACTACCGGTTCTGTGGGTGTGGCTTGGTGGGCATGGCATGGCTTGGTGGGCGTGGCAGGGGAAGGATACTGTAAAATCTCCATTCCCACCCCACTCCGGAGGAAGGATACTGCAAAATCCCCATTTCCTCCCCATCAGCTGGGACTCCGGAGGCAGAGAATAGATGGGGGCGGGGCCAGTCAGAATTTTTATTATCGGTTCTCCGAACTACTCAAAATTTCTGCTAATGGTTCTCCAGAACTGGTCAGAACCTGCTGAAACCTACCTCTCCACCCAATGCGTATTTTCCTAGAGTTTCAGTGAAACTGACAAAGTCACCCCAGGGAAGGGAGTCATAGTTGGCCAAATTTTGCAAAAGGCTTGAGGCTACTCTTAATGGTGGGTTGTTTTTGTTTTTTTTTGGGTGTTTTGCTAGTTCTTCCCTAGAGATATTTTTTTTTTAAAAAACCACAATGTCGGGGACTGAAACATTTGTCCTTTTGCAAGGCTTATTTAAATCATTTAATTTTTTTTAAAAAAAATAATACTTCAAAAAAGTAAAAATAAAGCCACTGCAGGATGAACTTTCTGCAGAGTCAAAGCCGGTTCGCTGCCTGTAACTGTTTCAAGGCTGTCTTGCATTCTTCCTTTCAGGGAATATATGAACAGCTCCAAACAGAGCAGAGTTGGAAGGGACCTTAGAGGCCTTCTAGTCCAACCCACCTCTCAAGCAGGAAACCCTAGACCAGGGATGGCTAACCTTTTCGCCATCACGTGCCAAAAGCAGGGGGGAGCATGAGGGGCGTCGCACGCACGCGTGGCCACACCCATAATTTTATGTGGCCTGCCCCTGCGTATGAGCGCGTGACCGTCCCCTGCGCACCCTCTTTTGGCACACGATGGCATAGTGGGCACGGTAGGCCCGTTTTTCACTCTCCCTAGGCCCCAGAGCCTTTCTAGGAGGCTGGGGAGGGCAAAAATGGGCCTTCCCCACTCCCCCAGAGGCCCTCTGGAAGCTGGAAACAGCCCAGAAGGCCCAAAAAATCAGATGACTGGCGCATGCCAGAGCTGAGCTCGTTTCCCATGGATATGGCTCCGCGTGCCACCATCACGGCCCTACACTACTTCAGACAAATGGTTCTCGAATTCTCTCCTTAAAATTGGAGGCCTTTCATAACCCCACCAGGATAGCACTCTGCCGTGGATTTGGGAGTCATTTAATCACGTAACTTAGAAGATTACTGGACTGCTCTTGGATATGGAGGCTCAGACTCAGCTGGACTTTCAGCCAGATGCAGATAGGGCAGCTGCGAGCAGCGAACTTGGCCGCACAAATAACAACGTTTAATGCTGATCCTAAGAGACAAGATTTTCCACAACATGACTGAAAAAAAAAATAACAAAAAACCAATGCACATTTCTCTGCCTCTGTACGTGCCTTGGTGAAACTTTTAGCCCAGAGGCATCTCAGCAATTACAAGCCTTTCTCTCAGCAAGTTATGAAATGAGAGTGGCTTCCTTTTATTTATTCTTTGTTTTTTTTTCGCCCTCCAGGTTTGAGGCTTGGGATGAAATCTGTCTTAATCCATCCCTGGAAATTATAAGTAAAGAGGTTGTGTGTGTGTGTGTGTGTATGTATGTGAGAGATTTTTTAAACAAAATAAAGCCTCTGGAGAGAACAGATTAAATGACCATCTAATTTGACGAACTGGCTGGTTATTGTACCAAACTTTTCTTGGGTGGGGTGGGGCACTTCATTTTATTTTTATTTATTTATTTATTTATTTTGTCATAACAATATATGTAGGTATCATACAAAAAGATTATATAATATATAAATATTTTTAAATATATATAAAATATATAATATATATTGCCTTATACACTGTAAGCCGCCCTGAGTCTTCGGAGAAGGGCGGGATATAAATGTAAATAAATAAAAAAAAAACCACATATATGAGTAAATATAAGGAGGTATAAGCATATATGTATATAAGAAGAAGAAAAGAAAAACAATAGGACAGGAACGGTAGGCACGTTTGTGCGCTTATGCACGCCCCTTATGGTCCTCTTAGGAATGGGGTGAGGTCAATAGTAGAGAGTTTTTGGATAAAACTTTTAGGATTATGGGAAGAGACCACAGAGTCAGGTAAAGTATTCCAAACACTGATGATTCTGTTACAGAAGTCATATTTTCTGCAATCTAGATTAAAGCGGTTGACATTAAGTTTAAATCTATTGGTTGCTCTAGTTTTAAAACTCTTTCTTTGAAACTTTTAAAACTAAAAAACAAAAAAAAAAGTTTAAAAAACTTTTAAAACTAAAACTTTTAAAACTAAAGAGTTTTAGTTTTAAAACTCTTTTTTTCTCTCTCTCTCCCCCCCCCCCACTCTCTCTCTCTCACTCACTTCTTAAGAGTCAGCTCTAATGAATAAGGTACAATTGGAGTTTAATAGGCTGCATCATGCTTTTACCATCTGATCCCGGGCACGACTGTTCTTTTCTCGAGATTTTAAACAGTCTGAACTGCGTTCATTGTCCCGCTTAAAATGGGGCGATAGGGCTGGGGTGGGCGTATGTATCAATTTGTTTGTGGCTTCTTCTCTAAGGAAGACCCTTCCTGTTCCTGACTATGAATAGGTGGGGAGGGGGAGAATGGCCTGAAGAAGGAGACAATGAACCAGATGATTTGGTTCCAAGGAGGCCACGGGCCAGCCCTCCGTGGCTGGAATGGCGACATATGGTCCATCTCGGAGCTAAGCCGTAGCCTTTTCAATAGCAAAACTTGTGTCCTCCTGCACAAGAGCTGGGGCATTTGTTTTTATGGCCATCCATTCATACCTACCACCTCTATTTTATTTTTATATTTTTTAACGTGGCTTTGTTTTCTTTTGCGCAGGGAGCAGGCAGGGGTTGGATACAGAAGAGAGGAGAAAAGCCAACATCCAATGTTGACCCATGGAAAACAGAAGCAAGTTGGCGTGGCGGGCGATGCTGAAAGGAAGGAAGGAAGGAAGGAAGGAAGGAAGGAAGGAAGGAAGGAGAGAGAGAGAGAGAGAGAGAGAGAGAGAGAGAGAGAAAGGAAGGAAGGAAGGAAGGAAGAAAGGAAGGAAGGAAGGAAGGAAGGAAGGAAGGAAGGAAGGAAGAGAGAGAGAAGGAAAGAAAGAAAGAAAGAAAAAAGAGAAAGAGGGAAGGAAGGAAAGAAAGAAAGAAAGAGAAGGAAAGAAAGAAGGAAAGAAGGAAGGAAAGAAAGAGAGAGAAGGAAATAAAGGAAGGAAGGAAGAAAAGAAAGAAAGAAGGAAGGAAGGAAGGAAAGAAAGAAAGAAAGAAAGAAAGCCTCTGTAGCTCAGACTGCTAATGCAGTCTGCTATTAGCAGCTGCCTGCAGGTTCTAGTCCCACCAGGCCCAAGGTTGACTCAGCCTTCCATCCTTTATAAGGTAGGTAAAATGAGGACCCAGATTGTTGGAGGCAATAAAAGTTGACTTTGTATATAATATACAAATGGATGAAGACTGTTGCTTGACACAATGTAAGCCGCCCTGAGTCTTCGGAGAAGGGCGGGATATAAATGCAAATTAAAAAAAAGAGAGAGAGAGAAAATAAGAAAGAAAGAAAGAAAGGAAGGAAGGAAGGAAGCTTTGCTGGCTGAGAAACTCTGGGAGTTGAAGTCCACAAGTCTTAAAGTTGCCAAGGTTGGAGACTCCTGCCCTGGAAGGTACCACATTATGGAAAGCCGATTTGGCGAATGTTAGTATAACGTCCACCATGTTAACGTGTGGGTTCAGTCATAATGTCGTTCTGTTTTGTTTTGTAGAAAGTTAGCCACTGAGCTGTGTAAACTAGGATACCTGGCTTAATGTGAGATCCTCGCCCAAGCTGGCTTTTTCAGCATGGCCGGAAAAAAAATCCATAAACGCGCCATGATGGGAAAAAGCCCCTGATTTATGTGATGGAAAAAGCCAACGTTGAGATGGCTCTACAGCTATCAAATACGGCGTGTCCACAACGGACAAAAATGTCCACATTTTTTGTGACTGATAAGCCGCCTATTCCCAGCTGAGGTAAAGGAATAGGCAGGTTTTCGATAACACCTCGGTTAGGGCTGGGTTCAAATGCATGATTTAGTCTTACATAAACATGTCCAAAGAGAACCGTATAATAATCAGTCTTTGGGAGGGAAATAAATACATTGCCACCTACTTACATTATGTTCAACTCGCCTGAAATTCTTCCTTAGACCGCACTGCCTGATCTTACGTCAGCCATGGTTTTCTTCAGCAACTTGAATAAAAAAACAAAGTTCATTAATACCTAAGACAAATTCCTTGTGTGTCCAATCACACTTGGCTAATAAAGAATTCTATTCTATTCTATTCTATTCTATTCTATTCTATTCTATTCTATTCTATTCTATTCTATTCTATTCTATATTCCTATTTCTTTATTCTATTCTATTCTATATTCATATTTTTTTATTCTATTCTATATTCCTGTTTCTCCTATTCTATTCTATTCTACTCTACTTACTCTACTCTACTCTATTCTACTTTATTCTATTCTCCTATTTCTCTATTCTATTCTATTCTCCTATTTCTCTATTCTATTCTATTCTATTCTATATTCCTATTTCTCTATTCTATTCTATATTCCTATTTTTCTATTCTATTCTATTCTATTCTATTTTCCTACTTCTCTATTCTATTCTATTCTATTCTATTCTATTCTATCCTATCCTATTCGATTCTATTCTCTATTCTATTCTCTATTCCTATTTTTCTTTTCTTTTCTATTCTATTCTATTCCATTCTATTTTCCTATTTCTCTATTCTATTCTATTCTATTCTATTCTATTCTATTCTATTCTATTCTATTCTATTCTATTCTATTCTATATTCCTATTTCTCTATTCTATTCTATTCTATTCTATTCTATTCTATTCTATTCTATATTCCTATTTCTCTATTCTATTCTATTCTATTCTATTCTATTCTATTCTAATAAACAGGTAATATATCTGATGAACTAGCTCAACCCAATTCGTCTCCTTCATCCTCCAATCATAATTCGCCCCGAAACTATCCTTAAGATGGTTTTAGTCATTTAAAACCTGAGATTTTAACCTGGAGACTTACAGATGAGGTTTATACAACACACCAAGCACAATCCCTCTGAATCTTAACAAGTGCACGGGCGCCATTGTTCTCACCATTAGCAGAACCTTCCTAAAAATTAACCAGTGGAACGGCTTGCCTTCAGAAGTTGTGAGTGCTCCATCAGTGGAGGCTTACAAGAAGAGATAGATTGGACAGGAATGGTATGTGGGTCTTCTGCATAAGCAGGAAGTTGGACTAGAAGACCTCCAAGGGCCCTTCCGGTTCTGTTATTCTGAAGCCTCAGACACAATTGACTAAGCTTAGTTACTTTTAAACTTGTTAACTAACCAGAGCTTACAAAACATTTGCCAGACCTATTCTTGAATACAGCTCATCCGTCTGGAACCCATACCACATCTCTGACATTAATACAATCGAATGCGTCCAAAAATAATTTACTAGAAGAGTTCTTCGCTCCTCCGAAATCAACAAAATACCTTATACCACCAGACTTGAAATTCTGGGTTTAGAAAACTTAGAACTCCGCCGACTCCGACATGATCTGTGTTTAACACACAGAATCATCTATTGCAATGTCCTTCCTGTTAAAGACTACTTCAGCTTCAATCGCAATAATACAAGAGGAAACAATAGATTCAAACTTAATGTCAACCGCTTCAGACTTGATTACAGAAAATACGACTTTTGTAACAGAGTTGTTAACGCTTGGAACTCAGTACCTGACTCAGTCTCTACTCAAAACCCCAAAATCTTCAACCAAAAACTGTCTACTATTGACCTCACCCCATTCCTAAGAGGACTATAAGGGGCGTGCATAAGAGCACAAAAGTGCCTACCGTTCCTGTCCTATTGTTCTCTTCATTATAATATTATATGCATACTTTTACTTATACTTTTACTTATATATACTTTTTCTTTCATGATGAGTTATTTTTATGTTGATGATTGTATATACTGTTGTGACAAAATAAAATAAAATAAAATAAATTCTTTACGTCCTGATACGTTGTGCATTCTAACTTTTGTGGCTTATGGTTTAGATCAGTGGTGGGTTTCAAAAAATTTTTTTACTACCGGTTCTGTGGGCGTGGCTTGGTGGGCGTGGCTTGGCTTGGTGGGCGTGGCAGGGGAAGGTTGCTGCAAAATCCCCATTTCCTCCCAATCAGCTAGGATTTGGGAGGCAGAGAATAGATGAGGGTGGGGCCAGTCAGAATTTTTACTACCGGTTCTCCAAACTACTCAAAATTTCCACTACCGGTTCTCCAGAACTGGTCAGAACCTGCTGAAACCCATCTCTGATTTAGATCTAGGAAACAAGTTAATTTAGGTTAAATGTAGGATGCAAATCTAGCTACAGAAAAGTATCTCTGAGCATGCATAGAATTCTATAGTTGAAGGATTAATTTTAGGGCAATTCTCCCCAGATTATGTGACAGTCCCTCTTATTATGCTTGTAGATACATCCACAATGTAGAATGCTTTAAATCAATTTCTAACTCTAAGAACTCTGGATACTTACAGATTTTTTTTAAAATTGTCCCCTGCACCCTGCCCTCTTTGTGAAAGTTCCACATTTCACAAAATTGCCAATGATAATTCAAAATCTCCGACTGTATATAAATAATGATATACAACCTTGGATTTTTCCTTCCAGACAGAATCTCTCATCCCAAGGATTTCTTTTTTAATTGCAAGAGTTGTGTGCCTATAATTTAACTGTTGATATGTGATGGGCAGAAAGCAAAGGAAGGAAGGAAGGAAGGAAGGAAGGAAGGAAGGAAGGAAGGAAGGAAGGAAGGAAGGAGAGAGAGAGAGAGAGGGAGGGACAGAGGGGGAGGGAAAGAAGGAGAAAAGGGAGGGTGAAAGGCGGGAGGGAGGGAAGGAAGAAGGAAAGAATGGATGGAAGGAAGGAGGGAGGGAGGGAGGGAAGGAAGAAGGAAAGAATGGATGGAAGGAAGGAAGAACGGAGGGAGGGAGGGAAGGAAGAAGGAAAGAATGGATGGAAGGAAGGAAGAACGGAGGGAGGGAGGGAAGGAAGAAGGAAAGAATGGATGGAAGGAAGGAAGGAGGGAGGGAGGGAGGGAAAGAAGGAGAAAAGGGAGGGGGAAGGGAGGGAGGAGGAAGGAAGAAGGAAAGAAAGGAAAGAGAGGATGGAAGAAAGAAAGAAAGAAAGGAAGGAAGAAGGAAAGAAAGGAAGGATGGAAGAAAGAAAGAATGAATAAAGAAAGAAAGAAGAAAGAAAGAAAGAGAAAAAAGAAAGAAAGAAAGAAAGTGAAAGGAAGGAAGGAAAGAAGGAAGGAAGGAGGGAGAAGAAGGGAGGGGGAAGGAAGGAAGGAAGAAGGAAGGAAAAAAGAAAAAGAAAGAAAAGAAAGAAAGAGGAAGGAAGGAAGGAAAGAAGAAAAAGAGGAGGGCAGAAAGAAGAAGGAAAAAGGAAGAAAGGAAGACAAATAGAAAGATTGATTCTCAAAACGAGGGATATTTTCTGTTTACCAAATGGACTGGGTGTTTGGGGGGTTGGGGGGCGAGGAAAAAGCAATATAAATTCTATTCCCAAGGATTGCAGTGAACAGCAGGCGAAAGGAAGAAAAGGGGCTCGGGAATTTGAAGTGGAAATGACACCAACCTACCATCCGCATCCTGGTCTTTATGGAGCTTCAAAGTAGCTTCCCACTGTCCTTTCCTCATTAGCTAATTGGCTGTTTCCCCCCCCCCCCCAAACCTCCCCTTCAGAGCAATCAAACCAACATCTCGCACAGCCAATAAACCAGGGAAGGGAAATGAGCCTCTTTGGGGGGATTTGAAAACAGCTGGGAAAGCCCAGAGTCTGCCTTCCTGCATAATTCGTTTGTTGCACAATAAACACGGCATTTGTTTCTCATTAGTGCGGCTGTCTGCGGATCTGGTTCCAAGGCTGCTGTCCTTTTTGTGAAGCAGGCCCTTGGTTTCCCCTTTCTGCGCCAACTCAGTAAGCTCAAACTGCCCAAGGAGCTGCTGATCCAATTCTACAGAGGAACTATTGAGTCTTGTCATCTGCACCTCTATAACTGTCTGGTTCGGCTCTGCAACCCAACAAGACAGACACAGACTTCAGAGGATAATTAGAACTGCAGAAAAAATAATTGCTACCAACTTGCCTTCCATTGAGGACCTGTATACGGCACGAATCAAGAAGAGGGCCGTGAAAATATTTGCAGATCCCTCGCATCCTGGACATAAACTGTTTCAACTCCTACCCTCAAAACGACGCTATAGAGCACTGCACACCAGAACAACTAGACACAAGAACAGTTTTTTCCCGAAGGCCATCACTCTGCTAAACAAATAATTCCCTCAACACTGTCAGACTATTTACTGAATCTGCACTACTATTAATCGTTTCATAGTTCCCATCACCAATCTCTTTCCACTTATGACTGTATGACTATAACTTGTTGCTGGCAATCCTTATGATTTATATTGATATATTGATCATCAATTGTGTTGTAAATGTTGTACCTTGATGAACGTATCTTTTCTTTTATGTACACTGAGAGCATATGCACCAAGACAAATTCCTTGTGTGTCCAATCACACTTGGCCAATAAAAATTCTATTCTATTCTATTCTATTCTATTCAAAAGGGTTGCTGCGCAGTGATGGCAAAGTGTGTGTTTGTGTACTTCTAATAATAATAATAATAATAATAATAATAATAATAATAATAATAATAATAATAATAATAATAATAATAATGATGATGTTTTAATTTGTATACCGCCCTTCTCCCGAAGGACTCAGGGCGGTGAACAGGCAGATAAAATACAAACATACACAATAATTAAAACAACCCTTAAAAAACTGATTTAAATTTGCTGATTAAAATTTAAAATTTAAGCCTCTTTGCTCTTGCCACTCATACATTATGAGTCCGGAGTGCAGAATGCTGAAATCGAGGCGAGTAAAATTTCATACAGGCCTTCGACTTACGATAATTTCTTTAGTGACCGCTTAAAGTTACGACGACATCGGGAAAAAGCACCGCTTGTGACCTTTCTTCACACTTACGACCATTGCAGCCTCCCCATTGGTCGCGTGGACAAAATTCGGACGGTTGTCCATTGACATACGACGGTCGTGTTTCCCGGGGTCACATGACCCCCTTATGTTCAGTGGGGAAGCCAGGTTAACAACCTTCTTACTAATATCTGCAGCGGTTCTCTTAATAACTATAGCAAGCGAGGTCATAGAATGGGACAAAACTGACAAATTTTGTCTCCCTTAGCACAAGTTTCGGGCTGAGTTGTGTCGTAAGTCGAGGACTACTCGTAATTGGCAGAAGGGGCTTGTATTTTATCCTTCTTTCCTTCCTTTCTTCCTCCCTCCCTCTCTCCTTTCCCTTCCTCATCCTTCCTCATCCCTCTGTATCCTTCCTTTCTTCCTCCTTCCCTCTCTCTCTCCCTCCCTCCCTCTCTCCTTTCCTTTCCTTTCATCTCCTCACCTCACTTCCCCTTCTCTAACCCTTCTCCTTCCTTGCTTCCTTCCTTCCTTCTTTGCTTCCTTCCTTCCTTCCTCTCCTTTCCTTTCCTTTCCCTTCATCATCTTTCCTTTCTCTTCCCTCTGTTTCCTTCCTCCCTCCCTCCTTGCCTTTCCCTTCATCTCCTCATCTCATCTCACCTCCCTTCCTAACCCTTCTCCTTCCTCCCTCCCTCTCCTTCCCTTCCTTTCCTTTCCTTTCCTTTCCTTTCCTTTCCTTTCCTTTCCTTTCCTTCTCTCTTCTTTTCCTTAGCTCTTTCTTTTCTCTTCCTTTCCTTCCCTTCCCTCTTCCTTTCCTTTCCTTTCCTTTCCTTTCCTTCCCTTCCCTTCCCTTCCCTTCTCTCTTCTTTTCCTTAGCTCTTTCTTTTCTCTTCCTTCCCTTCCCTCTTCCTTTCCTTTCCTTTCCTTTCCTTTCCTTTCCTTTCCTTTCCTCACCTCACCTCACCTCACCTCCTCTTCCCTAACCCTTCTCCTTCCTTCCTTCTTCCCTCCCTCCCTCTCTCCTTTCCCTTCATCATCCTTCCTTCCTCCTCCCTCTGTTTCCTTCCTTCCTTCCTTCCTCCCTCCCTTTGTCCTTTCCTTTCCTCTCCTCCCCTTCCCATCTCCCTTCTCCTTTTCCCTCCCTCCCTCCCTCCCTTCATCCTCCCTCTGTTTCCTTCCTTCCTTCCTTCCTTCCTTCCTTCCTTTCCTTCCTTCCTTCCTTCCTTCCTTCCTTCCTTCCTCCTCCCTCCCTCCCTCCCTTTGTCCTTTCCTTTCCTCCCTCCCTCCCTTCCCATCTCCCTTCTCCTTCCTCCCTCCTCCCTCCTCCTCCCTCCCTCCCTCCCTTCCTTCCTTCCTTCCTCCTCTTTCTGTTTCCTTTCATTTCCTTTCTCACTCCCCCACCCCATTTATTTCCCTTTCTCCATTTTTATGCAACTCCCCTCCTCTCTGTCCCCCTTTCCCACCTCCCCCCCCCCCCTGCCAGCCCCCCCCAACCTAATCCCGCCAGCCAGAGGCGCCTCTCCCACCCAAAGTCCCTTCAGAAAATGGAGGGAGCCCAACTTTCCCGCCATTGAGGGCCGGCCAGCCTTCCTGGACTGGGCAGCTGCAGTCGGGCCTCTCCCAAACCAGAGGTGTGCAAAAAGCAAGATATTTTTTCCCCCCCCTCAC
Organism: Ahaetulla prasina; assembly: GCF_028640845.1. Classification (NCBI taxonomy): domain Eukaryota; kingdom Metazoa; phylum Chordata; class Lepidosauria; order Squamata; family Colubridae; genus Ahaetulla; species Ahaetulla prasina. Next base: position 5,687,652 of record NC_080556.1, on the reverse strand, counting down.
ACCGCCATTTTTGGCATCCGCTGAGGGGATGACAAAGAAAGGAGACCACCCCCCCAAAAAAACAAGAAGCGTCCCCCTTTTTTACCTCAGAGACCCTTTGCCTCACACTTTGTTGCCCAAATGAGTTTCCCTCCAAAACTGGGGGGGGCTTCACTTACCCCTTTCTTCCTCCTCCCCTGAGGGGGAAAAAATGGGCTTTGTAGTCCTCTCGGTCACTCCAATCCATTTGGCCACAAGCCTTCAGGGAAATGGCCATTTTGTTGGGGCAAGCGCCTGAGGAGAACTTAATTTCCCTTTTTAAAAAAAACAACAACAAAAAAAACACCCATTGGGGTTTTTTAAACCTGGTTTACTGAACAAACTGGGTTTGCTCCAAGCCACGAATGAAAGTCAATGGTGGGTGAAGGAGATGAAACCAGTTTGGGGGAAGCCGAGTCCATTTTTACCACCACAGGGGCTCGCAAGCCGACATTGGGCTGTTTTGTCCCTCACGGGCTGGTCTACCTTGCAGGGTTATTGTTGTTGTTGTTCTGGGGCTCAAATTTTTTGTTCTGGGGTTCCGAAACACAAAAGGAAGGCAGGATGTAGACGGAAAAGGTGATAGGCCGAACAAACCGTGGTTTGTGCTTCCTTGAAGGGCCTCCCCCAGCCTCTAAACCTGGTTCTATGATGGCTTAGCGCAGGGGTCTTCAACTTAGGCAACTTTAAGCCCGGAGGACTTCAACTCCCAGAATGCCCCAGCCAGCTTTGCATTCTGGGGGTTGAAGTCCTCCGGGCTTAAAGTTGCCAAAGTTGGAGATCCCTGGCTTAGCATGATGTAAGAACCACTCTATGGTTATTATCCGCCTCCCAAGAATGTCCAAGAATGACCAAGACAGGTTGAAATTCAACAGGTGTAGCTATTTCTGCCCAGCCACCGCAGAGAGACGCTTCGGGGTGTGTGTGTGTGTGTGTGTGTGTGTGTGTGTGTGTGTGTGTGTGTGTGTGTGAAAAAGCTATACCTGTTGAATCTTCCAAAACAGAAGAAAAGAGAAACTCCAGCCCTGAAAATGTTTCTAAAAGGAGAAAAAAGCAAGAGAATTTAATTTATGGAAACTTTCCTTATTTTAACTAGAGTTCATTAATTATAAAGTTAATTAATTACCTTGATGAAGGTATCTTTTCTTTTATGCACACTGAGAGCCTATGCACCAAGACAAATTCCTTGTGTGTCCAATCACACTTGGCCAATAAATTCCATTCTATTCTATTCTATTCTATTCTATTCTATTCTATTCTATTCTATTCTATTCTATTCTATTCTATTCCATTCCATTCCTCTATTCTATTCTATTCTATTCTATTCTATTCTATTCTATTCCATTCCATTCCATGACTATCATTAAGTGTTGTACCTTATGATTCTTGATGAAGGTATCTTTTCTTTTATGCACACTGAGAGCATATGCACCAAGACAAATGCCTTGTGTGTCCAATCACACTTGGCCAATAAATTCTATTCTATTCTATTCTATTAATTTTTATTTCCTTACAAGTAGTTGCTGACCGGCCGGAACTGAGCTCAACATTTCCCCCTGAGAAGCAAGAGGGTGGTTCAGTGAGTTTCGCTCCATTTTGCGACCTTCCTCGCCGCCGTTGTTAAAGTGAATCGCTGCAGTTGTTAGGTTAGTGACGCGGTCGTTAAGTGAATCCCCATTGAGTTTGCTCGTTAGAAGGTGGCAAAGTGGGATCACAGGACACACACACAGCCCCACCCCCCGCAGGACATTTCAACCGTCGTAAGTACATGCCAGTTTCCAAACGTCCAAGTTTTGATCACGTGACCGCGGGGATTCTGCCACCGTTGTAAGTGCGAAAAACGGTCGTAATAAGTTTTTTTTTTCCAGTTCAGCCATTGTAACTTTCAACGGCCCCTAAAACCGTTGTTAAGTTGAGGACTACCTGCATTTATTTTGCATCCCACCTTTATTGTAAAAATAGAATAGAATAGAATAGAATGACAGAGTGGGAAGGGACCTTGGAGGTCATCTAGTCCAACCCCCTATACTATTTAAAAAAAATATATAGATAAAATAAATGAATATGTTTATTTTAACAGCATCCACCCACATAAATATCTTTTATGAGAAATTACACCTGGGAGGTTTTGCTAGTGGGTTTTAGCAGTCACAAGTTTTCTTTTTTTTTTGTGGGTGTGTGTGGAAATAAGGAAATCCTGGAATGAAATTTGATACAAGAAGCCTTTTGTTTCTGGTGTTTAAAAAAGCAGCTTTTTTTTTTTTTTTTTGGCCACGGGAAGGCATTATTCTTCTTGTTTTGACAGCAGCTGAAGAAGCCAAGGAAATTCAACCTAGAAAGGGGGAAGACCCCGCAGTGGCTTCCCAAAGTAACCTGATCCTAGGGTGGATTAGGTGCACCTAGCCTGTCCAGTTAATGTTGTTTAGGGTGGCTTAACTCTGTCCGGGATGGTGGCTGGGAAGCCTGAGAGGAATGGAAACGCAGCTGGAAATCCAGGTTGCTGTATTTTCAACAGGGGTGGTCCATTCCAGTTGAAGAAATAGTGCAGAAAGCCAGAAAGCAAGCATTATGTATTCACTTTGACAGATTAACAGAGTTGGAAGGGACCTTGTAGGTCATCTAGTCCAACCCCCCCCCTGCCCAAGCAGGAGGCCCTATCTACACCATTTCTGACAGATGGCAGTCCATCTGTCAGAATGATTCTTTGGGTACAATAATCCATTGAGAGATGCTTTGGAGCTGGGCAGCATATGAATTTAATCATTATTATTATTGTTGTTGTTGTTATTTACTTTATTCATTAAACATGAAACTCAGTCAATTGAACATTAAAAAATGCATCACAAATATGCCGTTTGCATATTATTATTATTTACTTTATTAAACATGAAACTCAGTCAACTGAACATTCGAAAACGCATCACAAATACCATTGACTGGTGCTAATGGTTGATACGGGTTGCTGCCAGCATCCTAGGTATCAACCAAGTATCCTCCTCCTCCATCTTCTTCTTCTTCTTCTTCTTCTTCTTCTTCTTCTTCTTCTTCTTCTTCTTCTTCCTCTTCCTCTTCCTCTTCCTCTTCTTCTCCTCCTCCTCCTCCTCCTCCTCCTCCTCCTCCTCCTCCTCCTCCTCCTCCTCCTCCTCCTATTATTATTCCTTTTATTCGTTAAACATGAAACTCAGTCAACTGAACATTCAAAAACGCATCACAAATACCATTGACTGGTGCTGATGGTTGATACAGGTTGCTGCCAGCGTCCTAGGTATCAACCAAGTACCTTCTTAAGATGTACAACGTTCTGAGTAGCATTTAAAAAAAAAATATGACGAGCAATAAGGACCAACATCATTAGGAAGATATGTTTTGATTACCTAAAATGAGAATAATTTCTTTGCTCTTTCTCCCCGCCTAACAGAATGTGTTGCAGAACCTTTCCCAAATCAAGATCCAGAAAATGGTGGGTGCCAGCCATTATTCCACAGGAGAATCTGGGAGAGAGGCGGGAAACATGGAAGCATTTTCCTCCTCCCGACCTTCCGCTTCCCATCTTCACCCCAAACTGGTCCAACATGCAGGAATCAAATCCCTGGGAAGATAGATAAGGTAAGCAGATATGCGAGAAGGGTGGGTCACCTCTGAATGACTATAACTTGGGTTTTACCATAGATAAGGTGTCTTTATATACAAAGAGGGAGGTGAATTTTATTGCCTTTGTTTTTCTTAAAACACTCTCCTGTATTTCCTTCCCCCCACTCCTTATTTTTGTGAGCCTCATTCAGTGGAGGGGCCTTGGCACAGGAACATGGCTTTTAATTTATTTATTTCTAAAGCAAATAATTGAGCTCATAAAATGACAACACCATGGTTAGGACTGCACTGAGCAGGCTAACCTTATTCTGGCATGGATAAATAAAGCAGGTATGCGTACAAGCTAGGAATACCTGATCTTTCAGTAGCTTAGCATGCTGCTATGTATGGTATTGTTTAGCTGTTTGCATTATTCTATGACCCAATGGATTATTATTATTTTTTGTCTGTAACTATCAGTAATGGTATCTACACAAACACACACACACCTGTTTCTGTCTGCCTTCTTTTTGTTTGCCTTCACGATCTGCAAAGGGAAGAAAATTGGGTTGGGTCTGTATATCAGTCAGTAAAGTAATTTGCCTATTTGCCTAGCTTAGTATGTTAGAATAGAATAGAATAGAATAGAATAGAATAGAATAGAATAGAATAGAATAGAATAGAATAGAATAGAATAGAATAAACAGAGTTGGAAGGGACCTTGGAGGTCTTCTAGTCCAACCCACTGCTTAGGCAGGAAACCCTACACCACTTCAGACAAATGGTTGTCCAACATTTTCTTAAAAATTTCCAGTGTTGGAAACTTCTGGAGGCAAGTTGTTCCACGGATTAATTGTTCTGTCAGGAAATTCCTCCTTAGTTCTAAATTGCTTTTCTCCTTGATTAGTTTCCACCCATTGCTTCTTGTTCTACCCTCAGGTGCTTTGGAGAATAGCTTGACTCCCTCTTCTTTGTGGCAATGCCTGAGCTATTGGAACACTGCTATCCTGTCTCCCCTAGTCCTTCTTTTCATTAAACTAGACATACCGAATTCCAGCAATTGTTCTTTATATGTTTTAGCCTCCAGTCCCCTAATCCTCTTGGTTGCTCTTCTCTGCACTCTTCTAGAATCTCCACATCTTTTTTACATCGTGGCGACCAAAACTGAATGCAGCATTCCAAGTGTGGCCTTACCAAGGCCTTATAAAATGGTATTAAATTATGACCCAATGGATCTTCTTCTGGTCTGTAACTATCAGTAATGGTATCTACACAAACACACACACACACACACACCTGTTTCTGTCTGCCTCCTTTCTGATTCCCTTCACCGCCTGCAAAGGCAAGAAAATTGGGTTGGGTTTGCATATCACTCAGCAGTTTTGCCTATTTGCAGCTTAGCACGTTGTATGGATTGTATGGTTTGGGAATGCTGGCGAGCAATTTAGGGCATTTGAAGAACCCAGCCAATCCAGCCACAACAATTAATTAAAGGAACCACAGCTTTGCTTGTGGCAAGGACACGAAGAATATAGTATCTGGATGGCAGATTTTTTTTTCTGGCACCTTTTGTGAGAGTCGTTTCCCACCCACCACCCATCCCCACCTAAATGGCACAGAAATCGCACAGTTATATTGGCCCTTCCTAGTCCTTCCACTCACTGGCACATACTAGTCAATTTAGCAGGCCATAGCGAAGTGTGTTTAAATTTATTGAAAAAAAGGCTGACTGTATTCAGCTTGGCATCTTTTCATGGATATTGTGTCTGCCACCCTTGCCATGAAAGCCCCATTGCTTCTGGCATTCTGTCTAAACAGCTTATGATGGTTAGCAGGGAAAGAGAAGGAACGGAAGGGCGGAGGGAAGTTTTCGATTGCAGGGATGAGAAAATAAAACCAAAAATATCCGCCACGATTTGGGGGACATCTGAAGGGCAGCTGGTGACAAGCCGTGTGTATTGATATTGTCCTTCCAAAAGAATTCGATGTTTCTCTGTGTTATAAAATACGTTATGCTCTTCAAAGTAGCTTAATTGAGCAGATTAGAGACCAATAATTAATCCTAGCTAGTCCTCCCAGTTTGTAGTTATTTTAACTGAAAGTGACCCAAGTATTTTTTGAATCAAAAAAATAATTATATCTCACACCGGCACACTGCATGTTGGAATATTTTGTTATAATAGAATAGAATTCTTTATTGGCCAAGTGTGATTGGACACACAAGGAGAGCATATACACAAGGTGTATATGCTCTCGGTGTACATAAGGAGAATAAAATACATTCATCGAGAATAAAAAGATACAACACTTAGTGATAGTCAAGGTTACTAATAAGCTATCAAATCATACTAGGAAACAAATAAAAACAATATATAAATTAAAAGATACAAGTAACATGGTTATAGTCATAAGTGGGAAGAGATAGATACTAGTAAGGAAGAAGCTTGGGCTGGGAAGTGGCTCACCAGGCTAATGCAGCCTGTTATTAACACACAGCTGCCTGCAATTTCAATTACTGCAGGCTCGAGTCCCACCAGGCCCAAGGTTGACTCAGCCTTCCATCCTTTATAAGGTAGGTAAAATGAGGACCCAGATTGTTGGGGGGGCAATAAGTTGACTTTGTATATAATATACAAATAGGATGAGACTATTGCCTTACACAATGTAAGCCGCCCTGAGTCTTCGGAGAAGGGCGGGATATAAATTTTTTTAAAAAGAGAATAATAGTAATACAGTATTAGTAAATTATTTGACAGTGTTGTGGAAATTATTTATTTAGCAGAGTGATGGCGTTTGGGAAGAAACTGCCCTTGTGTCTAGTTGTTCTGGTGTGTAGTGTGTTCTATAGCGTCGTTTTGAGGGTAGGAGTTGAAACAGTTGATGTCCAGGATGCGAGGGGTCTCTAAATATTTTCCCAGCCCTCTTTTTGACTCGTGCAGTATACAGGTCCTCAATGGAAGGCAGGTTGGTAGCAGTTGATTTTTCTGCAGTTCTAATGATCCTCTGAAGTCTGTGTCTGTCTTGTTGCGTTGCAGAACCAAACCAGACAATTATAGAGGTGCAGATGACAGACTCAATAATTTCTCTGTAGAACTGGATCAGCAGCTCCTTGGGCAGTTTGAGCTTTCTGAGTTGGCGCAGAAAGAACATTCTTTGTTGTGCTTTTTTGATGACGTTTTTGATGTTAGGTGTCCGTTTTAAATCTTGAGATATGATAGACATATGTGTAACATAGTATAGGTCGAGGGGCTTGTTCACTCTGATTTTCTGTAGGGTCCACAAGAAGCTTTGAGATGCATCCAGTAGCAAGTATCTGCAAATGTTCAGGAAATATGAATCCCTCCCCCCATGGAGGTATAGTTTCTAAATCAGGAGTTGGCTACCTGATGCCTTCCAGATGTTCTGGGTTGCAGCTTTCAAATCTGTAGGCTCCATGCCCATTATGGGGAGACAACAGCCCAGGCTCCCCATCCTTGAGAATCAACAATTATAGATATAATAACTTTAGTAGCGTTCGTTTTATTTGTGGCACATTTTTGTTAACTCAAGCAACTCAATTTAAACAGGGCGCAGAGCTCTGGGAAGGCCAGAATTTCAGGGACAAACACTTTCCACGTTTAAGGGCATGTTTCTGCTTTAGAAGATAACTTTAAGATTCTGGCTGCATTTTTATCTCTCCTTATTATTCAACTCCAGTGGCATTTTAGCTAGGGGATGACAAGGACTAAGGAAGGACTGGTTTGGCAACATAGCTTTTTTTGTGTGAGCTATAAATGACTGACTTTACTTGAATGGCAAGAATTTTATTGTACGTTTTGACCTGCGTGAAGCCTGCCATAGAAGCCTTTATGTTCTCTGATGTTGATCTTGTTGTTATTATTATTATTATCATCATCATTAATTTGGGGTTCGGGGTTTTTAAAAATGCGAGAACTGGTTTGTCTCTCTGCTGTGTAAACTAATCTCTTTAAAGTCAAGCTGGATCGCTATAGGGAAATATTCTGGCCATATTTTTTTTTTTTTAATTTCCCAGTCTGGCTGACAGAAGTGATATCTAAAGTGTTCTCTATTTCTGGCCTTTAATTTGCATTTATGGGTTTTGGCTTCCAAGAAGAACCAATATTTTGTTTTAAAAAAGCATATATATTCTGTGAGATGTCATTAAAAGATCTAGCAAGCTGGTACATTGAGCTGCTGGAAGGATGTACATCTAGATATGCAATGCACAATATTGCAACCAAGCAAGTTAAAATCGGCCTGCATTTGTCTATTCTTCTGCCGCTAATTATAGAGAAGAAATCGAACTGAAGAGCGGTGACAAAATCCAGGGTTAATTGTAGACTTTTCCAATTAAAAGAGTCAAGTGCCCTAAAATAGGATTTTTTTAGAACTGTATAGCTGAAGAAAACCCAGTAACTTCACTCTAGCTTTCCATTAGGCGATGAATATTTTATTCAGTCTTTCCTCTGGCTTTTCATTCTATAAAAGTAGTCCTCGACTTTCGACCACAACTGAGCCCACAATTTCTGTTGCTAAGCGGGACAGTTATTAAGTGAGTTTTGCTCTGTTTTACAACCTTTCTTGCCGCAGTCGTTAAGCGAATTGCTGCAAGTTATTAAGTTTAGTAACACGGTTGTTAAGTGAATCCCCATCGTCAGAAAAATCACAAAAGGGAATGACCCAGGGGCACTGCAGCCATCATAAATATGAGTCTGTTGCCAAATGTCTGAATGCTACAACGGTCGTAAGTGTGAAAACTGATCATACGTCATTTTTTTTCAGTGCCGTTGTGTAACTTTGAACGGTCACTAAACAAATTGTAAGTCAAGGACCACCTGTAGCACGCGATCCTTTCTGTGATGCTATCAACCTGTCTTCATTATTATTATTATTATTATTATTGTTGTTGTTGTTGTTGTTGTTGTTGTTGTTGTTGTTGTTATTATTATTATTACATACTTTATTCATGAAACTCAGTCAACTGAACATTCAAAAAGGCATCACAAATACCATTGACCGGTGCTAATGGTAGATACGGGTTGCTGCCAGCGTCCTAGGTATCAACCAAGTAGCTTCTTAAGATATACGATGTTCCGAGTAGCGCAGTTTTTTGCAGTTCCACTGGTGTTATTGCAGGAAGCTGCAATTTGTTGATCTATTTTATAAAATTCTTGGACATGGTACCAAGTGCCCCGATGACAGTGGGTATCACTGTGACATGTTTCATCCATAGCCGTGTAGTTTCGATGGCCAGGTTGCGATATTTCGTGTTTTTTCCCCAGTTCCTTTTCTTCGACTCTGACATCTCCTGGTACCGCGATGTCAATAAATTGTACGTTTCGGTTTTCCACAACTGTGATATCTGGCGTGTTGTGTTCCAAGTGACGATCCGTCGGTATTCGAAAGCCTGACAAGATCTTCACCTTCTCATTTTCTATAACTTTTTCCACTTTATGTTCCCATGACTTTTCAGATACGGGTAAGTTGTATTTTTTTACATAATGATCAGTGGATTAATTTAGCAACTCGGTCGTATCTAATTATTGTTGTTGTTGTTGTTGTTGTTGTTGTGGTAACTAAATCAGCCTCTTGAGTTCTCCACCCCGCTGACACCATCTGTTTCTCGAATGAAGCCACTCTCCTGGCTCGGCACTGCGCCTTGAATCAGAACCTAACCACGAAAGCAGGTTGAAACGCTAAGCCCTTAAAAAGCAAACTACCGAACACACCTGATTCCACACCTGGGAGGGTTGGGGTTTTGTGCGTGTGTGTGTGGGGGGGGGGTTGTGTGAACACAGCCAGTAAACTAATCCCATCTGTACGCGGAAGGCGGGCAGGTTATAAAATAACCAGTCTGTTATTAACAGCAGCTGCTTGCAATTAATGCAGGTTCGAGCCCCACCAGGCCCAAGGTTGACTCAGCCTTCCATCCTTTATAAGGTAGGTAAAATGAGGACCCAGATTGTTGGGGGGCAATAAAGTTGACTTTGTATATAATATACACATGGATGAAGACTATTGCTTGACACTGTGTAAGCCGCCCTGAGTCTTCGGAGAAGGGCGGGATATAAATGCAAAAAAAAAAAAAATTAAAATAAATCCAGACTCTAGAACGCCTGGGAAGGCAAGAACCAGGCTGCAGCAGCGCATAAAAATAAGTTATGCAAGCTTCTTTTTTTTCCCCACCGCCACCTTCCTTATTGCTTTTGCTTGCCTGTCAATGGCTGCGTTGGTTGGTTGGCTGGTTGGCTGGCTGGCTTCCTCCCCGCCACCCCCATGCAGCAGTACGGGGAGCGGCTGCAGGGCAGCCTGCCTGCAAACGTGCAGCTGTTATAATGACATGTACCACCCACCGCAGGCGAGTTTCCAGGGCTGTGTGTGCGGGCTGGGGCGGGTTGACACTTTCCCAAGCATTGTGTCAGCCTGTCACCGTGGAGCGAGGCGGCTCCCGGTCGGACAGCCCGAACCGGATACCTCCAGTGACTAAAATAATAGCCCGGGTGGTGGGAAAAAAAGAGGCCAAGGAAATCTCTAGGGAGGAATTAAGTGATGAATAACTTTCCCCACCACCAACCCCCACCACCACCCCGCCAGCTACGTTCCAGAAACAAGCCCGAGCCTGTGGCCAACCTATTAGCTGACTGCCCTTTCTCCTCCTCCTCCTCCTCTTTCTCAACACCCTTCATTGCCCTCGTGGGGGGAGGAAAAAAAAAACCCCCAACAATAATGAACCCTGCTCGGATTCCCTGGCAGAAAATAACTAGTGCGGTTTTGGGGAGGAAAGGGAACAGAGCAAGGGAGTTGACCTTCTTTTGCAGACGCAGAGAAATTCCAAAGCGGGCGGGCGGACGGATGGATGGATGGATGGATGGATGGATGGATGGATGGATGGGGCCGGCATGCTTCCCTCTCCCTCCTGTAGAAGGTGGGAGATTTGGTTTTACAGCTGCAGCCCCCCAAACACCTGTTTTTCATGCCTTTTATCCAACCATGCCTCGCTAAGCCAGCTGCCTTCCGGATGTTTAAACCCACGGCCTGTGAAATCTGGGGCTTGCAATCCTATCTATCAGGACGTGGGCTGGACCCATCCTTATTTCTGGAGAGAGAGAGAGAGAGAGAGAGAGAGAGAGAGGGAGGGAGGGAGAGGTGGGCCTTCCGGGTTTAAGTTGCTGGCATCTCTAAAAAAAACAAGGACCAGCTTGGTTCTAGATAATAATAACAAGAGTTGGAAGGGACCTTGGAGGTCTTCTAGTCCAGCCCCCTGCTCAGGCAGGAGACACTAATATATCATTTCAGACAAATGATTGTCCGATCTCTTCTTAAAATCCTGAAAAAGCATTCACAACTTCTAGAGGCCAACTTCCCGTTCCGCTATTTTGATCGTTCTCCACCGTCGGGAAATTTCTCCTTGGTTCTAAGTTGCTTCTCTCCTTGATTCATTTCCATCCATTGCTTCTTGTCCTGCCTTCAGGGGCTTTGGAGAATAGAATAACAAGAGTTGGAAGGGACCATGGAGGTCCTCCAGTCCAACCCTCCCCGCCCCCAGGCAAGAGACACCCCCAACCCAACCCAACTCACACAAATGGCTGTCCAATCTCTCTTCAAAAACCTCCACAGGGGCTTATTAGACCCTAATCTGCTCACCTTGATATAAAAAAAAAAAGGAAAATACTTATTTGGCTGTTGGGAGTGAAGCTAGTGGCCGCTTCTAGTGGCAGGGAGTTCTGCAGATTTAATTCTACACCAATGAATTGGTCCTTGTTTTTGTACAAGTTGGGCAGGGATGGGTTAATCTTTAAGTCTGGTGTTCTGAGCGTGGCAGAGGACGTAGAATTAACCTTCATTGATCCACTCAAAACAGAGCATCTAATAATCCCATAAAAGATGATGTTGCCTTCAGTCCCCTCTACACCTTTAGAAGGAAGAGTTCGAAAGCTTCAACCTGCATTCTCCTTTTCACACACCGGTGAGCATCCTGGGTATCACTTTCTGCCAAATGCCAGTTTTCGCTCCTTAACCAACCAACTCTGTGGTTCACAGAGACGTCAGGATGAGGGCAGCATTGGGGATTGATGGAGGCCCCGAACAGTGGCCAGAGGTTCCAATGACACCCCTTCAAAGCTGACCTCTCTCTCTCTCTCTCTCTCACACACTCTCTCTTTCTCCTCTCCTCTCTCCTCCCTCTCCCTCCCTCCCTTTCTCTCTCTCTCTCCCTCTCCCTCCTTCTCTCCCCCTCTCCCTCCTCCCTCCCTCTTTCCCCCTCTCTCTCATTCACATTCCCTCCCCCTCCCTCCCTCTATCTTTGTCTCTCCCTCACTGTCTCTCCCTCCCCCTCCATCCCTATCTCCCTCTCCTTCCTCCTCCCTCCCCTCTCTCTCTCTCCCCTCTCCTTCCTCTCCCTCCCTCCCTCCTCCTTCTCTCTCCCTCCTTCTCTTCCTCCCTCCCCTTTCTCTTCTTTCTCCCTTCCTCCCTCTCTCTCCCCTCTTTCCTTTCCCACCCCTCCTCCCTCTCCCTCTCCTTCCTCTCCTCCTCCTCCTTCTCTCTCTTCCTCCCCCTCCCTCTCTCTCTCTCCCTTTCTCTCTCTCCCTCCCTTCCTCTCCCTCCCCCCTTTCTCTCCCTCTCTCTCTCTACTTGGCTTGATGGTAAATGCTTTTAAAAACCTTTCTGGTTTCTACGGCTTTCTGTGGTTTCCTGCATGAAACCTCAAGAGGGTTTCGCTCGGGAACTGCGCCAGGCTCTGCTCTTAAACCATCGATTTCCTATATAGCATCTTAACTTCTCATGGAAGAGGAGAGGCTGGCCGCTTCCGTGGTTGCCGTTGAAACCAGCACCGGTGCAAAACGTGTGCTGTGTCGGGTGGCGAGTGCGAGTCGAGCCCTCTGAGGCTGAACGGGGCTGCTACACGTGGGCCAAAGAAATGCAGGGACTGCAGACCCTCAAGTCAACTCAGCTGCCGTTTTGTGCGGCTTCTAGAGAACGTTGGGACATCTCCCCTTCCCTATTTTCCTTAAAATTCAAGGGGTTAGAAACACGCCGCCATTGAGCGGCGTATGTATCCACTACAGTCATTGCATTAAAAGCAAATTTGTAAGAACTTATGGCTTAGTGGGTGTTTAGTTGGTCGAGTAAGGAATTCGAGACCGGAGGCGTGACAACAGCTCTTTTTATTTAGAGTGAGACTTCAGCCAAAAATGCAGGCAGGATGCTCTCCTTATATATACACACCTGGATCAGTTGGCCGCCAATAGAATTCAAATGTTTTCCCGCTGGAATTTCCCAACAATGGGATCATACACAACAGTGGGGACTGTTCAGCTGGGGGTCTCTTAGCATGGAGTTTGGACAGATATTTTGGAGGAGGCATGGTGTGAATTCAAGGGGAGGGGCTTCGTTGACTGGGTCATCGAAGAGGCGGCGTCAAATAAGAAAAATGGGTTTAAATGTTTGAGTAAATGTTTTGAGTTCACCTTCCTTACTTCGTAGTTTAATTGTTTTGAAGTGGGAAATGCTTTCCCTTTATTACAAGGTTCCAATGGTGGAGGAAGGGGGCTGTGGGGGGAAAAGGGACTAGTTTCTTAACTGGCCTTAACAATAAAAGTTGCTCCCTTCGAGGATTAAGATCGTGAAAACTATGATTCAGGCAGGGAAATGTAATCCTATTGCAGCTTTCCTTATGTTCTAAAAGCAGGAATAAAGTTAAACTCTGTCCGTCTGTCTGTCATCTCTCTCTCTCTCTCTCTCTCTCTCTCCATCCATCCAATCTATTATCCATCTTTCTCCATCATCTCTCCTATCTATCTATCTATCTATCTATCTATCTATCTATCTATCTATCTATCTATCTATCTATCTATCTCTATCTCCATCCATCCATCCATCCATCCATCCAATCTATTATCCATCTTTCTCCATCATTTCTCCTATCTATCTATCTATCTATCTATCTATCTATCTATCTATCTATCTATCTATCTATCTATCTCTATCTCTATCTCTATCTCTATCCATCCATCCATCCATCCATCCATCCATCCAATCTATTATCCATCTTTCTCCATCATTTCTCCTATCTATCTATCTATCTATCTATCTATCTATCTATCTATCTATCTATCTATCTATCTATCTATCTATCTATCTCTATCTCTATATCCATCCATCCATCCATCCATCCATCCATCCAATCTATTATCCATCTTTCTCCATCATCTCTCCTATCTATCTATCTATCTATCTATCTATCTATCTATCTATCTATATCTCTATCTCCATCCATCCATCCATCCATCCACCCATCCAATCTATTATCCATCTTTCTCCATCATTTCTCCTATCTATCTATCTATCTATCTATCTATCTATCTATCTCTATCCATCCATCCATCCATCCATTATCCATCTTTCTCCATCATTTCTCCTATCTATCTATCTATCTATCTATCTATCTATCTATCTATCTATCTATCTATCTCTATCCATCCATCCATCCATCCATCCATTATCCATCTTTCTCCATCATTTCTCCTATCTATCTATCTATCTATCTATCTATCTATCTATCTATCTATCTATCTATCTATCTATCTATCTCTATCATTTTATCTCTGTCTATCATCTCTATCTATCTATCATCTATCTATCAATCATCTCTATCTCTATCTATCTATCTATCTACCTGGCAGCATTTGGAGTTTCAGTGTTATGATTGTTTATTTGGAGAAAGGTTTCCGAGCGGCAAAGCAGGGAAGGAATTATATTTCTTTTTAAATGGGTTTCTTTTCCAGTATGAAATTGATTTTGCTTCTGCATCTACACGCCGAGCTTTCCTTACCCATGTTTCAGCTTTGGAGAAAATAAAACAGCAACCAGGTAATACACCAGATCCAATATGAAACAAACAGGGCATCTATTTGGGGTCGTGAAATTAATGGCACATATACGATATATATATATATATACGATATATATACGATATATATACGATATATATATATATATATATATATTGCTCCCAGAAGCATGAAGCTGAAGCCTGAAGATGACGAATGAGACTTCGTCGAAACGTCGCCAAGACACTTCTAATTTTACATGGGAGAAAACACGAACAACCAAAGACCTACATACGATATATATAGATATATAGATATATACGAGATATATACGAGATATATACGAGATATATATATATACATAATTATAATTATATAATTATAATATATATAATTATATATATATATAATTATCCCTTAAGCTACCAACAACAGTTTTCAGTACTAAATGAAAAAAAGTGAACTGGTTGAGAAACTTTTAGTCTAATTTTTCCATTCATTCTCCCACAAATGCACCGTTTCTGGTTCCCTTTGCTTCAGACAGTCTTGGCTGTTATCTCCTTGAGATAAGTTCTGCCGGCGGTTGAGACAGCCAGACACAGCAATAATCTTAAGGTCATTTTTTTTTTTTTTTTGGAGAACCATAAACGTGAGAGCAGTGTATTTTCCCAAGCGAGCTGGCATAGCCTCACTGCTCTGCTAATTAGCTTTACGTGTCAAAAGAGGCCCAACTATTTCTTTCTTGCCTCTTTTCTCTTTGTATGCCTCAGGAATTCTTCACCTGTCCCACTCAGCGGATGTGGATGGTTGGTGAACTCATCCGCAGCCCACAGATCAGAACAAAGTTTGTTCTAGTGTCTGAGAAAACTTCCTAAAAGTTAGGGAGAATTGCACAGGCACATGATCCATCCAACCCTCCCATCTGTTAAACAGAGGTTGTGGGGTTTCCCTCCCCTCCCCCCGCCCTCTGCCATGATATTTTACTCTGTTCAGCTTTTAAACAACCTCCCTCTCTATCAAAACCTTGCTCCTTTTTAAAACAAAATGGGTTGAATGAGGAAGGTGGCGTTGTTTGCACCAGCAAGAAGTAAATAGCATTTTTAAAACCAGGATTAAAGCAGCCAGAAATGCCCCATGTTTCATAGAGATCATAAATAGAATAGAATAGAATCCTTTATTGGCCAAGTGTGATTGGACACACACGGAATTTGTCTTAGGTGTATATGCTCTCAGTGTACATAAGGAGAATAAAATACATTCATCGAGAATAAAAAGATACAACACTGAGTGATAGTCAAGGTTACTAAGAAGCTATCAAATCCTACTAGGAAACAAATAAAACCAATATATAAATTGAAAGATACAAGCAACATGGTTATAGTCATAAGTGGGAAGAGATTGAGGAGTAAGGAAGAGAAGAATAGTAATATAGTAAATTATTTAACAATGTTGAGAGAATTATTTGTTTAGCAGAGTGATGGCATTCGGGGGGGGGGAGACTGTTCTTGTGTCTAGTTGTTCTGGTGTGCAGTGCTCTGTAGCATTGTTTGAGGGTAGGAGTTGAAACAGTTTATGTCCAGGATGTGAGGGGTCTGTAGATATTTTCCCAGCCCTCTTTTTGACTCGTGCAGTATACAGGTTCTCAATGGAAGGCAGGTTGGCAGCCATGTTTTTTTCTGCAGTTCTAATTATCCTCTGAAGTCTGTGTCTGTCTTGTTGGGTTGCAGAACCAAACCAGACAGTTATGGAGGTGCAGATGACAGACTCAGTAATTCCTCTGTAGAACTGGATCAGCAGCTCCTTGGGAAGTTTGAGCTTCCTGAATTGGCGCAGAAAGAACATTCTTTGTTGTGCTTTTTTGATGACGTTTTTGATGTCCATTTTAAGTCTTGTGATATGATAGAACCTAGAAACTTGAAAGTCTCTACTGGTTGATACTGTATTGTCTAGTATTGTAAGAGGTGGTAGTATAGGAGTTTTTCTTCTAAAATCCACCACCATTTCATCTAGATTAGTCTAGTGAAAAATCAGAACCTCCAAAACAAAATTGACCAACGATTTACCTTAACTCTGGATCTCCAGAAGGTATCTGCAGTAACAATAAAGAATAGAACTCTGTATATTGAAGCATGTCGATAATATTTTGTCGTTATTCCTGCATAGATACCCTGGTCATTAGATAAAGGGTTAAAAAGCAAGGACATGTTTTGCAGTCAGAATTTTGCCAGATTCAATACTTTGCATTTCTATACAGGCCTCAGGAACATTCCCAAGAGCTACTGCCAATCAATGGAAAACCTGCTGTTCTTACTAATCAAATGGAATAAAAGGTGGGGGCGCGCGGGGTGGATAGTGTAAAAGCTCCTTCAAAACACACACATTATTGGTGCCTGGTGTACGAATTAGATTTGATCCAGTTTTCTCAGACAGAATTGAAGAGTCTCGGGTGACTGGAAATGCGTTTTCTCAGATAGAAAGATGGAACACGGATTATTATTCATGGAGCAAGGCCGAGCAAATAATTATTGCAATTGTACAACATATTAAGATGGTTATATTAACCATGTGTGTGGAGCTTATAGATTGTGTGAATTCAGGCCACTGGGCAGACTAGAATCATGTTGCTTGTATTTTTTTTTTATTTATATTCTTCTGTTTGTTTCCTAGTATGATTTGATTGCTTATTAGTAACCTATGACTATCACCAAGTGTTGTATCTTATGATTCTTCTACTCTACTCTACTCTACTCTACTCTACTCTACTCTACTCTACTCTACTCTACTCTACTCTACTGTATTCTATTCTACTCTACTCTACTCTACTCCACTCCACTCCACTCCATTCCATTTTGTTCTTCTATTCCATTTGAACTATGGACATCTGGAACATGAGATGCCTTAGTAATTAGATTTAACAAGTTGTGTGAATACAGCCACTGAAGTAAGAGGCTAGGTAGCAGGTTTGATAGATGATATTGCTATTGATGATGATGATAATAATAATAACAATAATAATAATAATGATGTATAACAATCAAATTTATATGCCACCCAACTCCCAGTGACTCTGTTGTTAAAAGTGGGAGGGGGAACTTAAATTAGGAATTGGCTTCACAAGCTGTGATTTTGTTCAGCTGCCACAATCTTGTGGTTGTTAGTTGCAAAGTCATGTCCGACCCACCACGACCTCATGGACCATGTTCCTCCAGGCCTTCCTGTTCTCTACCATCCTCCGGAGTCCATTGAAGCTCACGCTGACTGCTTCAGTGACTCCATCCAGCCACTCCTTCTCTGCCGTCCCCTTCTTCTTTTGCCCTCCATCGTTCCCAGCATTCGGCTCTTCTCCAGTGATGAGTCCTTCCTTCTCATTAGGTGGCTAATTTGAGTTTCATCTTCAGGATCTGGCCTTCTAAAGAGTAGTCAGGGTTGATCTCCTCTAGAACTGACTTGTTTGTTCGCCTTGCAGTCCAAGGGTCTCGCAGGAGTCTTCTCCAGCACCAGAGTTTAAAGGCCTCCATTCTTTGGCGCTCAGCCTTCCTTATGGTCCAATCTTAGACACAATCTTAGCCTAATGCAATTCCCATATTGCTCGTGTGGCTCGTGTGGCAATTCCCATATTCACTCGTGTGGTGAAATTCCTGAGGAGGCAGAAAGGTAAACTTCGGTAAACTTAAGCAAAGCTAGTTAAGTTGCTGCTAAATCCTGGCAATTAAAAATAAAAATAAATGCACTCTGTAACAGGCACTCTGGCTTTGACACATCTGAAAGGAATTTGACAGAGTGCAGACTTTATAACCCAAGGAATTGGTGGGGGGGGGGGAAAGGGGGGAATTCGGGGACTAAAAAGGTGTTTCCCTTCAAAATGTATTTGCAAGTTCAGGAGCAGATTACCCCTTGCCCATAAATCCTCTCAAACAGGGCCTGCCGTCTTAAAGGAAGACAAACAAGCTAGTTTATTTATTTTATCCCCTCACTCTCTGGGCGCATCAACAGCAGACAAGCCTCTCAAGTCAAAGTGGGGGGAGGATATTGGCATCTTTTGTTCGGGGGGGGGGGGGAACGGTGGAGTGCAGTGAGCGGAGCCAAGAATTTTGGCGCCAATCTGCCCCGCTTTGAAAGGGCCGCATTCCTCTCCCATTCGGGACCCGAGACTAGATCCTGATTGAGGGCTTGGGTGCAGTGACCCCCTGACCTCAGTAAAGCAGGACTGCTCCTGTGGGGGCATTTCAGTTCAATTCATCAAATTAATGGCTTGAGTCGGTCTGCAAAGCTGCAGGCCGGCCAGCCGGTTTTTGCGACAAGAGTTTTTCTCGGATTTTTGCGGCTCTGCTCCAACGTGCTTGGCACAATCCCCTTCTAAACCAAAGGTGGTTTACCGTGCCCGACAGCCATCCCCGGGGAAGGCAAGCTTGCTAACTTGTAGATGGTTATAAATCAGTGGAACAACTTGCCTGCAGAAGTTGTGGAAGCTCCAACACTGAAGGTTTTTAAGAAGATGTTGGATAACCATTTTGTCTGAAGTGGGTGTCGGGTTTCCTGCCTAAGCAGGGGGTTGGACTAGAAGACCTCCAAGGTCCCTTCCAACTCTGTTACTCTATTCTATTATCGTTCATTTTTACTTTTTATTACGACAGCGATGATTATGGCCAAGGATACCCTACTTTTCAGCATAGGTATGTTTTTCCAAAGGAAAAAAAAAAAAAAACTTCTAGGATTTTTCTGATGAGGCGAGGAGAAATAATCCAGCTGAGCAGACTTTGGAGAAGGTGGTTTGGCTGATTTTAGGATGGCTTCAAACTTGGGCGCCTGGTGGTTCATTATTTTTTTTTAAATCTCTTGTTCTTGTTAGTTAAAGCCAGCTTGATGCCAACCTCGGAAAAGCATTGGCGGGCCTTTTAATTCCCCGCGACATCTTCTCTCCAGCCCAAACTGCCCCAATATCTCCATTTTTCCCCCCCTGTTTGATTGCCTCTGGATCCAACACAGAATCGAGGTAATTACCTCTCTTTTAAGGCCAGGGCCCATGGCTTTGTTTATCATGCCAAGAACGGGGGCGAGATAAAAACAACAACAACAACTGCACAACCAGGGCGAGAATGCAAAAAAAAAAGAGGTGGTTAGAAAGGCGGCCAGGCTCGCTCCCAGCTTGGCAGAGGTCTCTTGACGCCCAGCCTCGGTCAACCTTGCCCCACGCGGGGTGGGGAGGGGGCTGCCTTCATCACGCGGGTAACCTGGTTGCAGACCCCCCCCCCCGACACACACACGCACATAGACTGGGTGCAAGGGAGGCTGTTGCACAGAGAATCCGGGGCGTGGGAAGAAAGCCTCCGAGTTTAAGCAGGGCTTCGACGCACGGCCCCATCAAATTGCCAGCTTGGCTTAGGCCGACGTGGCGCTGCGATCCGGCGCGCCAGCCCAGCGCGGCTCCGGCGGCTTGTGCCAAAGCGCTCCACCCTCGGCCTTCCTCCAAGCAAGCCGGGGCCACCCAGCCGCGGGGCTGAGCCAGGCGAGGGCTCCGTCACTCCCTTCAACGCTCCAGCGCCCGGCCCCGCGTGGGCGGCTGAACGCTCGTCGGCTCGCCAACGGAGGGAACGGGGGGAGGGCGGGCGGACGGTCGGTCAGCCAGCCAGCCAGCCAGCCAGTCATCCAGCAGCCGC
Source organism: Ahaetulla prasina (assembly GCF_028640845.1). Classification (NCBI taxonomy): domain Eukaryota; kingdom Metazoa; phylum Chordata; class Lepidosauria; order Squamata; family Colubridae; genus Ahaetulla; species Ahaetulla prasina. Next base: position 5,667,578 of record NC_080556.1, on the reverse strand, counting down.
CGCCGCCGCACACAGTCCAAACCAGGAGGGAATTTCTGGGGTTGGCTTGGCGGCGCGCCCGGGCGCAGTCTCTGCGGAGGAAGGGAGCGAGAGAACTCGCTCTGTTCTCACGACCTTCAGCCAAATGCACGCGGCAGGGCGGAGAGATGGGGCGGCCGCCAAACCCCAGCGCATCCGCCAAGCTCCAGGGGCAGCCGGCCCCGCCGCACAGCTTGGCTCGGGAACGGCTTCCTTTCACTTCAAAGGCGAAGGCTCGTGCAAACCTGCTTGGCTGCGGTTTTTCCCCCGCCACCACCCCGAATCCACGTTAGGGCTTTCTTTTTAACAGGTGATACATAACCGCCGGTGCATACTGGTCTCCAGATGGGTGGAGGAGTGCAAACCCCATCGTCCCCTGACAGCGGTCGCGTTGACCTTGGCGTCCGCTTCAGCAAAGTTTTGCACGCAGAATACTAGAGATTCCTTCCTTGGCATTTCCAATTTATCTTAAATAGACTTAGAGCTGCTTCCGGGGGTGGAGGGGACGCACCTCACTAAAGGTAAAGGTTCCCCTCGTGGTTCCCGACTCTAGGGGGCAGTGCTCATCTCCGTTTCAAAGCCGAAGCGCCAGCGCTGTCCAAAGACGGCTCCGTGGTCATGTGGCCGGCATGACTCAACAGCCAAAGGCGCACGGAACAGCTGTTCCCTTCCCACCAAAGGTGGTCCCTATTTTTTCTACTTGCATTTTTTACCTGCTTTCGAACTGCTAGGTTGGCAGAAGCTGGGACAAGTCACGGGAGCTCACCCCGGCATTCGAGATTCGATTCGAACCGCAAGCTCAGCGTCTTAGCCACTGAGCCACCGATTGGTTAAATAACCACCAGAGTTCTGTCTGTTCACACAACAGAAAGCTAAACAAAACCAGGACGGCATCTTGGTAGACTTGAACCTAAGCAGCGTTGACTGTAGATTAGATGGGCCGTCTCAGCAGTCCAGTCCATGGGTGGCTCTGTGCATTTGTTAAATAAATAATATAATGATAGCTTCCTTTTTTTCAGTCTAGTGGAAATTTGTCTGACCGCAACATGAAAGCCGTTCGTTTTATTCATCCCTTCCGAACAAGATCTTCCCAGAAGCATTTTTTTTTTTACATTCTTGCCTGCCACAGGCCTATCCTATGTATATTTGACCTCTCTTTGCTGCCCTCTAGTGACCAACCACATTTTTGCAGCTGGGTTCCAGTAGCCTCATAGCAATACTTGTGGGTTGGTCTAATAATATTATGGAGTGGGATTTTCCACCACCACCACCCTCCATATACACCTCCGCATTTAATGAAGCGGCGAAGAGGTTACCCAGAACGCTGCTGCGAGGCTTGGAAGTATATTGGGAGAACCAGGTCCCTGGAAAGGAGGATAAAAATACAGTTCAATAAATAAACAGCTGTTCCCCTGTGGATTAAATGTGCTATAAGCACTGTGAGTGATTAACTGTGTGCTCTAAGGATAAACCCCATATTTAGTGCGCCATAGGATGGGACCATCGCAAACTTTGGACCTGCGCTTGTAGCTTGCTGACGACCGGGGAAAAAAGAGTGGCTGTAACTCCAAATAATTTCCCCCCCCTCCCCCACTCCAGATAGGATCCAGTCATCCATTTCGTTTGCATCTCTTGTTCAGTTTCTGTTTTACTTTCTCTGCCTCTCCTTTAACTTTTTCCCTTCTGGGGAAACAAAACAAAACAAAACACGATTTTGCACCTTAGTCAGTTTGCTTATTTCCTCACAGACTGGTCTTTTCAGATCTCTTGGGACTTTTCTCTCTCTCTCTCTCTCTGCTTGGAGGCAGAACGCTTCCTCCATGGCCTGTGTGGGGTTTAATAAATTACCTGACCTACTTTACATTTAGTTATTGTAAGGTTTTCCGAAATAATGCCTTGGAAAGGGCTTTGTGGCAGTTGTCACCAAGCGGCCTCTTTTAAGCATCTCTCTCCCTCTTTTTTTTTTTTAACAGCTTTTTCCCATCCCTGTCATTTTGGGAAATACCCCTTTTTTTCTCCCGCGCGGCTGCGGGCAGAGCTTTGCTGTGACGCTTCCCCCTTGGCTGCCCTTCCCATGCTGTGCGTGTCATAATGGGTGGTAAAATTGTTTTCTCCTCAATTCTTTTTGGCTTCTTTGCCGGGCTTGTTTGGATGAAGTTTGGGGCAGAGCGGGCAGGGGAGGGGAGGGAGGTTTTGACAGGGCAGGCGAGGGAGGATGGGGGGGCGGGGAGAAGGAAGAAGAGGGTTGAATCATTCTCATTTATGAGGAAGGCTTTTGTGAAGGCAAGGGACTGGATTTACAACACTATTGAGTCGGAGAGTCCATCTCCCGCGTCCCCTCCCCCCCACACCCATCAATGAGAAGGGGGCTACTTGGGGGTTGATGGGAGGAAGAAGAGGGCCCAGACTCTCAATAGACCCTCAGCCTTGCAAAAGAGCCCGCTGCATATTCAATTAGACCTTTTATATCTTTTAATTACTCTTCCCCACAAAAGAGGGCAAGACTCAGCTACCCATCCGGATAAGGTGGGAGAGTAACTTTTTCCCTGTTTCCTCCCAAGCCAGGGGAAAAAGACAAAAAAAAAATAAAAAAGGCAGAGCTAGCGGGAAGCCAAGCCTGCTTCCATGGAGTGTGTGGGATTGGATCTTAATCAGTTCGTGACTCCAAACGGCACCCAATTTACGCGCTGGGTAGGCAGGCTAAAATGAAACATTGGAGCTGAATCTTCAGGCAGGGCCCTCTTAACAGCATTATGCCCCCTCCCCTGGGGTGAAGCAGTGTACTGGGGCTCCAAGGAATCACAGGAATAAAAAATGTAAATGGTCAATAAAATTAAACATATATTGATTTTATTGGCATGCTAGTATTTAAACAAAAAAACCAACTGCAGTAAAATGTAGTAGATATATTGCTGTATTTGTATGATAACAAGGTTCATTGAAGGCTTAACATACGCAGATTAGTATGGGGCCCCTATGCTTGTGGGGCCCACGGGCAAGTGCCCATCAGGCTCAGCCTTACTTTGGCACAAAACTCACCCCGTGATATTGCTGCCTTTCGGGGGGGGGCGGCGAGTGACAAGGAGAATGGCCTCAACTGCTTTTTCTGGCCCGAATTCATCATCATGATAATACCGGCCAACCTCATCTGTGACATAGGATTAGCCGATATTGTGGCCACGAGAATAGCGGCTTTTGTGCAGAAGGCTTGAATGTGAAGGTTGTTGTCATCTTCAACCCGAAACAATTCCTTTCCAAACTCAAATCAAATTGCTCATTTGATACCAAATTCAGAACTGAAGGAGAAAGCAAATACCACATATTTGATTATGAAGCCATGGGACACGGGACAAGAGGCCCTGTCTAAAATCAAACCTCTTTCCCTACCTAGACAGTTCTCCCCACCTCAGCTAAGGGGATACTAGTTTCCTTCATCCCCATTTCAGATCTTGGATCTGTTTTATAGAGAATGTAAACCTGACTTTTCTAAGGAGGAGGGAACGCTGTAGCTTCTCCAGCCTGCTTTGCATCTTTCTATACCTCAGATACCCAACAAGACAGGCACAGGCTTCAGAGGATCATTAGAACTGCAGAAAAAAACCATGGCTGCCAACCTGCCTTCCTTCCATTGAGGACCTGTATACTGCACAAGTCAAAAAGAGGGCCGGGAAAATATTTACAGGCCCCTCACATCCTGGACATAAACTTTTCAACTCCTACCCTCAAAACGACACTATAGAGCACTACACACCAGAACAACTAGACACAAGGACAGTTTCTTCCCGAAGGCCATCACTCTGCTAAACAGATAATTCCCTCAACACTGTCAAACTATTGACTAAATCTGCACTACTATTGATCTTCTCATTGTTACCATCACCCATCTCCTTCCACTTATGACTAACTGTTGCTTGTATCCTTACGATTTATACTGATATTGTTTCCTGATTGCTTATTTGTAGCCTATGACTATCTCTAAGTGTTGTAAGTGCTGTACCTTGATGAAGGTATCTTTTCTTTTATGTACACTGAGAGCTTATGCGCCAAGACAAACTCCTTGTGCATCCCATCACACTTGGGCAATAAAAAATTCTATTCTATTCTATTCTATTCTATTCTATTCTATTCTATTCTATTCTATTCTATTCAAAACGGCAGAAGAGATTCTGGGCAAGGAAATGTTGGCTCAGGTTTGCATATTTCGCAACTAGAAAGTAAGAATTTCTATAATATCTCTAATTGGCACAACTGCAGGTGGTACATGGTCCCTACTTTGAGAAATAGAGAGAGGCAGCATATGCAGGCAGCCAACTCCGTCTCCGTCTTGGCTGTTTTCGTAGAGTGGTGTAAAATAAGGCAGACGCAATTGTGCAACATGCTTGTTGAGTGACCAAAAAAATATAGCAGTTGAATATACATGATAAATGTGGTTTATTTTAGCCTTGCTTGTATTGTGGCTTAGGATAATTTCATGGTGCCCGCATCTTTGGCTATTTGTCTGAAAATGGATTTTAATAACCAAGTTAAATCAATTTAATAACCGGGATGCCTTATGCATGGTCACTCACGCCCTCGTGACGTCTCATCTGGATTACTGCAATGCTCTCTACATGGGGCTCCCCTTGAGGGGCATCCGGAGGCTTCAGTTAGTCCAGAACGCGGCTGCGCGGGTGATAGAGGGAGCCCCTCGTGGCTCCCGCGTGACACCTATCCTGCGCAGACTGCACTGGCTACCTGTGGCCTTCCGGGTGCGCTTCAAGGTTTTGGTGACAATTTTTAAAGCGCTCCATGGCATAGGGCCGGGTTATTTACGGGACCGCCTGCTGCTACCGAATACCTCTCACCGACCCGTGCGCTCTCACAGAGAGGGACTCCTCAGGGTGCCGTCAGCTAGGCAGTGCCGTCTGGCGACACCCAGGGGAAGGGCCTTCTGTGGGGCTCCCACCTCTGGAACGAACTCCCTCCAGGACTTCGTCAACTTCCGGACCTCCGAACCTTCCGTCGCGAGCTTAAAACACACTTATTCATCTGCGCGGGACTGGATTAGATTTTAAATTTATTGGTTTTAAATGGGTTTTATTATTTATATGGTTTTAACAATTCGGCTATGGAATAAGTTTTTTACTTGTTATTTTAGTTTGTATTTATATGTATTTTTAAGTGCCTGTGAACCGCCCTGAGTCCCTAGGGAGATAGGGCGGTATATAAATGTGAAAAATAAATAAATAAATAAATAAATAACTTGGTTAACTCAGTTAACCAAGTTAACTCGGTTGTTACTCAAGACCCAATTCAGAAATCCCTTTCTTGAAAGGATGGAATAATATTTAAGTTAGAAACCTTTCTAAAGGTATATGCTAGGGGAAAAAACTTGTTCTGAAATTAGTATTCTAGTAGATCTGGGTTGCATAAATAGGGATGGCCAGTAGGGGTGCTAGTAGATACCTTTACTGCTATCTAATGACTGTCTGCAGTTTTGCAGCCCAGAAGATTACATTTGTACCAAAACTGAATTTTGATTTAGAAGTAGTTAATAGATTCCCTAGTAATGAATAATTTTTTTCCCCCTTTTCCCATATTAACCTTTACTTCCGCTGCTGAGGGGCAGCCAAGGTTTTTTGGGGGCTAACATTTTAACGAAGGAGGACAGAGAGTTGACTCTTTAAATCTTGGCTAACTAAGTAAGAGCATAAGTTTTGGGCTGTGTATGTTGTAAACTTTGCTGATATCACAAGGCTTAACGTTCGTTTCTGTTGTTATACACAAGGGAGTTTATTTTCTTGGAAGCTAATTTTGTGTGATTTGAAAGAGGAATCTGTAGCATGAAAGGACTATCAGCTGTTCAAAGCAACTCCTGCCAAATTAAGGGAAAAACAGGGCTTGTCCATCAGTCCATGGGCATTTATTGCACTCGGCGGCACATTTCTCTTATATAGGCCTGTTTTAAGATTACCCAATTAAATCTTGAGTGTTGTCTAAGCAAAAAAAAAAGGGGGAGGGCTTTTTTTGCAAGTATAACATACTTAAGGTTGCTCCCCACTGATTTCTTTCAGAGATGGGAAAATGCCTCCGAGATAATTGCACCCTAATTTTGTATTTGTCCATGGGGACAAAAAAAAAATCAACCTTTAATAATGCAACTGGAACATTCTAGTTGGATCCAAAACATTTTCTGCATTCTTGATTTGCTGAGGGGAGCCTTACAATCCTTGTTAACCTAACCCCCCCTCCATTTCCCCACACATTGTGTGGGTATCTGCGGATGCCCCCAAGGAGGGAGGGAGGCAGTATTGATAACCAAATCATGGTTTTTGTCCAAGTCCCAGGCTAATTAAAAAGTTTTAAACTCTCGCCCGCCCGCTGCTCTTAAGGTTCTGGCAACTGACACAACAGCAGGTTTAATTCAAGAAAAAGTTTTATTTGTACAAACATCTTCCAGCATTCTTTTTAAAAACAGAAAAGTCTCAAGACAGACATAAACAAGCTTTGGCATAGTACATGACAAATATTTGATACAAAACTAACTTTTTTTTTCTTTTTTTAAAAAAGAAAATATTTTCACAGGACGTGGTTGTAGTTGTCTGTTTTTTAAAAAAAGGATGAAAAATACAAATTGGCATACCAACCCCTTTGGAAATGAATAAATATGAGTTGTTGTTGGTTTTTTTGTGGGGGAGGGGATTCAGCCAACAAAATAGAAGTCCAGGCTCCATACAACGGAACCACAGGTTGAAAATAAGTCAGAATTTTTTTTTCTGTGCGGAGGGGCAGGACGAGGGGAAGTCACCAAGGTCTCCAAACCGTTTCATGACGTTCTCCTCCGGCTTGAGAAATGGGGGCTAAGCTGCCCCCAAAAGATGTGAGGCCTTGCACTGGCGATACCGAAGGAGTCGCCGTTGAACCGTTGCAGGAAACGGGCATGTTCGTGTTGGCGTAGAGCGGAACCATGGGTCCGGCGTTAGGTGGGAAGGACGGGCTAGGGATGAGGAAAGCGAACTGGCCGTCGGTCGCCGGTACCAGCTGGAAGCCCCCGTAGACTTTGGGAGACAAACTTTCACTAGGGTTGAGTTTGCACGGCCCGGGCATGACTCCAGCTGCAGCTGCTGGGCCTGGCAGCTGGATATGCAGAGGTTGGGCCAAATGCGCAGGCTGTCCACCGGTGGCCTGAGGAGGAGGAGGGGGCGGCGGAGGCGGGTAATTCATGGCCACAATCTGACCCAGGCAAGTGGAAAGGTGGCCCAAGAGCCGGCTGCGGACCTCCGTGTTCACCCCTTCGCAGGTGGAGAGGAAACGAGTGACTTCGTTCATGCACTCATTAAATCCAGCTCGGTATTTGCCCAAGACGGTAGGATCCGCACTCAGAGCAGCTGCCAAGAAAAAGATGGGAAGGATTAATGACTAGAACCATCCAAGCTGCTATTTTTTTTGGTTCTTGGGGACAAATTGCTTTCCTAGGGATGAGTTTCTTTCTCTCCTACTAAATGTTGCCTTAGATCTTGAGGGATAGAAGACCTGTGGGATTTTCCTGGGTGGGGGTAGGACCGACCAACCCCCCCTCCCTCTAGGGCCCTGGATCAGGGAGATGGCTTCAAATCCTGCTAAGCCACAAAACCTTTTGGCATGTCAGTTTCTATCCTGCCTTGTGGGGAGATACTAAGATGATTATGGTCAGTAAATGCTTGAAGCAAGAACAGAGTATATAAACTCTGCGCGGGGGTGTGTGTGGGAAACCACCAGTGGCCCCTTAAGACAACTAAGATTTTTCCATATTGTATAACCTTAATTTTCTTTCTGGAGAAGAAACTCTTTCCTTTCACGAAGTTCAGAAGGCAAAAATGCCTTTCTTTCTCTCTTAGTTGGCAAGAGGTTTGCTTGCTCACCTGTCATCTGGGCTCTTTGGAGATTTCTCAGGTGTTTTACTGTCATTTCCAAGATATCTGCTTTTTCTAACTTCGAGTGCCTGGAACTCTGGAGGAAAAGGGAAAGAAAAAAAGAGGAAAGGGTGAGATGCCTTGAACCGCACCTTGACTCAGGTATCCCTGAAAACTGTAGGGATCCCAGGCTCCTCCCCCTCTCCCCTCACCCCCCCAACACTTCAAGGGTTGCTGACGCAATCTTGTATCCCCTCCCCGCCCCCACCAACTTACATCTTTCTTCAGCGCATCCAAGATGAGAGTCTTGAGCTGGCCCAGGCTTTCATTAATCCGTGCCCGCCGTCGCTTCTCCATGATGGGCTTGGAGGACTGTTTGGGAAAGGAGAAAGGTTAGAAAACCCAAGCAGGTGGGTGGGGGGCGGGCGGGGGGGGGGAGGCAGTGTCAGGCGGGGAGCCCTCCCCAGTCTTGCAATTGAGATCCTGCAGGATTCCCTTGGCAGAGATTTAGGGCGGATTAGCAAACTTAGTGGGTCCCCCTTAAGCATGTCCGTTCCAAAAAGCATGGCAACTTTGGGAGATCCCTAAAAGCTGCGGTGGATTTTCCACAGTTCCCACCCAACCCCCAACAAATCTTTTGCCCAGATGCTGTCCTCGCTTGCCCCCCTCCCTCCCTCCCTCCCTTCCTCCCCCACCCTTATCTACCAGTCGTCTAATGCCCTCTCTTCACCTACTCCTTCCTTCCTTCCCTACCAGCGCATCCCCCACCCCCTCTCTCCCTTCTTGCCGGCTTCTCTCACGCAGTTCAAAAAATCTGAGCCGGGGGAACAAAAATTGCTCAAATCGTTTTGCAAGCAAGCAAGCAAGCAAGCAAGCAAGCAAGCGAGCGAGCGCGGGGCGGCGGGCGGGTCTGTCAATCAGTCCCGATGGACAGGAGGGGAGTTAACGAACTATCTATCCGTGCCTGCGGTTTTAAGGGTGGGGGGTTTCCCTCCTTCCGCAAAAGCAGGATCGATTTTAATCCCATGGGAACAAGGGGTGGGAGGTGGGGTCGGGTGGGGGAAAAAATATCAACATTTACCTTTCTGTGCTCGCTGGCGCTCTTGGGTTTATCTGGGGTTTGGCTGGAGCTGGCCGGGGCTCCGGCGATCGGCGAAGCGGTGGGTTTTTCCATCGTATCGGCTGGCATTTTGGTAAACCTCGTTTTGTTTCACCCCCAAGAAGAAGAAGAAAAAAAAAAGAACTGGAAGCGAAAAGCCGGCCAGGGAAACCCGGATCAAGAGGCTATGTAAGTTGGCGCCAGGCTCCACTATATATATATATATATATATATCTCCGACGGGAAATCAGTTTTCTTTCCCCAAGATTAAGAGGGCGAGCCGGGCCGGCTTCCACGAGAGAGAGGGAGGGATCGCGTTTTGCAAAAAAAGAAAAAACACCAAACAGCGATCGCGCCCCGGCAAGTGGCAGACCGTCTCCCGGCCCCCTCTCCAGCTCCCGTTGCTTTGGCTGCAGCGCGCCGCTCCCCCCTGGCTTTATATAGCCGACGGCAGCTCCCAATTCGTGTGAAACCTTCTCCACATTCTTTCCCACACTCCCGTCCGCCAATGGGAAGCGGGACTCTCCCCGTCGGGCCCGCCGATTGGACGACGCCCCCGCGAGCTGTCAGTCACGCGCCAAGAGTTGTCCCCTCGCGCCTCCCCCCCCAACCTTCCCTTCCCCCCCTCCTCCTCGCTCCAATTTATTGCTTTGCTATTCCGACCCCCCCACCCTCTTTCTTGAACTTAGATACCTGGCCTGTTTAGGTAGGGATCTGTAAACTCGGATTGAACCTTCTTGATTCCACTCCCCCGTTCCACACGCACACAGTCCTCCCCTCCCCAGACCCACCGCCTCCCCCCCCCACAACCCAAGGGCCTGCAAGGCAGGGGTCGAGCTCTCCGTGCCCCACTTAAGGAAAATCCCGCGCCATCAGTGCTGGAATGCGTGAATCCCAATTGCGCCTTTAAAAAAAAAACGAGAGGAAGGCTGGGTGCCTGTGGGGAGGGGGGGGGCTTGGAGAGACAGAGGTTTCTCCAAAGAATGGGGGGTGGGTGGTAGGTGGAGAAGACCCCGATTTTTAGGACGTGCACAGCTGCATTGGGACGATGCTCCATGATGAAGATTTTAGTGGGTGGCCAGGTCGATTGATTATATTTCTTGGTCTCTTTGGCCCACGCGAATGGGCTCCCCTACCTGTCGTCTCTTGGGCAGGTGCCCGGTTTTTCAATCATTAAAGGTATGTGGGTGGGTGGGAAGGGGCAGCTTTCTGCTTCCCACCTGAGCCCACCCCTCTTCCAGAACGCCGCTCAACATTAGCGCCGGTGGGGGATAGCAGGCGGATTGATTTCCCTCCATTGAATCGCTCGGCCTAGGGAGACAGCCGGAGGCTCTTGTGCAGGAAGAGTTTCTACCGATCGTCCCTTCTCCCCTTCAGCTTTCTTCTTTCCCTCCCCCCCCCCGCCGTTATTTAGATTTATAGACACCGCGGATACTTCGCCAAAATCGGACCCTTCCTGGCCTGCTATAAAAGCCCCCTTAACTCGGTTCCAATCCCTCTGGGAACAGGCTTTCCAAAGCAAACCAACCTCGATGCTTTTCCTGGCACCGCGCGCATCTGTTTGCAACGCCGTCCAGGTTTAACCAGAAGTGAAGCCCCATAGCTCCGCTTCTATGGGAGGAGAGGGAAGGAGGGGGGGGTCGCTTGGAGTGTGTGTGTGTGTGTGTGTGTGTGTGTGTGGTGGTGGGGGAGGTTAACAGACCCCAAAAAGCAAAACCTCCTTTGGAGCTGCCGCGAAGCACAGGAAGGAAAGAAAAAAGAAAAAAAGAGGGGGGGAAGATACAGCTGTTGCAAAAGCGCAGGGGAAGGGAAAAGGGAGAAGAGGAGAGAAACAAATAAATAAATAAATGGAGGGATGGATGGATGGATGGAACAGCAAAAACCAGCAGCTGCCCGGCACGCGAAGCCCTGCCAGGCTGACAACCAATCCGGGCACGGCTGTAAGCCAACCTGCTTCCCATTGGATGGCAGCCTTCGCAGCTGTCAATCAATGAGCCTTCTCTCTCTCTCTCCCACCCCCAGCGGCTAAAACAGCCGCCAAGTGCTGTCGTGCCTCCACCCTGCGAGACGGGGCCGGGGCGGGCGCGCGGGCGCGCGAGCGAGTGTGCAACCTCGCCTTTCCCTGCCCCCCTCCCCTCCCCTTTCCCTTCCCTCCCAGGCCAGCCGGAGCACGTGCCAACAAGCGCTTCTGGCTTCCTGCGCCGGCCGCCCGCCCGCCCGCTCGCGCACGCACCCAGGCACACATGCACACGGCAGCAGCCCCGGTGTTGGGTAGCGAGAGGAGGCGCATGGGGTGGCACGGCTCCAGCCGCGAAAGCTCCCGGCGGTTTGCAAAGCTAGACAGGGAAGGGAAGAAAAAAAAACCAGCAGCCCAAGCCTGGGAAAACTCCGCCCCTGCGCCTTTGATTATTTATTATTTATTATTGTCCAACCTTCAGGACGGAATGAAGATTATTAAGCTTTGCAAAGGGGAAGCCGGGTTGCGGATGTAAGGGTGGGGGGGGGAAGTGGGGGGCGGAAATCTAAGGATTGGGTTTATACAAGGTAGTAAATTTGGGTTCACTTTAGTAGGTGGGGATTTTGTGGCGGGTCGTCTCTTAAGTATATGTTTGCCCAAACCTCCCAGTTTGATTTCTTTGTGGTTCGATGCACCATAGCGAGGATTTGGAAAATAATTTAGTAAGCCAGGAGGTTACAGGCAGGTCTGGTAAATTGCTGCTAGTTATGGCATTAACTAGAACTAGCGGCAATGATTGAGGCCCTGTGCCCTGTGTTCTTTTCTTTTTTTACTGTACCTCTTGTTTTCTCAGTAGATTTCACCAAGTCATTATAAACTTAGTTAATTGCATTTGGCCAACCTCTTTAACAGTGGATTAAGTTTTCTCTTGGCTTGGTATGTCAGGAGAACCAAGGCAATTCAGTTGCTTTGTTGGATGGGTGTCCTATATGAACCCAGAAAATAAAACTCAATTTAGGGTAAACCTTATTTGTAGCCTATGACTATCAGTAAGTGTTGTACCTTATGATTCTTGATGAAGGTGGAGCATATGCACCAAGAGAGCATATGCACCAAGACAAATTCCTTATGTGTCCAATCACACTTGGCCAATAAAATTCTATTGTATTCTATTCTTACTGCACTGTGATTTGTGAAACCCAGGACAACCAGGTGGGGTGAGGTTTTTCTGCGTCTTTGCTGCACTCTTGATTGTCCTTAATACATTATTTTACTCCCTTAATATCTTATACAGGGAAGATGACTTATGGGTTTTTCTGAATGCCTTTTGTCTTCAGAAGGATATAATCGAGTATAGAAGTATGCAGATTTCAGGCTTATGAGAAAAATGTGTGTCGGGGTTTTTTTGCCCAAAGATCCACCCTCCAGAACCAATATTAAAATATACTCAGTATTAAAAAGTGAGGAACACAAGTGTGGAAACCTTTTGGGAAAAGTGTATTTTTGAGGTTTGATGGCTAATAACACCACTTTATTTTGAGGGGGGTTTCAAGATAATCCTATTCCACTGCTGGAATGGCCTGGGAATAAATAGCTCAGACCTTCACCCAATCGAAAATCTATGGAGCCGACTAAAGAAACTTGTTAGTCAAAAGTGACTCAGCAATAAAACCCAGTTAATAGACACAATCCTTCAATCTTGGTTTCACATTAGAACAGCTGCAGAACTCAAAGACTTGGTTCACTCCATGGGAAGACGTCGTAAGGCCATCACTCACGCTAAAGGTTACCCAGCTAAGGATTAACTGACATGGGGATCATTTTTGTATATCTCATTTTTTTCTACGTATTTCACTTTTCTTCTTTATACCGTCACTGCTATTCTAATAGCAAATCCTTCATAAAAGTGATTGCATTGCATTCTTGATTAAATTGTCTTTCCATGGATATATAATTCTATGGTACTACTCCAAAAAAAAAAAAGTGATGTTATTAGCTAGTTTTAGAAAATACACTTTTCCCAAAAGGTTTCTACAGTTTTGGCCACTACTGTACACCTGGCGTAGCAAAGGAGACATATCACTCCAGTAGTTGCATCTATTTAATATAATATATATAATATATAATAATATATAATATAATATAGGTTGGCTTGAAAACCTCCCTGTGAATATTTATGCTTATCTGGGACACCAGTAAGCACCGACCCCTGTTTATGTATTGGCTCGAATTGGCTCCAACTCTTCTTATTCTAGACCTCCCTGATAATCCAATCTGTAGGCACAACCAAAAGATTAAGCCAGGAGGGGCGGGGGAGGGGGGAAGAGAAAGGGACAACCTCCAACTGCCTTAATCTTGTATGTGGTTGTGTATTGGAAGAATGTCTGGAAATTTTCACCTCCTGCCTTCTCCCTCCCTCCCTCCTTTTCGGTTTCTTCTTTTTTGGGAACAATTATTGCCTGGGAAATGGCTTCGGGGGTGGGGGAGGGGAAGAAGGAGAAGGAGAGAAAGCTAACAGTGCCACCTTTGGGCCATATTGCAAAATAACATGATGGGAAATATGATCGCCTTTATCTTGGCTTGAGAACGAGACTTGCACCCCAATGAATGGGCCCAGTCCTGGTGCATTTTCGATCAAAGAATAGAATTAGAATAGAATAGAATAGAATAGAATAGAATAGAATAGAATAGAATAGAATAGAATAGAATAGTTTCAGTTTTAGTTGGAAGGGACCTTGGAGGTCTTCTAGTCCATCCCCCTGCTTAGGCAGGAAACCCTACACCACTTCAGACAAATGTTTATCCAACATCATCTTAAAAGCTTCCAGTGTTGGAGCATTGACAACTTCTGGAGGCAAGTTGTTCCATGGATTAATTGTTCTAATTGTTTCTCCTTAGTTCTAGGTTGCTTCTCTCCTTGATGAGTTTCCACCCATTGCTTCTTGTCCTGCCCTCCTCAGGTGCTTTGGAGAACAGCCTGACTCCCTCTTCTTTGGGGCAGCCCCTGAGATATTGGAAGACTGCTATCATGTCTCCCCTAGTCCTTCTTTTCATTTAACTAGACCAAACACAATTGAATCAACCGTTCTTCATATGTTTTAGCCTCCAGTCCCCTAATCATCATTGTTGCTCTTCTCTGCACTCTTTCTAGAGTCTCAGCATCTTTTTTACCAAAACTGGATGCTGTATTCCAAGTGTGGCCTTACCAAGGCCTTACAAAGTGATATTAACACTTCACGTGATCTTGATTCTATCCCTCTGTTTATGCAGCCAAGGACTATGTTGGCTTTTTTGACAGCTGCAGCCCACAGCTGGCTCCGATTTAAATGGTTGTCCACTAGGACTCCAAGATCCCTCTCACAGTTACTACTATGGAGCAAGTACCACCTATACTGTACCTGTGTATGAGTAAGTCCCCTGCAAGCTTACAAAGTATGCACAAGTCAAACCTACCAAGAAGGGACATGTTTTACATAACAAAACATTTTCACCCTCTCGATCTGGCGCCTGGCATTTGAGAACCTGTGTGTAGTATTTATGGACAATCATTATTTCCGAGTGAGGTTTAAATAAACATGCAAGGAAAGAGAATCCAGATCAAAGAACTTAACAACCAAAATCTGTTGTGGGGAGGGTCAAAAGTAAAGAAAATGGTAGTGATAGGAAAATGCACGCCAAGTCTTCACAGAATATTGAGTGTATTTATGGCCCCGGTTCCCGCACACACCCACACAAATGGAATTCAGAACAACGAAGCCAGCAAATCTAAGACATAAAACCAGTTTGTGAATTTTATCGAGAGGAATTTTATCAAGAAGAAGAGTCCATTTCTCTGCCATGTCGAAACATTTTCAAATCCTCTTTTGGAGTTTTCTGAACTTATTTAAGGAAAGGGTTGAAAGTATTGCCATCTGTGGTTTATTTCTCAGCCTTCCCTGTGAGGTGCTCTCTTGCTCGCCTTGAAAGAGCCCCAAAAGAGAAAATCCTTTGTTAGTTCCATTCTTAACTAATGAAGACTAGGAAGTTATGGCTGGCTAGATGGAACAATTGTCTATTGTTCCAGTTGGGATCCTTTCTAACTAAAATGTGCCCACCCCTAGCACATTTATAAAAATTTAATAAATAATAAAATAATAATAATAATTTAGAATAGAATAGAATTTTTTATTGGCCAAGTGTGATTGGACACACAAGGAATTTGTCTTTGGTGCATAAGCTCTCAGTGTACATAAAAGAAAAGATACCTTCATCAAGAATCATAAGGTGCAACGCTTAATGATAGTCATAGGGTACAAATAAGCAATCAGGAAACAACCGTAAGGATACAAGCAACAAGGTTACAGTCATAAGTGGGAGGAGATGGGTGATGGGAACGATGAAAAGATTAATAGTAGTGCAGACTTAGTAAATAATTTGACAGTGTTGAGGGAATTAGTTGTTTAGCAGAGTGATGGCGTTCGGGGAAAAACTGTTTTTGTGTCTAGTTGTTCTGGTGTGCAGTGCTCTATAGCATCGTTTTGAGGGTAGGAGTTGAAACAGTTTATGAAACAGGATGTGAAGGGGGACTGTATATTTAGGTCAAGAATTAGCTAGTATTGTAGAAATTTTTCAAATCCTGACTCTTGGAAGTGTAGGTAGTTAGCACCCACACCTCTCCAAGGAAAATGAAATATTCTAGGAAATATTAAAAAGGCAGATTATTATATTTCCCTGAATGAGAAATGGTACTACTACTATTATTCTTCTCCTCCTTACTAGTATCTGTCTCTTCCCACTTATGACTATAACCATGTTGCTTGTTATATTTCAATTTATATATTGTTTTTATTTGTTTCCTAGTACGATTTGATAGCTTATTAGTAACCTTGACTATCACTAAGTGTTGTATCTTTTTATTCTCGATGAATGTATTTTATTCTCCTTATGGACACTGAGAGCTTATGCACCGAAGACAAATTCCTTGTGTGTCCAATCACACTTGGCCAATAAAGAATTCTATTCTATTCTATTCTGTTCTGTTCTGTTCTGCTCTGCTCTGCTCTATTCTATTCTATTCTATTCTATTCTATTCTATTCTATTCTATTCTATTCTATTCTATTCTATTCCAACATGTTTTTAGGCAGGAACTTTTAATAGCCCCCACCATCCTCAATAGCCCACAGCAGATGTCCGCACTTAAAGAGATAGCTAGGTCTATTCATAGGCAAATGCCCTCCCCCAAGATCCAGCAAAGGTAGAATTAGCCCTCTCTACCCATCTAGCAACAGAATTCACCACATGGCACACATGGGGAGATTGCATCACCCAGCAAGGCTCAACCAAGCCTGGGACTCAAAAGACAACCTACAAAGTTACTCCTGCATGACCTCATGGGAGTCTGACAACCAATTAGAATACAAGCTCAAATTCAAATCCCAACAGAGGGTATAAATTCTCTATCTCCCTCTCCCTCTCCCCACCTCTCTCTCCCATGTGCCTTTTTTTGACCTCAAAACCATGTGGTCCTTCTGTCCACCATTAAACCATTTTTTCAAGCAGCCCCCATGTTTCCAGTGTCTTTCTCCCCATTTGGAACTGAACCCAGATGTGCCTTTCTTCCAACAGAAGAACCA
Organism: Ahaetulla prasina; assembly: GCF_028640845.1. NCBI lineage: Eukaryota > Metazoa > Chordata > Lepidosauria > Squamata > Colubridae > Ahaetulla > Ahaetulla prasina. Next base: position 5,651,020 of record NC_080556.1, on the reverse strand, counting down.
GATGTTGTATCTAATGAATGTTCTTTCATTGCTATGCGTTCCATCATTGATTTTCTCTTGAGTTCCATATCTCCAGATTACACGGCTGTTCATTTCTCCCAATTCCAGAAAACCTCTTCTGGTTCATTTCAAGAAATGGAAGGGCGTAGTTGCGCCACCATCTTTCCTAGCCACCTGGCCCCTGCAGATAAAAAGGAACATGCCATCAAACCGAATTATTTGTGTTTGGATTATGTTCTTCAGAACACAAAACACCCTCTTTCCCTTAGAAAAACTCCCACCCACCCACTCCTCCTTTGATCCTTAAGCCTAACTTTATTAGAGTCAAACTTTTTAGTTTCTTAAGGCAGGGGCTCAAACGCTTACAGTCTGGATTGAAAAAAAAAAAAGAAAGAAAGGAAAAAAAACATATTCCGAATGCGTGGTTTTATTGGAGGGGGGAGGTTTCTGCTGTTTATGATTAGCTGCGTACTCTTGATAGGACTCGCTTATTTTGAAAAATTCTGTTTCGTAAAACAATTACTCTTGGCATTATCAGCATTGCAACTCTCCCAAAAAAAAAAAAAAAGTGGTGTTATTAGCTAGTTTTAGAAAGTACACTTTCCCCAAAAGGTTTCCACTGTTTTGGCCACTACTGTAATTAAGGAAAAAAGCAACCTGGAACTGAGGATAAATTAATCAGTGGAATGGCTTGCCGTGAGAAGTTGTGAATGCTCCATCACTGGAGGCTTTTAAGAAGAGACTGGACAGCCACTTATTTGGACCAGAAGACCTCCAAGGTCTTTTCCAACTTTGTTACTCCGATTGATGGATCTTCTTCTTCTCCATCAAGGCATCCAAGCATGAGTGTTTTCGACTTCCAATCCTCCCTTTATTAAGGCTTTAAAGTTTGTAGCGGAAAATTTATGTTGTCCATAAGATTCCGCAAAGCTATGAATTTCAGGTCATGTGTAAACGCATGCATGTTCTAATGTTAAAAATTTATACCCTGAGTTGCAGAAGAGGACATAGGTGGATTCTCACATTTTGTCAGTTCTATTATGGAGAGAGCTAGGCTGATTTTATTGTCATTGGTTCTTGCAAAGTCATGTCTGACCCATCACGACCCCATGGACCACGTTCCTCCAGGCCTTCCTGTCCTCTACCATCCTCTGGAGTCCATTTAAGCTCATGCCGACTGCTTCAGTGACTCCATCCAGCCACCTCGTTCTCTGCTGTCCTCTTCTTCTTTTACCCTCCATCCTTCCCAGCATTCGGCTCTTCTCCAGGGAGTCCTTCCTTCTCATTAGGTGGCCAAAGGATTTGAGTTTCCTCTTCAGGATCTGGCCTTCTAAAGAGCAGTCAGGGTTGATCTCCTCTAGGACTGACCGGTTGGGTCATCTTGCAGTCCAAGGGACTCGCAGGAGTCTTCTCAAGCACCAGAGTTCAAAGGCCTCCATTCTTTGGCGCTCAGCCTTCCTTATGGTCTAAATTTCACAGCCAGACATTGCAACTGGGAAAACCACGGCCTTGACTAGACGCACTTTTGTTGGCAGGGTGATGTCTCTGCTTTTTAGTATGCATAAATGGCGTCTTGTTCCAGCTGATGACATTTCCTAGTTGACCTTGGGTGATCTCTTAGAACTCCGCCACCTTCAACAGGACCTGGGTTTAACTCATAGAATCATCTATTGCAATGTCCTTCCTGTTGAAGACTACTTCAGCTTCAATCACAACAATACAAGAGCAAACAATAGATTCAAACTTAATGTTAACCGCTTCAATCTTGATTGCAGAAAATATGACTTCTGTAACAGAGTTGCTAACGCTTGGAACGCACTACCTGACTCTGTGGTCTCTTCTCAAAATCCCCAAAACTTCAGCCAAAAACTGTCTACTATCGACCTCACCCCATTCCTAAGAGGACTATAAGGGGCGTGCATAAGAGCACAAAAGTGCCTACAGTTCCTGTCCTATTGTTCCCTTTCATTGTATCAAATTAATATAGTCAGCCTTCCTTATGGTCCAAATTTCACAGCCATCCATTGCAACTGGGAAAACCCTGGCCTTGACTATACACACTTTTGTTGGCAGGGTGATGTCTCTGCTTTTTAGTATGCTGTGTAGATTTGCCATGGCTTTCCTCCCCAGGAGCAAGCATCTTTTAATTTCTTGGCTGCAATCCCCATCTGCGGTGATCTTGAAGCCCAGGAAAATAAACTCTCTCACTATCTCCATTTCTTCCCCATCTATTTGCCAGGAATTGAGAAGGCCGGGTGCCATGATCTTAGTTTTCTTAATGTAGCTAGGCTGATACTCCTTCCTTAAGACCCTGAATTCTTGGTTCAGGGTTTGTTTGGTTCTGTGCTTTGCGAAGCTCCCACTTGCCAAGGTGAAATCAGGAATAAAGGGAAGGATAAAAAAACTTGGTTCATTCCTTTGCGTCATTTGCTCATCTCCTATCACAATTTCAAAGCACAGAAGGAAGAAGTGGGGGGGGGAAGATCTATGTTGTTCCAATGGAAGGGACAAATTCTCTGGAATTTATCCCTTCAATAGTTGTGAAGTTGTGGCATTGATTTTTTTTTTAAGGGTGTTCCTATGTTGGATCAGGGGTCTCCAACCTTGGCAAGTTTAAGACTTGTGGATTTCAATTCCCAGAGCAAAGCTGGTTGAGGAACTCTGGGAGTTGAAGTCCACAAGTCTTAAACTTGCCAAGGTTGGAGACCCCTGTGTTGGATGATCTCTCTGTGTTTTCTACATGTCCAGCACCAAGGACAGTGGTCCCAGTGTTTGGACTAAAGGCAGTTCTGTTGTCAGGACTCTGTCAATAGAAAGTACTGCACTCCTTAAATCCAATTTTTTTTTTAAAACACAATTCAATTGGGTGACAATCTCCATTCATGCCTGGCAGGAATTGAAGGATGCTATGGGTGATGTCTCTGCTTTTTAGTACGCTGTCTAGATTTGCCATAGCTTTCCTCCCCAGGAACAAGCTGTCTTTTAATTTCTTGGCTGCAGTCCCCATCTGCGGTGATCTTGACGCCCAAGAAAATAAAATCTGTAAATGAAATCTTTTAAAGCTAGCAACTTATTATGTTTACTTACTTAATTCTAAAGAGGAGTTCACCCAGATCTTAAGGGAAAGAAGAAATACAATACAGTATTCCTTTCTTCTTCCAAAAAAATGGAGCTTGTCCCCAGAATCATTTTCTGCAGAAAAAATAATTGCTACCAACCTGCCTTCCATTGAGGACCTGTATACTGCCCGAATCAAGAAGAGGGCCGTGAAAATATTTACATCCAGAACATAAACTGTTTCAACTCCTACCCTCAAAACGACGCTATAGAGCACTGCACACCAGAACAACTAGACACAAGAACAGTTTTTTCCCGAAGGCCATCACTCTGCTAAACAAATAATTCCCCCAACACTGTCAAACTATTTACTAAATCTGCACTACTATTAATCTTCTCATCGTTCCCATCACCCATCTCCTCCCACTTATGACTGTAACCTTGTTGCTTGTATCCTTACGGTTGTTTCCTGATTGCTAATTGCTTATTGATACTCTATGACTATCATTAAGCGTTGCACCTTATGATTCTTGATGAAGGTATCTTTTCTTTTATGTGCACTGAGAGCAGATGCACCAAGACAAATTCCTTGTGTGTCCAGTCACACTTGGCCAATAAAAAAATTCTATTCTATTCTATTCTATTCTATTCTATTCTATTCTATTCTATTCTATTCTATTCTATTCTATTCTATTCTATAAGCAGGTTATGAATGCTATCCATTAAGAGCTCTGGCTTTCTCAAACCGCCTCGGGTCTTCCTTTGAGAAGTGAAGGAAACCTCAAAACCACATTTCCCCCCCCCTCCTCCTCCTCCTTTCCCCCCACCCCCCAATTTTCTTTTCTCCTCCTCTGTCTCCCCACCGAGCCAGCCAAGGAAAGTTTAAAGGGAAGTTGCAAAGCGTAGCCACCCAGCCAGGGCAGGAAGAAAAGACGAAGGCAAGGCTAGCTGCGCGTTGTTGACTTTCTGAATGAAACAGATGTGAGCTCGCTTCACAAGCGGCCGCTTAGTGCTTATTTGCTGACTTCTCCTGGGCTTGAAAACATGTTTGAAAAGGCGGCCCCAAGAGATCAAAGGGAAAAGCAATGTCCAGATTTAACACAGCCTGGATAGAGAGTGGGGCTTTTCAAAAAGTTGCCAGTTAATTTGTTGATGCATAATAGCGACAGAGCCGGTCCAATCTGTATGCGGACGGCCAAGAGTGGAGTCAATTACATCTGTATTAAGATCGGCTCAAAGTGGGAGGTGGGGGGGGGAGAATCTACTTACATGTCCTTCTAGGCCACGGATACTGTTCCTTTGCTTAAGGGGAAGAACGTGTTCTTCCGGTGTGTGGAAGAATTTGAAAAGAAAACACTGCACAGACACACAGGGCAGCCTTAAGTAGCTTTTTGCACCGAACAAAAAAAAAAAAAAGGTGGGGAGGGGGAACAGAAGCATTTCTCTCTTTTTTAAAAATATTTTTTTAACTTAAACATTCCATCTTCCGTTAAACTTTAATAGAATAGAATAGAATACAATTTTATTGGCCAAGTGTGATTGGACACACAAGGAATTTGTCTTGGTGCATATGCTCTCAGTGTACATAAAAGAAAAGATACCTTCATCAAGGTACAACATTTACAACACAATTGATGGTCAATATATCAATATAAATCATAAGGATTGCCAGCAACAAGTTATAGTCATTCAGTTATAAGTGGAAAGAGATTGGTGATGGGAACTATGAGAAGATTAATAGTAGTGCAGATTCAGTAAATAGTCTGACAGTGTTGAGGGAATTATTTGTTTAGCAGAGTGATGGCCTTCGGGAAAAAACTGTTCTTGTGTCTAGTTGTTCTGGTGTGCAGTGCTCTATAGCGTCGTTTTGAGGGTAGGAGTTGAAACAGTTTATGTTAAATTAATTAAACTAAGGAGAAATTTCCTGACAGTTAGAATAATTAATTCATGGAACGACTTGCCTGCAGAAGTTGCGAATGCTCCAACATTGGAAATTTTGAAGAAGATGTTGGATAAGCATTCGTCTGAAGTGGTGTAGGGTTTCCTGCCTGGGCAGGGGGTTGGACTAGAAGACCTCCAAGGTCCCTTCCAACTCTGTTGTTGTTGTTGTTGTTGTTTTGTTATTATTATTATTATTATTAAATATCTCTGTGCAATAACAATCAAAGTTTATCAAGATTACATTGATAATGACCCTCTGATCTTACAGTAGTACTATTGAGCATAATAAATATTTTCATTTTTCCCTCTTAGCATAATCTTCTAATAAGAATATAATAATAATATTAAACGTGATAATCCTATTAGTCATAATAAGAAGGATCATCATATTGTTTACATCTCTATCTTAACACATTTTCTACATTTCACTAATCTCCTCCTTTGTTTCTAACTTCCATTTTTATTCTCTAACCATCGATAAAATAACTCCCATGTCATATAACAGGGGTCTCCAACCTTGGCAAATTTAAGACTTGTGGACTCCAAGTCCCAGAATTCCTCAGCCAGCAAAGCTGGGAATTCTGGGAATTGGAGTCCACAAGTCTTAAAGTTGCCAAGGTTGGAGACCCCTGTCATATAATTTTCAGGTTGTTCTTCCTCCTTTATAGCAAGCGTTAATCTATTCATTTCTGCGCATTCTAATATTTTCCTAATCACATTCTCATCAGTAGGGATCTCTCCGCTTTTCCAGTTTTGTGCAAATACAATTCCAGCTGCGGTTAATATATGTGTAATTAAATATGCATTCTCTTTAGTATAAGTTTCAGGTAAAATCCCCAACTGAAATATTTCTGGTTTTGAATCAATGTGCTGCTTTATCATCTTTCCCAGCCACAAATCCAATATTATTATTATTATTTTTTGAGAAGCATTTCTCATGTAGTCAATTTGAGATCGTATTTTGATCCTCCTTAAGTCATCTCTCAAAAGCAGAGAAATGTTTGCTTGCAAATGAAGAGTTAAGTCAAGTTTCTTGAAGGGAACTAAGCCAAGGCAGGAGGCACAAAATACACTGCTCCCATTTAAACAAGTTTCACTGCTCAGTTGCCTTTTTAATTTGTTGTTTTATGCCGCTTTACTAAATGCATGCGAATTAAAGAATGGACTTACGCAGATGTTAAGAATTCAGAGGGCAGCAACAAACAAAGGCACTGCAGATAGAAACCAAATCCTCAATTAACGGAGATTATCCTTTGTTTATCATGAAAGCTAAGCAGCCTTGTTTATTACTGGGATGGGAGGCCACCTTGGAAGACCAGAGAGGGATGAGCTAATAAGAAAGAAAGAAAGAAAGAAAGAAAGAAAGAAAGAAAGAAAGAAAGAAAGAAAGAAAGAGGGAGGGAGGGAGGGAGAGAGAGAGAGAGAGAGAGAGAGAAAAGAGAATGAAAGAAAAAGAAAGAAAGAAAGAAAGAAAGAGAGGGAGGGAGGGAGGGAGAGAGAGAGAGAAAAGAGAACGAAAGAAAAAGAAAGAGAAGAAAGAAAGAAAGAAAGAAGAAAGAAAAAAAGAAAAAAGAGAGAAAAAGAAAAAGAAAGAAAGAGACAGAAAAAGAAAGAAAGAAGAAAGAAGAAAGAAAATAAAGAAAAAAGAAAGTAAGAGAAAGAGAAAGAAAGAAAGAGAGAAAGAAAGAAAGAAGAAGGAAGGAAGGAAGGAGGAAGGAAGGGAGGAAGAGAGAGAGAGAGAGGGAGAAAAGAGAAAGAAAAAGAAAGAGAAAGAAAGAAAGAAAAAGAAAGAGAAAAAAAGAAAGAAAGAAGAAAGAAAATAAAGAAAAAAGAAAGAAAGAAAGAAAGAAAGAAACCCAGAGTTGGACAGGACTTTGAAGGTCCTCTAGTCCAACCCCCTGCTCAATCAGGAGACCCTATATATATATATATAGCTTCACGATGCTGAAGCCTGAAGATGACGAATGAGACTTCGTCGAAACGTCGCCAAGACACTTCCAATTTTACACGGGAGAAAACCCGAACAACCAAAGACCTATATACAAACACCCGTGAAAACCTCAGAAAACATATATATATATATATATATAATTTCAGACAAGTGACTTCCAACTTCTTAAAAACCTCCACTAATGGAGCACCCGCAACTTCTGATGGCTAGCCGCTCCGCTGATTGTTCTGTTGGGAAATTTCTCCTTATTTCTAGGTTGAACCTCTCCTTGATTAGTTTCCCTCCATTGCTTCTTGTTTGCCTTCAGTTTTTTTTTTTTGGTGCGACCTGTCTATTAGGGCAACCTGGTCTACCCAAATATGGGACACACTCATACTGCTTCCACTTTCGCCTTTCAGCCCTGGGACCAATATCCTTCGCAGGCAGTCACTTTCGTGACAAACTGTTTTTGTGTTAAATTTAAATTTACTGACAAAGAAATAAAGGGAGAGCTAAACAGCTTGAAATAGCTCTACCAGTCTTTACTGGTATTTACCAGTATTTACAGATCCCTCACATCCTGGATATAAACTGTTTCAACTCCTACCCTCAAAAGGACGCCATAGAGCACTGGACACCAGAACAACTAGACACAAGAACAGTTTTTTCCCGAAGGCCATCACTCTGCTAAACAAATAATTCCATCAATACTGTCAAACTATTTACTAAGTCTGCACTACTATTAATCTTCTCATAGTTCCCATCACCAATCTCTTTCCACTTATGACTGTATGACCGTAACTTGTTGCTGGCAATCCTTATGATTTATATTGATATACTGACCATCAATTGTGTTGTAAATGTTGTACCTTGATGAACGTATCTTTTCTTTTATGTACACTGAGAGCGTATGCACCAAGACAAATTCCTTGTGTGTCCAATCACACTTGGCCAATAAAATTCTATTCTATTCTATTCTATTCCTTTATTTCTTTGTCGGTAAATTTAAATTTGCCTTCAGGTGCTTTGGAAAATAGATTGACCCCCTCTCCTCTTCTTTGTGACAGGCTCTTAGATATTTAAATACATTTTCACTGCTATGGATGGATGGATGGATGGATGGAAAGGAAAGGAAAGGAAAGGAAGGAAAGAAGGAAGGAAGGAAGGAAGGATTCAACTGTCGCACTGTCAGCTCATGATGCTTGAATAGGAGAGATGCAGCCATGATGGATGGACAGAAGGAAGGAAGGAAGGAAGGAAGGAAGGAAGGAAGGAAGGAAGGAAGGAAGGAAGGAGTAAACCGTCCCACTGTCAGCTCATGATGCTTGAATAGGAGAGATGCAGCCATGATGGATGGATGGATGGATGGATGGATGGATGGATGGAAGGAAGGAAGGAAGGAAGGAAGGGGGAGGGATGGGAAGGTGAAGGAAGAGAAGGGAATAGATTGATAAATCCATTCTCAGTTATGGAAGAATGGTAAAAATTTCCTTGCACTTTTGAGATCCTACAGCAAGCCAACATAACAAATAATTGTCCCTTGCTTATAGTTAAACTCTACAGAATTTATCATCTCCATATTTCCTATTACCAAGATAGCACGACTGGGTAACAAACCAAGAAATCAAGTCCTGCTCATTTAATTAATGCCAATAGCCCCTCCCTTTGCGCGCGCCCCCAGCTTTATTCAGGAACTCCCAAACGCCTATGTTATCCCAAACATCCAATACGAAGGTCTATAATATTCATCCAGAACTTTCCTTTTGGCCTGCCTTAATCTCATTAAGCCTCTGTTTCCATACCTGTAGTTTTAAACAAGGGGTAAAAAAAGAGAGAGAGAGAGAAGAAGAAGAGAGACAGGAGGGGTGATGGGGGGGGGTTTAAAACCCCATCAATTATGTTGGTTTTGGTTCTCAAACGATTTATCAACTTGTCATTGATACGTCAAGCTCCTGGAGACCTTGGTTTTTGTTTGAACCTGCCCCATCATTATTAGTTTTCTTTTTCTTTGGAATATGGCTCTTCTAGCCTCTTTTCTTTCTGTGCGCTCTCCCCTTTTCACTGGTCCCGTTCATGAGTTTGGCCTAATCAGATTAGCTCAACCTTAGACACAGCAAAATTTATTCTTTCTTTGCTTTTCTTCTTTTTTCTTTTTGAAAAAACTCTGCTGTTTTTTTCTCCCCCCTCCCTCCCTCCCTTTCCCCTTTGCAAACCCTCTCCCCTCTTCTCTCTCTCTCTTTCTCTCTCTCTGTTTTTTTTCCCCCTCCTCTTTGGTAGGGTTTTAAAAAAGTTTTTCATCCCCGGCTGTACCCAATGAACTCTTGAAAAAAGGACCCACGCTTCTCCTCAAAGAGGGCCAGTTAGAACATGTCACTGGAACAAACAGTGGGGACACTGCCTCTCTTTCAAACCCCCCCCCCCGTTCAGTCCTCCTGAGGTTGGATGGGTTGCTGGAGGGTGAGGGGAGAAAAGACCACAGTCAAATCCCAGTAAATCGCTGGAACATTTAATTTGTTTGCTAAACTCAATCCGCTGTAGACATCCGTCCTGTTTACAAGCTTAATGAGATAAAAACATTTTGGACGGTTCGTTGGGAAAGCCGAGTGATATCCTGCCTCCTCGTTTTCTTTCGGCCGAAATTTAAGCATGGCTCCCCATTTCGGGAGCCTCGATGCACTTTTCATAACTGTCTGGTTTGGCTCTGCAACCCAGCAAGATAGACACAGAGGATCATTAGAACTGCAGAAAAAACCATGGCTACCAACCTGCCTTCCATTGAGGGCCTGTCTACTGCACGATTCAAAAAGAGGGCTGGGAAAATATTTACAGACCCCTCACATCCTGGACATAAACTGTTTCAACTCCTACCTTCAAAACGACGCTATAGAGCACTGCACACCAGAACAAATAGACACAAGAGCAGTTTTTCCCCCGAATGCCATCACTCGGGTTAACAACTAATTCCCACAACACTGTCAAATAATTTACTAAATCTGCACTACTATTATTCTTCAGGCTCTTCTGGAGCACGTTACTCAAACTTCTTTTAACTCTAAGGATTCAAAGAAGATTCAGTAAGGCTGGCAGGGAAGGCGTTGAGTTTTTTCTGTCTCTTAGTTTGGTTCTCAGTCATATCTCACCCACAGGTTATAAATAAGGCCCTGGATATGCTCCAAATGTTATGTTGTCAAGTTTTTCCAATTCCCATTCTCTTTTTTCTCCCCTCCTCCTCCCTTTCCCCTTTGCAAACCCTCTCCCCTCTTCTCTCTCTCTCTTTCTCTCTCTCTGTTTTTTTTCCCCCTCCTCTTTGGTAGGGTTTTAAAAAAGTTTTTCATCCCCGGCTGTACCCAATGAACTCTTGAAAAAAGGACCCACGCTTCTCCTCAAAGAGGGCCAGTTAGAACATGTCACTGGAACAAACAGTGGGGACACTGCCTCTCTTTCAAAACCCCCCACCCCACCCCCCGTTCAGTCCTCCTGAGGTTGGATGGGTTGCTGGAGGGTGGGGGGAGAAAAGACCACAGTCAAATCCCAGTAAATCGCTGGAACATTTAATTTGTTTGCTAAACTCAATCCGCTGTAGACATCCGTCCTGTTTACAAGCTTAATGAGATAAAAAACATTTTGGACGGTTCGTTGGGAAAGCCGAGTGATATCCTGCCTCCTCGTTTTCTTTCGGCCGAAATTTAAGCATGGCTCCCCATTTCGGGAGCCTCGATGCACTTTTCATAACTGTCTGGTTTGGCTCTGCAACCCAGCAAGATAGACACAGAGGATCATTAGAACTGCAGAAAAAACCATGGCTACCAACCTGCCTTCCATTGAGGGCCTGTCTACTGCACGATTCAAAAAGAGGGCTGGGAAAATATTTACAGACCCCTCACATCCTGGACATAAACTGTTTCAACTCCTACCTTCAAAACGACGCTATAGAGCACTGCACACCAGAACAAATAGACACAAGAGCAGTTTTTCCCCCGAATGCCATCACTCGGGTTAACAACTAATTCCCACAACACTGTCAAATAATTTACTAAATCTGCACTACTATTATTCTTCAGGCTCTTCTGGAGCACGTTACTCAAACTTCTTTTAACTCTAAGGATTCAAAGAAGATTCAGTAACGCTGGCAGGGAAGGCGTTGAGTTTTTTCTGTCTCTTTGTTTGGTTTCTCAGTCATATCTCACCCACAGGTTATAAATAAGGCCCTGGATATGCTCCAAATGTTATGTTGTCAAGTTTTTCCAATTCCCATTCTCTTTTTTTTCTCCCCTCCTCCCTCCCTCTCCCTTTGCAAACCCTCTCCTCTTCTCTCTCTCTCTCTCTCTCTCTGTTTTTTCCCCTCCTCTTTGGTAGGGTTTTAAAAAGTTTTTCATCCCCGGCTGTACCCAATGAACTCTTGAAAAAGGACCCACGCTTCTCCTCAAAGAGGGCCAGTTAGAACATGTCACTGGAACAAACAGTGGGGACACTGCCTCTCTTTCAAAACCCCCCACCCCACCCCCCGTTCAGTCCTCCTGAGGTTGGATGGGTTGCTGGAGGGTGGGGGGAGAAAAGACCACAGTCAAATCCCAGTAAATCGCTGGAACATTTAATTTGTTTGCTAAACTCAATCCGCTGTAGACATCCGTCCTGTTTACAAGCTTAATGAGATAAAAACATTTTGGACGGTTCGTTGGGAAAGCCGAGTGATATCCTGCCTCCTCGTTTTCTTTCGGCCGAAATTTAAGCATGGCTCCCCATTTCGGGAGCCTCGATGCACTTTTCATAACTGTCTGGTTTGGCTCTGCAACCCAGCAAGATAGACACAGAGGATCATTAGAACTGCAGAAAAAACCATGGCTGCCAACCTGCCTTCCATTGAGGGCCTGTCTACTGCACGAGTCAAAAAGAGGGCTGGGAAAATATTTACAGACCCCTCGCATCCTGGACATAAACTGTTTCAACTCCTACCTTCAAAACGACGCTATAGAGCACTGCACACCAGAACAACTAGACACAAGGACAGTTTTTCCCCCGAATGCCATCACTCGGGTTAACAACTAATTCCCACAACACTGTCAAATAATTTACTAAATCTGCACTACTATTATTCTTCAGGCTCTTCTGGAGCACGTTACTCAAACTTCTTTTAACTCTAAGGATTCAAAGAAGATTCAGTAACGCTGGCAGGGAAGGCGTTGAGTTTTTTCTGTCTCTTTGTTTGGTTTCTCAGTCATATCTCACCCACAGGTTATAAATAAGGCCCTGGATATGCTCCAAATGTTATGTTGTCAAGTTTTTCCAATTCCCATTCTCTTTTTTTTCTCCCCGTTTGGCCAAGATTTCTCTACTACTGTTGTTTTGGAGGGGGGGGTTAGCGTTTCTGAAAGTTTGGAGCTGTGGCAAATGCAAAGCTGCATAACTAAGAACTTTCCCGTGGAAGATTTTATACATGGTTAGAAAAGAAATATGAATAAAAGATGACAGATTAATAAACTAGACAGAGTAAAAGTAAACGAGAGAGAAGACCCCCCCAAAAAAAGGAATAGAAACTCGGATGACACCTGTGTAAATGGAAAATGGAAAATGGGGAAGGGATGGGGGGAAGGAAAAAATGTTATTACGTAAATGTACAACTATGATGATATAGGTTGTATAAGAAAGAAAGAAAGAGAGAGAGAGAGAAAGAGAAAGAAAGAAAGAAAGAAAGAAAGAAAGAAAGAAAGAAAGAAAAAGAAAGAAAGAGAATGGGATGGAGGGAGAAAAAGAGAAAGGAAAGAGAAAAAAGAAAGAGAGAGAGAGAAAGGAAAAAAGAGAAAGAAAGAGAGAAAAGGAGGGAGAAACAGAGAAAGGAAAGAAAGAAAGAAAAGAAAGAAAGGGAGTGAGAAAGATAGAAAGAGAGAGAATGAAGAGAAAGGAAAGAAAGAGAGAGAGAGAAAGGAAGGAAAGAAAGAAAGAAAGAAAGAAAGAAAGAAAGAAAGAAAGAAAGAAAGAAAGAAAGAAAGAGAGAAAGCGAATGACTCCTGGTATCTTTTTTTAAAAAGCAATGCATTCTTTAAAGGGATGCTGCTAATGACTGTGAACAATTCTCTCCTGACGCGGTGCCCACAAAGAGAGAGACCACACAGCAAAACAAACTCTTGGCTCTCGCAGTGTAAATTCAGCAGTGGTGATTCAGGATGGAAAGACATTAAGTCAACAACATTCTTCGGTAGCTTTCACAGAAGCGAAGGAACAAGTCCGGGTAAGCCATGAAGGAGAATTTTGTTACCTTTTGTGTTGTATTCAAGCCCGGGCGAAAGCCCAAAAAGATTAACATGTTGATGAGATCCGATACACCTCCATTAACATCACTCAAAGAGGAAAGTAATGTGCGAATTTCCCCCCTGTTTCCCCCCCCTCCCAACTCGTAATCTGGAAGCTCTTCTGGTTCAGGCCTCATCGTTGGAAGATGCTGTAATCTGAACAATCTGCCACTATCAACAAGCACTGACAATAGCTGGCACTCAAAGCTGTCAAGGCCATGCCGTTTGCGCATTATTATTATTGTTGTTGCTGTTGTTGTTGCAGTAGTTGTTGTTATTATCTCTTTTATTCATTAAACATGTAACTCAGTCAACTGAACATTTAAAACTCAATCAACTGGACATAATATGCCGTTTACGTATTATTATTATTATTATTATTATTATTATTATTATTATTAATTTATTAAATAATAATATGTAAACGTCTCTCATTAATAAAGTAAATAATTATTTACTTTATTAATGAGGGACGCAGTGGCTCAGGGGCTAGGACGTTGAGCTTGTCAATCGAAAAGTTGGCAGCTCAGCGGTTCGAATCCCTGGTGCTGCCGTGTAACGGGGTGAGCTCCCGTGACTTGTCCCAGCTTCTGCCAACCTAGCAGTTCGTAAGCAGGTAAAAAATGCAAGTCGAAAAAATAGGGTGGGAAGGTAACAGAGTTCTGTGTCTGTTGAGTCACGCCGGCCACATGACCACGGAGACGTCTTCGGAGAGCGCTGGCTCTTCGGCTTTGAAACGGAGATGAGCACTGCCCCCTAGAGTCGCAACGACTAGCACGTATGTGCGAGGGGAAACTTTACCTTTTACTTTACTTTATTAAATATGAAACTCAGTCAGCTGAACATTCAAAAACGCATCACAAATACCACTGACCGGCGCTAATGGTCGATACGGGTTGCTACCAGCGTCCTAGGTATCAACCAAGTACCTTCTTAAAATATATGATGAAGATTAATATTATTATTCTTATTTACTTTATTCATTGAACATGAAACTCAGTCAACTGAACATTCAAAAAGGCATCACAAATACCACTGACTGGTGCTAATAGTTGATACGGGTTGCTGCCAGTGTCCTTATTCCTTATTCAAAATCTTTATGTACTCCACAGTCTGACTTCTTGAGCCCAATCCATAAGCAGAATTTTAATGGCATTGTCTATGGAACACCATTCCGTCAGGGAAGTTGCAGTAGCAGGTTCTTGCCCTGGCTAGGAGTTGGACTAGATGGCCTTCAAAGTCCCTTTCAACGTCAGGAAAAAGTCCCTAAGGGTAAGAATTGTTCCATGTTGGAAGAGTTTTTTTCTTGGGCGATGACGGACTCCCAAGTTTGCTGGATGACCGTAAGTGGAGATGCTGTGAAGATGGATTCCACCCCTAGGTAGGGCTTAGACTAGATCATCTCCTTTTGACCCTAATTTTTTTTAAAATTCTCAACAGCAGATAACACCACTGGAGTTCATTAGAGGGCTGAGTCTCAGTTCTCGTCAGCCACAGCCTACGTAGCTATCCTGTTTCCCCGAAAATAAAACCCAACTGGAAAATAAGCCCTAGCATGATTTTTCAGAATGCTCATAATATAAGCCCTACCAGACGGACTCATATTTCCCCAAAAATAAGACCTAACCGGAGCAAAAGTTAAAATAAGACCCGTGTTGTGGTCCGCCAGCAGCCTGCGGAGCTGGCAACGGCGTCGGACAGTGAGGAGGCTGGGGAGGACAATGGGTCAGTCCTGGAGTCAGGGGAAGGCCCAGATGAGGGCTCTGTGTCGGAGGCAGAGATGGGGCCAGGGCCATCTGGGAGTGATGCGTGGATTCCGGAGCCTCCTGAGACTGATAGTAGTGAGGCAGAGGAACAGGAGGAACCTGTTCCTAATGCACACGTGAGAAGAGCTGCCAGAAGCCAAGAGCAACTCAAGCAGAGAGGACAACTTGGGAGTAAGGCCAAGAGATGATTGGCCCCTCCCATAAGGCTTAAAACAGACCAGCAAAAGCATTTGGGCTTTGTTGGAAAACAATGTTGGTAGTTTCATCTTCTGCTTCGTCTACGTCTTGCATTTATTTTTGTGACTTCTGAACGTTTGCCAAGAAAGGCCTTTGGCAGTTTGCCTAATTGGACCAAGGTTTGCGATAGGACCGAGGAATTTGTGTTGGGAGGAATTTGCTTTAATTTGAGTTGAACGACGCAGGGAATGAAGTCATTCTCAGCTGTTCGAAATAAAGTTTTGTTTGCTTTTTCACGGACTGAGTTTCCTACTACCTACTTGGACTGGGTCACAACACCATCTTCTGTCCATCGTTTCTTCCCCTGAAATTCCCCCCCACACCTCAAAGGAAACCTTGTATGGTGTTCACCAACGCTTATCTGCGCTTCATGGAATCCCCACATTTTCTGGATTAGCAGAACTGCCGTTTAGTCATCAGCCCAACCAGATGGGCTGGATTTGCACGGTCTGCTTCAACCCCAATAAATCAAGAGTCCCGAGTTGAGATGAACCAGCTCCCCCATATGGGTTGTGTTTCCTTGGTTGTATGAAGAGTCTGCCTTGATCTGAAGGTGGGAGGCGATCATGGGGCAACCGATGACCTTGCCCACAGATGGATCATCTCAGTGGTTAAAAATACGTGGAAGAGGAAAAAAATTTTTTTTGCAGACTGGGCCAAGATCGGTCCCAGGCAAAGAGGCAGGCAGAGTTGTTGCTTCGTCTGATGTTTATGAGGGTTTCCAGACCCATCTGCCTGTTGGCTGAGGCACAGCCAGCGAGAAGAGTTAATTAACAACCTATTTCTTCTTCTTCTTCTTCTCCTCTTTGTAACAAGACATCTCCTCTTTTGTTACTCACCAAGGAGCCAGCTCATTAGAGAGAGTGAATGGCCCCTTGACCATCTGTTATCTGAGCACATACCTGGGAGAAAGACTGATCTGGAGTGGGAAGGGGGTGTGAGGAGAGACCCACAACCAAAAACAAAAAACAAAAAAAAACACCCCACAGCCCTTGAAGTCTTGGGAAAAAGCAGCCCAGAGCCTCTGCTCAATATAATTACATCAAGCCTGCCAGAAAATGACAGCTCCGTTGCATGGAAATAGAAGAACGTAATTAAAATCTCAGGGGGAGAAAGAAGGGATGAAAGAAGAGGTGGGGTGGGGTGGGGGAAGAAACTGCAGGCATAAGAAAAAAAGAAAGAAAGAAAGAAAGAAAGAAAGAAAGAAAGAAAGAAAGAAAGAAGTGGATTTGCCTAAGCAGGCGAGAGGAAAAAAAAGAGGGAGAGGAATTTAAAGGAGTCCTTGCTTGCCGTTGGTGAAATCGATCGAGGGCGAACCATAATCGTTTCCCTCCTTTCATCCACCTTTCCTGTTTTTGGGCAGCCTGCAGGTTTTTGGGTTCTTCTCCATTCCTGGGAAGATTCTTTTCAAATTTGGTTCCCAAGAGCCAGTTTTCCACAGAGGCGAACTGGGGATCCATTCCCCCCCCCCCCCGCTGCACACTGAGAACTTCAGAACGGGAGAAAGATCAAGAATAAGAAGAACAGAATAACAGAAGAGACCTTGGAGGTCCTCTAACTCAGGGGTCACCAACCTTTCGGGCCTCAGGGACCACAAAATTAATAATTTTCAATTCCGCGGACCGCTAATACGACCTGCTTAATGACCTGCTGGGTGGGTGTGGCTAGGTGGTCATGTGACTGGGTGGGCGTGGCCAACTCGATGTCATTCACGTCGAGGGGCGCCTCGCTGGCCTCTCCTCTCCTCTCCATGCCTCCCTGCCCGGGCTCCTTAGGGCCCTAATAGGAAGCGGAGCTAAGCAGCCACCAGGAGAAAGAGTGGGCAAACCAGCTCAGTTCAAATTGGATCTGACCGAGAAGGAGGCTCAGTGGAAGCACCTCACTGAGGACTAGGGGCATAGGCTTTCCAAGCAGAGGGAAGACCTGCGGGAGTGCAAGGCCAGGTACCCGTGCCCTGGAGGCTCAGCGGGCTGAGATGGTCAGCCGGTTCCAGGCCATGATGCAGTCCCACTGGAACGAGGCCCTCCGGCTCTTCGTCACCAGCGGCGCTTCCCTCCAGCCTTTGCCCAAAGCCCCACACCAGAAGGCTGAAGCAGACCCCCGAGTCCGAATTTTTGCCCCCCTCTGACCCACACAAAAAGACCCCGAAGGGGGAGACTCTCTGCAGCAACACAAGCGTTCATTGCACGTATCCATCTCAAGGGCCGTAGTTTGAGGACCCCCCCCCCCCCCCGATTTAGGGCGATATCAAAAAATGCAAATCATTTTTCTGTGGACCACCAAAATTTTCTCACGGACCACCAGTGGTCCGCGGACCACCAGTTGGTGACCGCTGCTCTAGTCCAACCCCCTGATCAGACATGGGAAATAAAGGGAATGTACCAGCAAAGCTTTGGAGAGAAATCCTTCCGAGATCCAGTTCACCCCAGTCGAGAGAGAAAAATGCTCTGTTCCGAGTTTTCTCGGCTCTTCCTCCTTGAATAGATGGGAAAGTTGAGGACTGCACCGATAGCCCGGACCACCTGTGGGGCTTGGTTTGAACCAACTTGCAGGTTGCCCTTTATCTGCGATGTATGAGTGACAACCACGATGGGGCAAACAGAGGTCGGGGCTGGAATCAACCTGCCCAAATTGCGTTGTGGCTTCTCCAATAAGGGAGGATGTTCGTAGCTCAGGGTTGAAACTGGTTCTCTCTGAGCTTGGTTGTCTTTCTTGCAGATGTTTCATGATCCAAACTAGGTAAGGGCCTCTGGTGGCTCAACAGACTAATGCAGTCTGTTATTAACAGCAGCTTGCTTGCAATTACTGCAGGTTCAAGTCCCACCAGGCCCAAGGTCGACTCAGCCTTCCATCCTTTCTAAGGTAGGTCAAATGAGGACCCAGATTGTTGGGGGCAATAAAAGTTGACTTTGTATATAAATATACAAATGGATGAAGACTATTGCCTGACATAGTGTAAGCCGCCCTGAGTCTTCGGAGAAGGGCGGGATATAAATGCAAATTAAAAAATAATAAAAAATAGTAAATTAAATAAATTAAAAACATCATCAGTGCTACTACCAAAGGGAAGGAAGGAAGGAGGGAACAAAAGAAGGAAAAAAGAAAGAAAGGAAGGAAGGAAGGAAGGAGAATATTTGTAACTCAGGGTTGACCTGTGGGGTCCTTGATGCTCTCTGAGCTTGGTGGTTTTCTTGCAGACGTTTAATGACCCAAGAAGGCAACTTCATCAGTGCTCGTAAAGAGTGGGGTTTGTTCTCAAGTTTATATTCTAGGGGCTTGCCCTGAGGTGGACTTAGAGGTTCTTCGGTTGGGCTGTTTACCGTTGGCTTGTAGCAATCAAGTGAACAATACCCCATCAAGGAACTGCCACACAATTGAAGAATGGACACTCAAAGTATCAAATCTGGCAGAAATGGCAAAAATCTCTGCTTACTTGAAAGACTCTACACAAGAAAAATATATTTTAGAATGGAAAATGTGGATTGATTATATTCAAAATAAGTATCAGATAAAAAAATATCGAATAGCATATGAGTAAATTTAGGAAATATTTTGTATTAGATATATTTCTGAAGGAGAGGGGAATTGAGAGTGTGATTAAGTGTGGAGTGACTAGAGATTATAATTTAGGATTTATTTTGGATTATGATTGTTAGTTTTGATACCCTGCATTTTGTTCTGGGAAGTCGGTGTGGGGGGGTGGGGGGTAAGGGGAGGGAACTGGGGGTTGAGGTAGAGATGGAGTGATGGTTAATGTACAGGGATTATTGAAGATGTATAAATATAATTAATGTAGGGTCGGGTCTGCCCAGTTACCATTTTAGAACGGTGGGGAGGGAGAAAAGAGAGAGTAGGAGGTAGGAAAGAGGAGAAGAGGAAGGAAGAGGGGTAGAAGAGGGAGAAGGAGTGTAGGGTGGAGGGAGGAGAGGATATAGATAAGAGAAGGAGAGGAAGGTCTGGAAAGTAAAAGAAGGTAGAAGAGGGAAGAGTGTTAAAAAGGGGGGTGGTGACTGGGCAAGCCCGACTTATTGTATATAACTGTACATTGGATGAATTATTTGATATGATTGTAAAAATAAAACTTTTTTTTTTTTTAAAAAGGAACTGCCACACAATCCAACAGCAAACAGCCAGTTTTAGAAAATACACTTTTCCCAAAAGGTTTCCACCACTACTACTGTATAACGGGCGGGGGCTGGGGCTGGGTGGGGTTGGACTAGATGACCTACAAGATCCCTTCCAAGTCTGTTAAATCTTAGCACAAATCAGAAAAGCAGAAATGGAGACCCCGCCAGCGGAAAGGCAGCTTTGCAAAGCCGTCTGCAATAGTGAAGACTCCCCACCCACCCACCCCCAAAGTCTACCTCTGACCGCGTTTGTTACACCTTCGATAGCCACGTGTCCCCAGAGGGCCACTTTTATGGGCAGCGAAGAGGAACGTGGCTATCCAGAAACCTGGTGTTTCCTCCCCTCTCCTCCCCTCCCCTCCGTCCGCCTTTAATCAACATTCATCCTGCCGAGGGGGTTAATGAGGAAGCGGGTTGGGTGAAGGTGCAGAAATTCCTTCAGGCACGTGTGGAACAGTGTCACAATTAACACAGGAACCCGAACTTGTAAAAACAAAACATGAGAAGGAGAAGAAGATGGGGGGGCCCTTATGTTGAAATGAAGGCATGAAGGGAGGAAAGGCCCGTTCAGAATGAGCGAAGCAAAACTTACCTACCCCTGCAGGATCTGCTGCTGAATTTGCTCAGAAAAAAATGGCCTTTTAGGGGTTCCCCCACCCCCACCCTCCGCAAACACACACAAATAGACTTGGAGGGGGTAGATGGAGGGGTATGGATGCTGGGCTTCCTTTTCCGCCAGAAACAGCTTCTCTCCAGCTCAAACTGTTTCCCTTCTGTTTTGCTTTCATTCCCTTGACTTCCAAATATTTGGGAAGAGCTGCCACTGGATGGATCGGATTCGATTGCTCTCCTGTATTAGTTTTACACTTTAGGATGGGGAGAAAATGATGTTCTTTCTTTTTTTTTCTTTCTTTCTTTCTTTCTTTCTTTCTTTCTTTCTTTCTTTCTTTCTCTTTTCCTTGTTCTTTCTTTCTTTCTTTCTTGTTCTTTCTTTCTTGTTCTTTCTTTCTTTCTTTCTTTCTTTCTCTCTTTTTTTTTTCTTTCTTTTCAAAGAAAGTTTTCCATTTTTTTCCAAACAGGTGAGTTCTGGACCAAAGCATTTGAACTATTCTCTTTCTCTCTCTCTTTCTCTCTCTCTTTCTCCCCCACTCTCTCTCTCTGTTTCTCTCTGTCTTTGTGTGTGTCTCTTTCTCTCTCTCTGTCTCTCTCCCTGTGTGTCTCTCTGTCTCTCTGTCTCTCTTTCTTTCTCTCTCTCTCTGTCTTTCTCTCTCTCTCTGTCTCTCTCTCTATCTCTCCCTGTGTGTCTCTCTCTATCTCTCTCTGTCTCTGTCTCTCTCTCGCTTTCTCTCTCTCTGTCTCATTCCCTTTCTCTCCCTCTCTCTCTCTCTCTCCATCTCTCTCTCTCTTTCTCTCTCTCTGTCTCATTCCCTTTCTCTCCCTCTCTCTCTCTCTCTCTCCATCTCTCTCTCTGTCTCTCTCTCTCTCTCTGTCTCTCTCTCTCTCTGTGTCTCCCTCCATCCCTCCCTCCCTCCCTCTCTCTCTCTCTCTTTCCCCAGAAACTTTGAATTATCCACACCAAGTTCGGCCAAAGAGGTTGTAGAAAAAATGCTTTTGAAGGGTTCTGAGGATCCCAGCTGTGTTGCCTGATCCTCAGAGGCTTTTAAAAGCATTTTTTTGCAACCTCTTCAGCCGAAGAGGTTGTAGAAAAAAACGCTTTTAAAAGGCTCCTCTGACGATCCCAGCTGAGCTGCGCGATCATCGGAGGCTTTTTTTTTTACTTTTAAAAGCATTTTTTCGCCCGAAGAAAAAATGCTTTTAAAAGTAAAAAAAAACAACAACACAGCCTCTGATGATCGCGCAGCACAGCTGGGCATGGGAGGGCAGGGATCTTTGATTTTCTCCGAACCACCCGCCACCATCGCTACCCGATCAGGCGATCCGGTCCAAACCGGGAGCATTTCATCCCTGATTCATACCATTTCTGCCATACCGTATAGTATTCTGTTTCTTCCTTTCCTTCTATATTTCTTTTGTTAGTTTGTCCATCTCTACACCCTCCAAAACTTTTCTAATCAAATTTTCTTCCATTGGTATGTTATTATTTTTCCAATTTTGCGCGTGCATTACCCTCGCCGCTGTTATAATACGTATAATTAAATATTGTGATTTTTTTCCCCATAAGTCGTTATTTCATTTCATCGTTTTTTGACTTAAACCGGAGCCGTATCAAATAAAAAATATAATAGACACCCATGTTGCAAAGACATCCAGTTTGAAAGTGGCTGCTCCAAATCCATTACGATGGGCTCCTGTGGGGGAGAGGGGGGAGAGAGACAGGAGGATCTCGGGGGGGGGGGCAAGGAAGGGGGCAAGTAGGGGACCTTATAAATATCAAGTCCCTTGTTCAAAGGTTGACACATGAGCAGCAATTAGAAAACGCTACCGACCTTCTTTTTAAATGAAGTTCCTTTGATTTTTCCGGTGCTGCCCTGGCTTTTGCAGGGGAATGTAATTAGTTGTATTAGTTGAGGCGGGGACGGGAGGGGGGTCAGCAGCCAAGAGCCAGTGGGGGTCTCCTTTGGGGAGATAATGGCCGAAATACCTTCCCTCCGAGACCTTGCGATGAGACCCAGGGGCTATTGCCTGGATCCCTTCCCTCTCCTTTTCTCCATTCCCTGAGAACCACTTCAGGCAAAAGCAAATTTTCTGCACTTTCCCCCTCCCCGCACCCCTTTTTAATTAACAGACCTGGAGGCTGGGGGCTTGGTCCCACAGCAGGTTGCCGGGTTCCTCTTTCCTGCGAGGGGTGTATGGGGAGAGAAGGGGCTGGGCGGGAGGGGAGGGGGGGGCGTGTGAGTCGGGATGCTGAACCAGCAAGTTTTTCACACAATGGCTTACTTTTTTTTTAAATTTCATTTTGTCACAACAGTATACACAAACATCGACATAAAACAACATACTTCCAGATGTTGGCCCAGCCTGGGCCCAGCAAAATCTCCGAGACCGTGTTGGCTGGCCTGGAATTGCTGCTCCCTTTAGAAAATGTCCCTAGAGAAAGCATTTCCCTCTGAAGCAGGAGTCCCTTGTGTATTTTTAATCCAGCCCAGCAATCTGTGTAAACTTGTTATTTGGACTGGGCCTACTTGGATACAGTCAGTAGGAAAATTAAATAATCTCTGAATCCATATCCTTAAGTAAACAATTCAAATCTTAGCACTGTTTTTTTTTAAATTATATTTCTGTTCCACCACGGTCTGGGAGGAAAGATAGTGCAAGAATAGAATAGAATAGAATAGAATAGAATAGAATAGAATAGAATAGAATAGAATAGAATAGAATAGAATAGAATGAAGAATTGGAATGGAATGGAATGGAATGGAGTAGAGTAGAGTAGAGTAGAGTAGAGTAGAGTAGAGTAGAGTAGAGTAGAGTAGAGTAGAGTAGAGTAGAATAGAATAGAATAGAATAGAATAGAATAGAATAAAGAAATAGGAATATAGAATAGAATAGAATAGAATAGAATAGAATAGAATAGAATAGAATAGAATAGAATAGAATAGAATAGAATAGAATAGAATAATAGAGCTGGCAGGGATTTCTTTTTTTAAAATAAATTTTTATTTTTTATTTTTCAATTACAAAGATATAAAGATTCCACTTTTCCTTAAGCTTTGTGTTGTTTGGGTACAAGCTTCTCTGTGCAACTTCTTTCAACCTCATTCCCATTATTTCTCTAAACTTAAAGTTATAATATATTAAACAATTAAACATTGTAAAACTCTCCATTTTCTTCATAGTATCTAACTACCACAGTAACAATACCATATTAACATTAAGCCTCATTATTCTCACCCTACGTGCACTAACGATTTTCATCTTATTTATACCTCTATCTTAATGTATTTTCTATTATTCTTTAGCCTTCTTCGTTTCCAAGCTCCTCTTTCATTCTCCAACCATTGATAAAATACTCCCCGTGTCATATAATATTCAGTTTGTTCTTTCTCCTTAACTGCTAATGTTAATCTGCTCATTTCTGCACATTATAGTATTTTCCTAAACACCATCTCAACAATGGGAATCTCTATAAAACTTGAGATGGGATTTTCCCCGCTATGGAAATGCCAAAAGCTGAACGGGGACAATTAGGGTCCCAAAAAGCTACGTCTCTGAGCTCCATCCCTTAAAGTCTATTTCTTAAAACTCCCGTATCAGCCTTTTAGATATTCCTGATATTCTTTACAGCTGAGTCTTAACCATTTTTTTTTTTAATTTTCAGTGAATATTCCTTAGCTGCCAAAATCTATGCCCGGGTGTGGGAATAAATAGTGTGTCCTTCTTTAAGGCAAAGGCTAACACCTCCGCCGTGTAAGTTTAAATAAACAAGATCTAAATTGACTCTAAACAGTTCAAAACCAAACTCTTTTGACTTTCATCTTTATGGTCACTTCAGCCCTTTGATTTCTCAGGATGCAAGCCACTCACTTCCGGAGGACAGGATTAAAAACAAGAGGTGGGGGGGCGTGGGAGTTTCAGAATGGGCAACTTGAAGTCGGAGGCTTGACGCAAATGAAAAACAGGGCCAGGAAATATAAGAATGGATCTGCATTCTTTGTACAATTCAGCTGTGCGTGTTTATCAATTCAGTAAACAAATACCCGTACAGGGATTTACAATGGCTTATTCAGAAGTTATCTTTAAAGACCTGACAGTTCCTTCAGGAATAGAATAGAATAGAATAGAATAGAATAGAATAGAATAGAATGGAATGGAATGGAATGGAATGGAATGGAATGGAGTGGAGTGGAGTGGAGTGGAGTGGAGTGGAGTGGAATGGAATGGAATGGAATGGAATGATACATTAATGGGATGGGATAGGATAGGATAGGATAGGATAGGATAGGGTAGGGTAGGGTAGGGTAGGGTAGAGTAGGGTAGAGTAGAATAGTATAGCATAGCATAGCATAGCATAGCATAGCATAGCATAGCATAGCATAGCATAGCATAGCAATAGCACTTAGGCTTATACACTGCTTTACCGTGCTCTACAGCCCTCTCTAAGCGGTTTACAGAGTCAGCCTATTTGCCCCCAACAATCTGGGTCCTCATTTGACCCACCTCAGAAGGATGGGAGGCTGAGCCAACTTTGAGCCTGGTGAGATTTGAACTGCCAAATGGCAGGCAGCCGGCAGGCAGCAGAAGTAGCCTGCAGTACTGCACTCTAACCACTGCGTCACCATGGCTCAATGAATAGAATAGGAATTAATAGGATAGAGCAGGGTAGGGTAGGGTAGAGTAGAATAGAATAGAATAGAATAGAATAGAATAGAATAGAATAGAATAGAATAGAATAGAATAGAATAGAATAGAATACTTTATTATTGGCCAAGTGTGATTGAATACACAAGGAATTTATCTCCGGTGCATCGATTTACTTTTAGGATTTTATCTATCTCATGATGATTTGCATCAAGTGAACTATTAAGAATTTTATCCTAAAAACCGAGGGTATCCTCCCACTTTATCTATCCACCCCTCTTCTTTAAATCCCCTCTTCCAAAGAATGACTCTCCTTCTGGGGATGCAAGTTTTCCCACTCCTGTTCCTCAACAGGAGGTGAGGGAGGCACCAGGAGATCAACCTGAGGATGGATTTAACCCTTCCCAGTTCCAGTGATGTGATACCAAGGTGGCAGCAGGGGTTTCAGTACCATCTTCCCTCTGCAAACTTGCTTGGAGAAAACAACAATAGTTATTCCAGTATCGCCTCCCCCCCCACTCCCAATTTCTAAAATACCATAAAAACATCTATCCTAGAAACATATATGTAACACATACAGGTAGCCTTCGAATTGCAACTTTTCATGGAGGGACCGTTAAAAGTTACGCCACACCACTGGGAAAAAGTGACCTATGGCCATTTTTCAGACTTAACAACCGCTGCAGCATCCCCACGGTCACGTGATCCAAATTCGGACCAGTTGTAAGCGTGAAAAGTGGTCATAGGTCACTTTTTCCCCCAATGACGACGTAACTTCGAACGGCCACTAAATGAAAAATTGTACGTTGAAGATGACCTGGGACAGAATACATGAAACTGGCTGTTAAAGAAGCAATCAGTCTATATTTAGGTAGCATTATAGAGGGTTCCCTGCTCCATTTTCAAACCCCTTTCCCACTTTCAAATATCAAACTGAACTATAAAATAAAAGACATAAAGCAAAATTAACGGGCTCTACTCTGGTTTACAGATAAATTAAGGTTGTCCTGCCCTCTAGTGGACATATAGGAAAGCAGGCCCATGTCGAAGCTGGAGTTTTAATATTAAAAGTCTGGCTTTACCTATTATGCATGCTAAGCTATGGTTTGTATGGAAACCTTTATGTGTCACTCCAGCCTGTGAAGCAGGTTTTAAAACACGCTAAGCCACCATGTTGTGATTTAGCACATTAGGTGAACACACAATGCAAAATTGTTTGCAGGATGATTATAATTATTATTTAATCTAAGAGCCAGGGTTTGTCATAGCAGGAAAAGAGATTCCAAGTTTCTTGCTGGTAAATGACTGCAAACAGAGTGGAAAAGAGCAGGCAGAAATTAAACCTAAGTAAATTTCAAGAGTTCCCCTTTAGTTCAGAGCAATTAAAGTTTATACACCATTGGAAACCCCTTTCTCTTGCCTTGCCCTCCCCCCACCTCAACTCCACCCCCATACCCCCGCTAGTTTCCCAACTTCTGCAGCCAGCCTGGTGCAATCCCTCTCTTTAATAGCAAAACTAGACACAGCATCCTCAAGGCAGCAGGCACACCAGAAGGCCCCTCTGCTAATGTTAAAGCTTATTTGAGAATTGATATGGGTGGGACTGCATTATAACTGGCTCCCAGAATAGCCACCTTTAGGCTGCAGGCCTCCAGTCCAGTTACAAATTATAACCCGCCTTCCACAACTTTGAGTTCTCTCCTCACTCAAAGCAATAATAATAATTTTTTTTTAAAATACCATGCACAGCCCCCCAGACTGAATAAAGTGATACGATATTTGTTTTCCTGAACGTTTTCAAGATCTAAACCAAAAGAGGAATGGTTCCAAACCCCAAAGGCAAAAGTTAAACCCAAAAGGCTCTCCTGCTTGAGCTGGAATGTGTAAGACTAGAAGACCTTTGAGGTCCCGTCCAATTCTGTTATTCTGTCCCTGCGTGCTGGTGTCAAGTTGGAGTCGGTGGGTTTTCCACGATGGCCTCACATCTGGATTTAGAAAGGTAACCAAGATCTGGAATTCTGGGGGGGGAAATATAATCAGGATAGGACAGGACAGGCAGGATAGGATAGGATAGACAGAACAGAGAGAAGAGAAGAGAAGAGAAGAGAAGAGAAGAGAAGAGAAGAGAAGAGAAGAGAAGAGAAGAGAAAGTAGAATAGAATTGGGAATGGGAATGGGAATGGGAATGGGAATAAGAATAGAATAGAATAGAATAGAATAGAATAGAATAGAATAGAATAGAATAGAATAGAATAGAATAGAATAATTTATTGGCCAAGTGTGATTAGACACACAAGGAATTTGTCTTTGGTGCATAAGCTCTCAATGTATATACAACAATTGTGATAGATCATTAACATAGTCATTGTAAAAATACACTCATCATAAAACATTAGATACAACAGTTAGCGATAGATAGCCCTGGATACTAAACAAGCAATCAACATAAATCATACCAGGATACTAAGTAAACAATATAAATCGTAAACTACAAGCCACAAAGTTACAGTCATAAGAAGATAAGAAGATAGGTAATAGAGAGAAGGAGAGAGAGGGAGAGAGAGAGGGAGGGGGGGAGAGAGAGGAGAAGAAGAAGAAGAAGAAGAAGAAGAAGAAGAAGAAGAAGAAGAAGAAGAAGAAGAAGAAGAAGAAGAAGAAGAAGAAGAAGAAGAAGAAGAAGAAGAAGAAGAGGCAATGAATGTCTGATGGAATGTCTAGATCTCTGGCAATACCACTCCATTGTCATTCCTTAAAACTAAGTTCACAGAACAGACTAAGAAGACTTGAAGCTGTTGCTTGCTTCTTCCTTCCTTCCTTCCTTCCTTCCTTCCTTCCTTCCTTCCTTCCTTCCTTCCTTCCTTCCTTCCTTCCTGAGAGGGAGGGGGGGGAGAGAGAGAGAGAGAAAAGAACAGGCAATGAATGTCTGATTGAATCCCTAGATCTGTGGCAATACCACTCCATCCTCATTACTGTGAAACCCTGATTCAAATCACATAAAGCCTTACAACCCACTTCCTTTTCTGCCCTTCCATTAATTGGACAAGCTAAAGTGGGCAGTTTAGATCTTCCAAGAGCCCTACTCCCCCTCTCCCACTCCCCCACCCTCCCTCTCTCTCTCTCTCACACACACACACACACACTTACTTGATAGAACTTGTAGAAAAATGAGGACATAATTAGACCCTCTGCTTTTGTGATTCACAGCCTCCTCCCCTACCCCATTCCTAGGCAGTGTTGGAGGGTGGGAAACCAAGATGGGTTCTTGAATCTACTGCAGCATCCTGCCTGACTTCTCTGCCTGGATTCCAGTCGGTGCAAAATCTCCCAGTTTTAACCATCCCATCTGGGTACCTTTTCCAGCAGTGGGTGAAAAACTCTTCTATTTTTTGGCTGTGTTCCCATAAAATGTTTAGCCGGGCCTTTAACATAATGACAAGAGTTGGAAGGGACCTTGGAGGTCTTCTAGTCCAACCCCCTGCCCAGGCAGGAAACCCTACACCACTTCAGACAAATGGTTATCCAACCTCTTCTTAAAAACTTCCAGTGTTGGAGCATTTGCAACTTCTGCAGGCAAGTCGTTCCACTTATTGATTGTTCTAACTGCCAGGAAATTTCTCCTTAGTTCTAAGTTGCTTCTCTCCTTGATTAGTTTCCACCCATTGCTTCTTGTTCTACCCTCAGGTGCTTTGGAGAATAGTTTGGCTCCCTCTTCTTTGTGGCAACCCCTGAGATATTGGAAGACTGCTATCATGTCTCCCCTAGTCCTTCTTTTCATTAAACTAGACATACCCAGTTCCTGCAACCGTTCTTCATATGTTTTAGCCTCCAGTTCCCTAATCATCTTTGTTGCTCTTCTCTGCACTCTTTCTAGAGTCTCAACATCTTTTTTACATCGTGGCGACCAAAACTGAATGCAGTATTCCAAGCGTGGCCTTACGAAGGCTTTTATAGACTCTAACTGGTATATTTGTTGACCATGCTGAAATGGATTAGCATTAGGGTTTGTTTTGGTGTTCCTGTGGCTGGCTCCTAACCCCTTTAATTCTGCATATGATTTAATTATTTTTTTTAATGAAGCCAGGCAAGGGTTAAAATGCAACAATTGGCTTTAGTTATGCAAATGCAAAAGGTTTCCTCTTCCATTTTGCCGAGACAACATTAAATAACTTGGAAAGGGGTTGTTGAAGTCAAGAGGGACGAATCTGGTCTGGCCCTAAGATCCCTAAATAAATAAATGTCTGAGAGACCAGATTTGACCTAGGTTCACTTCAGGTCAGCCACCTGGCCATTATCTTTACATACTGAATGTGCACAAATAGAGAGCCAGGCAACCTATTTATTTCCTTTTCTTTCTTTCTTTCTTTCTTTCTTTCTTTCTTTCTTTCTTTCTTTCTTTCTTTCTTTCTTTCTTTTTTTTTTTTTCCCTGGGCCTGTTTATTGGAAAGTGACTCTGATTTTAAGCAGGCAGGGAGGCTTTATGAAACGGTTCAGCAAATCTGTTTCATCAAACGGTCAAGGCGATTTCCCCTTATGCCAACTTTGCCAAAGTCCAGCTTCTAAACTGGCTTGCAACTGTGCTGGAAACCTTATCTTTCAACCTCCCTTGGGTTTGCCTATGCGGTCTAAACATTGCTGAGGACGCAAACTGAGGACGCTAATTAGCAAATATGATACGGATACAGATTAACAGAGTTGGAAGGGACCTTGTAGGGTCATCTGGTCCAGAGGTCTCCAACCTGGGCAACTTCAACTCCCAGAATTCCCCAGCCAGCTTTACCAAATGTGGACCACTGGGGCATCCCAGACCTGTAACACCTTCCCAGTCCAATTGTGAGGTCTTGATATTGTTTCCTTTACCTTGTTGGTGTCCCAGTTACAAAGTCAACAAGAGCCGGCTTTTCTCAAACCGGGAGAGGAAAAACTCTAATCAAAGCACTCGATAACCATAAATTCTGCCCATTCTCGTCTCTGGCCACGCTTTTAGCTAGAACGAGAATAGAAACTCCTTTCTCGTTTTTAGTTTTTTTTTTTGCCCAAATCATGGAAACAGACAGGGCTGCGGTGTGGCTCAGGCTGTAAGAAGCCTGTTATTAAAACACAGCTGCCTGCAATTACTGCAGGTTCTAGTCCCACCAGGCCCAAGGTTGACTCAGCCTTCCATCCTTTATAAGGTAGGTAAAATGAGGACCCAGATTGTTGGGGGGGGGCAATAAGTTGACTTTGTAAATATACAAATAGAATGAGACTATTGCCTTACACACTGTAAGCCGCCCTGAGTCTTCGGAGAAGGGCGGGATATAAATGTAAATAAATAAATAAATATTAAAATGAAGTTGACTGAAGCCACGCAACTTCGGACACTGGAGTGAGAAAACGCAGGGGAAATAGTTGATAAGCCGTCCCAGATAAAAAAAAAACACCTGGTTGTCTCCAGCTTAACTTCAATGCATTTTAACTTCATTAAACCCTGAGTTCTTTTAAGCCAGCATGACCTCATCACCCCTGGGTTGGAAGGGCTTAGACATGCGAACATGTATTCAGCTGGAGGGAGGGCCAGCTTGACCCCTCCGGGCCAAATTAGCGCGTGCTGTTTGCAACAGGGGACTGAGAGGGTGATAAATCTCTCGCAAGCACAAAAGCGGAGAAAGGAACGATAAAGGCAGCATCTGGTCCAGGAGCTGCTGGAAAGGTGTTTTGCAGAGGAGGCGAAAGGAGGGGCGGGTGGGGAGGAACAGTGGGGCAGCCAGAGAGAAAAAAAAAGCTGGACAAAGCTATTTAGCAGTCACTTTGCTTGCTAAATGAACTGCAGGGCTTTGGGAGCAATTCAAGCTGGGTGACTTGGCAACAGCCCCGTCCCCGAATGCAGGAAAGCTTTTGAACTTTTTTTTCTTTTTCTTTTTTTAAAGTTGTGCCATTTTCTTAATGCAATGGGACTCACTCGGTCTAATATTTACTGGGAAAAGGCAATACTATATATAACCAACCCTCCATAACTGTCTGGTTCGGTTCTGCAACCCAACAAGACAGAAACGGACTTCAGAGGATCATTAGAACTGCAGGAAAAACAATGGCTACCAACCTGCCTTCCTTCCATTGGGGACCTGTATACTGCATGAGTCAAAAAGAGGGTTGTGAAAATATTTACAAACCCCTCGCATCCTGGACATAAACTGTTTCAACTCCTACACTCAAAACGATGCTATAGAACACACTACACACCAGAACAACTAGACACAAGGGCAGTTTTTTCCCCAACGCCATCACTCTGCTAAACAAATAATTCCCTCAACACTGTCAAACTATTTACTAAGTCTGCACTACTATTAATCTTCTCATCGTTCCCATCACCCATCTCTTCCCACTTATGACTGTATGACTGTAACTTGTTGCCGTATCCTTACAATTTATATTGATTGTTTCCTACTATGATTTGATTGCTTATTTGTACCCTATGACTATCATTAAGTGTTGTACCTTATGATTCTTGATGAATGTATCTTTTCTTTTTATGTACATTGAGAGCTTATGCACCAAAGACAAATTCCTTGTGTGTCCAATCACACTTGGCCAATAAAAAATTCTATTCTATTCTATTCTATTCTATTCTATTCTATTCTATTCTATTCATATGTATAAATGGCAAATTGAAGTAAGGGAGAAAAATGGATAGGTAAGAAAATGCTTACCAATGTGAAAATGTTGAAAAAATGAAAATTGTAAAAAAAATTTTTTTTTTGTTTAATAATTTTTTTAAAAAAACAAGTTCCAGTGTTGGAGCGTCCACAACTTCTGGAGGCAAGTTGTTCCACGGATTAATTGTTCTCACTGTCAGGAAATTTCTCCTTAGTTCTAAAGTTGCTTCTCTCCTTGATTAATTTCCACCCATTGCTTCCTGTCCTGCCCTGAGGGGCTTTGGCAAATAGCTTGACCCTGTGGCGGGTTTCAAATTTTTTTTTACTACC
Source organism: Ahaetulla prasina (assembly GCF_028640845.1). Classification (NCBI taxonomy): domain Eukaryota; kingdom Metazoa; phylum Chordata; class Lepidosauria; order Squamata; family Colubridae; genus Ahaetulla; species Ahaetulla prasina. Next base: position 5,619,454 of record NC_080556.1, on the reverse strand, counting down.
GGTTCTGTGGGTGTGGCTTGTGGGCGTGGCATGGCTTGGTGGGTGTGGCTTGGTGGGCGTGGTAGAGAAAGGATACTGTAAAATCTCCCTTCCCTTCCCAATCCAGGGGATGGTTACTTTCCTCCCGATCAGCTGGGACTTGGGAGGCAGAGAATAGATGGGGTCAGAGCCAGTCAGAATTTTTACTACTGGTTCTCCGAACTACTCAAAATTTCCGCTACCGGCTCTCCAGAACTGGTCAGAACCTGCTGAAACCCACCCCTGGCTTTACCCCCCCCCCCTTCTTTGTGGCAGCCCCTGAGATAAATAGCTGCTGGAGGCAGGGAGCTGAGGCTCTAAGCTTCTGTCTCCGTTAAGACTTCAATTTCTCCTTTAGGGGAAATTCAATGTTCTGCCTTTTTAATACTTCTCAAAATATTTCATTCTTCTAGGACAGGGCTGCGTGCTAACGTTCTTCACGCCCGAAACACATCCGATCTGGCATAAGCTTGCTGTTGTGACTCCAGCCCCCGAACCTGGCCCCATGCCCGAAAGTGACTCCGAGAGTGAGGGGGAAGGGCCAGTAAGGCTTACTTTGAGAGCACCGATTCCTTTGGCCTGGCTCCAGGAGCCAGAACCAGACCAGTCGGAGGATGTAATGAGGCTGTCATCCCCTGATTCCTCCCTTCCCCAGGCTACGCCTTCAGACCCAGCTGATAATAATAATCAAGCTTGGCTTGATCCGCGCTTCAGAAGATTAGAGAGGCGGCATCATCAAAAGGAAGGCTCCTGCCCCACCCCACAGGATATATAAGGAGCTTTGGGACTGCTCTCACTCCACGGGAAGCAAAAGTTTAGCTGAACCGTTTCAAAAAGAGCTGAAAGTCTTGCTACATGAGTCATTTGTTTGAACTTTGGCAGGCAGCTGCGATTTCTCTGCCAGGACTGATAAGAGCCGTGAATCCACTGGCTGAAGGCCAGCTCGTGGGTCTGAAGTGGGGAAGGAGACAGAACACTTGCTTTTCTTCCTCTGGTCATTCCGATCTGAAGGCCGAGTTTTGTGTTTTGCAAGGGGTAAGGACATGGTCCTCCTCTCCCTTTGGAGGAAGTGCGGGGTGTGTGTGTGGAAACGGAGGAAAGGGACGGCCACCGAACAAGGCCTCAAAAGCCATCCATTCTGGGAAGCTTCCCGCGCACCTTTGGCCTCGGGAACGGCACCTCGCAGGCATCTGGAAGGCATACGCGTAACAGCAGCTTGGGGCGGGGGGGGGGGGAGGAAAACTGTAACATGTCAAAAGTCTTAGCAGGGCAAGGCGGGAATGCCGTGCCCAAGTCGGTTTCCCTGGATACTGAAATGTAGAGAACATAATGAAAACTGAACGGTTGGTGATGATGACGGGTGGTTGTGTGGTTTTTTGTTGTTGTTTTTTAAAAATCTGCTTGTTCCAAACCCCCCCCCCGTATCTTTTCACCCACTCAGAGGAGCTAGGAAGAGGGGAGCCCCCCCCCCCCAAGAGCTGGCCTTCTTTTGACAGCCTAAAACTATTGTGCATTTTAGGATAGGGCAAGCGGGGTGGGGGAGTGAGTGGGGGGAAACCGCCCGATTTCTTCACACAGCTGCTGGAGTGACTTATGAGGCTGCCCGGGGAGAAGCAAAGAGATGGAAGAGCAATTCCCAGAGTGGCTTTCCCTCCCCTCCCCACCCCCCAACCTCCACTTTCTTTTTGAAGACAATGAGATCTTAAGATCCCAGGGTCTGGCTAGGAACTGGTATATATATCCTTCAGTCTGGAGCTAGAGAAAAAGCCAAGATGAAAAAGACTTCACCGATCTTGTCTGAGTGGCTTTCTTGGCAACGTCAGAGATGTCCTTCAACCTCTCGTTTCCTCTGGGTTATCCAGTTGGCAACCCAATCTGGCCTTCAGCTCCGGTAATCATTTACCACCCAATCTAAACCCCGTCCAACTCTTCTTAAGCTTTCCGAGATCACCCAAGGTCAGCTAGGAAACGTCATCAGCTGGAACAAGATGCCATGTATGCATACTAAAAAGCAGAGACATCACCCTGCCAACAAAAGTGCGTCTAGTCAAGGCTCTGGTTTTCCCAGTTGCAATGGATGGCTGTGAAAGTTGGACCGTAAGGAAGGCTGAGCACCAAAGAATTGAGGGTCTTTGAACTCTGGTGCTGGAGAAGACTCCTGCGAGTCCCTTGGACTGCAAGGCCATCCAACCGGTCGGTCCTAGAGGAGATCAACCCTGACTGCTCTTTAGAAGGCCAGATCCTAGAGAGGAAACTCAAATCCTTTGGCCACCTGATGAGAAGGAAGGACTCCCTGGAGAAGAGCCGAATGCTGGGAACGATGGAGGGCAAAAGAAGAAGAAGGGGACGGCAGAGAACGAGGTGGCTGGATGGAGTCACTGAAGCAGTCGGCGTGAGATTAAATGGACTCCGAAAGATGGTAGAGGACAGGAAGGGCTGGAGGAATGTTGTCCACGGGGTCGAGATGGGTCGGACAGGACTTCGCAACTAACAACAACAGCAAAAGCAGATGTGACCCCCTTAGAGACTGCAGATGGGTTCTTTGAAACCTACCTATGGGATCTCTTGCCCTAATGTGCTGAGTATCTGAACTCTACCTCTCTCTTCCCACACCTCAAAACCCAACCCATGGTGTTTTCCAGATGTTGCACAGCCCTCCAAAATTGATCTGTGGTTGTCAACAGTGCCTTGTCTTTATGGGGAGAGAACAACCTTTCAAAAATTACCAACAAAACCAAACCAAACCCAGAGAGCCTCTCTATCTTTTCTCCAAGTTGCATGACCTGGATAACAAAGAGACACTGGGGGTCACTGACCCACCCCATTGTCTGTGGGTCAGGAGAGGTCACAGGCTCCGCCTTTGGACAGACTTTCCTGTCGTCCCTGCTAAAAAGAAGAGAAAGGGGCAGAGTTTGCAGTGACAACCAGAGGTCAAGACCTGGCCAATTGGACATTCCTGAAGAAGGTGTGGATCGTGGGGGTGGGGAGGGGCACCACCAAGCTCTGTTTTTTGTGAGCGATGGGTTGGACCCTTCTGTCCAATTTTGGGAGGAGAAATATTGGCCCTGACCTCTCTTCAGCCGGGACATGGGGGTTTTTTTCCCCTCTTTTGTCCTTACTGGAAAGATGAAGATCCTGTTCTGACCTAGATTAGAAAGTAAACAGCACAAACTTAGTCCCAGCAAACCTCTTTTATTTATACGGCTGTAAATTACTTTCATTTGCAGTCCGCAAGGCTTGATAAACAGTCTTTCAGAGGGAGGTTATCAACACCCACCTATCTCAAGTGGAACACAGCCAGAGAGCTAATTTCCAGACACAGGGCAAGGCCAAACTTGGCACAGAGTCACAAACAGAAGTTTCAACTCTTGAATCGGCCAGATGAACTAGAATAGAATAGCATAGAACAGATCGGAACAGAACAGAATTTTTTATTGGCCAACTGTGATTGGACACACAAGGAATTTGTCTTTGGTGCATAAACTCTCGGTGTACATAAAAGAAAAGATACATTCGTCAAGAATCATAAGGTATAACACTTAATGATAGTCATAGGCTACAAATAAGCAATCAGGAAACAATCAATATCAGTATAAATCATAAGGATACAAGCAACAAGGTTACAGCCATACAGTCATAAGTAGGAGGAGATGGGTGATGGGAACGATGAGAAGATTAATAGTAGTGCAGACTTAGTGAATAGTTTGACAGTGTTGAGGGAATTATTTGTTTAGCAGAGTGATGGCCTTCGGGGGAAAACTGTTCTTGTGTCTAGTTGTTCTGGTGTGCATTGCTCTGTAGCGTCGTTTTGAGGGTAGGAGTTGCATCAGCATCCGAATTTTGTTAGGTTTTCTAGAAGAAAATAGAGTAGAATTTTTTATTGGCCAAGTGTTATTGGACAGACAAGGAATTTGTTTTTGGTGCATAAACTCCCTCCCTCCCTCTCCCTCCCCCTTGTCTCATATCTTTCTCCATCTCTCTTGTATCCGTCCCTCTCTCTCTTACTCCCTCTCTCCCTCCATCTCCCTCCCTCCCTCTTGTATCTCCCCTCTCTTTCTCTCTCCCTCCCTCCCTCTTGTATCTCTCCCCTCCCTCCCTCCCTCTCTCCCTCCCTCCCTCTCTCCCTCCCTCCTCCTCTCTCATCTCTCCATCTCTCTTGTATCTGTCCTCTCTCTCTCTCTCCCTCCCTCTCCTCTCCTCCCTCTTGTATCTCCCTCCCTCTCTTCTCTCTCCCTCCCTCCCTCTTGTATCTCTCCCCTCCCTCCCTCCCTCTCTCCCTCCCTCCCTCTCTCCCTCTCCCTCCCTCCTCTCTCATATCTCTCTCCATCTCTCTTGTATCTCCGTCCTCTCTTTCTCCTCTCTCCTCCCTCCCTCCCCCTCCTCCCTCTCTCATATCTCCCTCCATCTCTCTTGTATCTCCTCCTCCCTCCTCCCCTCCCCTCATATCTCTCCATCTCTCTTGTATCTCCTCCCTCCTCCCTCCCTCTCCTCCCTCCCTCTCTCCTCTCCCTCCCTCCTCTCTCATCTCTCTCCATCTCTCTTGTATCTGTCCCTCTCTCTTACTCCCTCTCCCTCCATCTCCCTCCCTCCCTCTTGTATCTCCCTCCCTCTCTTTCTCTCTTCCTCCCTCCTCTTGTATCTCCTCTCTCTCCCTCCCTCCTCCTCTCTCCCTCCCTCCTCTCTCCCTCTCCCTCCCTCCTCTCATATCTCTCTCCATCTCTCTTGTATCTCCGTCCTCTCTTTCTCCTCTCTCCCTCCCTCCTCCCCCTCCCTCCCTCTCTCATATCTCCCTCCATCTCTTGTATCTCCTCCTCCCTCCCTCCCCTCCCCTCATATCTCTCTCCATCTCTCTTGTATCTCCTCCTCCTCTCTTTCTCCTCCTCTCTCTTTCTCCTCTCTTCCTCCATCTCCTCCTCTTGTATCTCCTCCTCTTTCTCTCTCCCTCTCCCTCCCTCCCTCTTGTATCTTTCCTCCTCCTCCTCTCTCTCCCTCTCTCCCTCCCTCTCCCTCCCTCTCTCTCTCTTCTACCCCCTCTCCCTTCCTCCCTCCCCCTCTTGTATATCTCTCTCACACAGAGAGAGCTTTCAACTTTCAAAAAGCCATTTACTAGCGGTACACTAGCTCAGAGTGTGCTAGCCTACGTTTCACCCCATGATGGAAATTGCGGAGGCTTCTCTTCTTGATCCAGACGTCTCTCTCTCTCTCTCTCTCTCTCTCTCTCCTTGGGATCATAGTTAATCCAGTCCCCTTGTAAAAGGAGAAGACAGGCTGGATGGGTGTAATCCCCTACTTCCTCCCGGCCGTAGGCGATTGACTGGAGGGGCCTTTGCACTTAAGGCATGAATAAAGAATGCAGGGATGGAGGCTTTTCTCATCCACTGCTAGTCCAGAATGGGTGGAAAGAGGTCCCTTGTGAGATATGGGGGCGGGGGGGGGGACGGGCAGCGGAGTGGGGGGGCACTGCCCGCAGCCCACGGGGCTGACCAAGGTGACTTAACAAGGAGGCCCCTGGGAAGCGGATGTGTGAATGGCTGCGGTTCACTGGAGGGAAAATCGCCTACAAAGAGCCACGTATAAATATTGTGTGAAATCTCTTGGCCCCTTCAGATTTCGCCAAACGCCCGGATCCATTCAGAGGGGCAAATTCCCCACCAGGGTCCCATTCAGGTGGCATCAATGGGAATTTTTTTTTAATTGAGAGCGCCGTTCATTCAGAAGCTTCTGAATTGGGGTGGGGGTGGGGGTGGGGAAAGGCATTGGAAGGATGAACAGAGCACTTTGTCTTAGGCCAGCTTGGGGGTGGGGGTGGGGGTGGGGGAAGAAGGCTGCGGGGTTGGGGTGTCAAAATAATAGAAAAGCAACTGTTTCCAACTCTGTAGCAAGCTTTTGGTGGGGAGGGTTTTTAATCCTTTGGAGTTGAGGGGCGTGTGCTAGGAAGAAGTGGGGAGACCGACATAAGAGAGAGAGAGAGAGAGGCAGAGAGAGAGAGAGAGACAGACAGAGAGAGAGACAAAGAGACAGAGACAGAGAGACAGAGAGAGGGGGGGCAGAGAGACAGAGACAGAGAGAGAGAAACAGAGAGAGAGAGAGAGAGAGGCAGAGAGAGAGACACACAGACAGAGAGACAGAGGAGAGACAGAGAAAGAGGAGAGACAGAAAGACAGAGAGAGAGGCAGAGAGAGAGAGAGACAAAGAGACAGAGACAGAGAGACAGAGAGAGGGGGGGGAGAGAGACAGAGACAGAGAGAGAGAAACAGAGAGAGAGAGAGAGAGAGGCAGAGAGAGAGACACACACACAGAGAGAGAGAGAGACAGAGGGAGAGACAGAGAAAGAGAAAGAGGGAGAGACAGAAAGACAGAGAGAGAGAGGCAGAGAGAGAGAGAGAGACAGAGAGACGGAGAGACAGAGACAGAGAGACAGAGGGGGGGCAGAGAGACAGACAGACAGAGAGAGAGGCAGAGAGAGAGGCAGAGAGAGAGAGAGAGAGAGACAGAGACAGAGAGAGACAGAGAGAGAGACGGAGAGATAGAGACAGAGAGAGAGACAGAGGGAGAGACAGAGGGAGAGAGATAGAGAGACAGAGAGACAGAGAGAGAGACAGAGGCAGAGAGAGAGACAGAGAGAGGGAGAGACAATGGGTGGAAACTAACTAAGGAGAGAAGCAACTTAGAACTAAGTGAGAACAATTAATCCGTGGAACGACTTGCCTCCAGAAGTTGAGAATGCCCCAACACTGGAAGTTTTAAAGAAGAGATTGGATAACCGTTTGTCTGAAGTGCTGTAGGGTTTCTTGCCTAAGCAGGGGGTTGGACTAGAAGACCTCCAAGGTCCCTTCCAACTCATGATTGTTGTTGTTGTTGTTCTTATTAAGCCCATCTTTGCTACAGACCTCTCCCGTCCTGGACGTAAACAGTTTTAATTCCTCCCCTCAGGACGCCACTATAGGGCATTGCATGCCAAAACAACTAAACACAAAGACATTTCCCCCCCATGCCATCGCTCTGCGGAACACCTAATTCCCACAGCACTGTCTAATTGCCTGAGGATATTTTCCCATGTAGTAGAGTTTTTATTGCTACTCCTCCTTCTCAACTTTCCTATTCCCTTCTCCATAAGATTGGTATCATATGATTTCTTGTTCGTATCTTCTGATTTAGGATTGTGCCTTATGATTTATCACATTGTTGTTTGTATGCAGAGCTTATGCACCGAAGACAAATTCCTTGCTGTGCGCCCGATCATACTTGGCCAAGCAAAGAATATTCCTAGGTTCCTATTCGTTTCCACCAATCCCTGATAACATTTGACGTGAAGCCTTGTCTGTCAATGCGAGAAATTGAATAGCCTGTGTTGGAAGAAATATCTATCTCAGAGATGGCTAATATTTTTCGGACCGAGTGCTTGGACCAGTGGTGAAATCCAATTTTTTTTACTACTGGTTTCTGGGCGTGGCCTGGCTTGGTGGGCGTGGCCTGACTTGGTGGGCGTGGCTTCATGGGCATGGCAGGGGAAGGATACTGCGAAATCTCCATTCCCACCCTACACCAGGGGAAGGATATTGCAAAATCCCCAGTCCCTTCTCACTCCTTGCAAAATCTCCATTCCCACCCCACTCTGGGGCCATCCAGATATTTGCTGGTATTTGCTGGGTCTCCGAACTATTCAAAATTTCCGCTACCGGTTCTCTGAACTGCTCAAAATTTCCGCTACCGGTTCTCCAGAACCTGTCAAAACCTGCTGGATTTCACCCCTGGCCCGGAGCATGTGCGCATGGCGCCCTCGCATGCACCCCACCCCCGCACATGTACGTGCGGCCCCCTGCATTTCACCCCACCCCCCGCATGCCCTCCACCGCCCGTACATGAGCAGCAGAGACCTGACAACCAGCTGGCCAGAGGGAGGTGCGGTGGAGCTGAACTGTGGCACACGTGTCATAGGTTCACCATCATGGATCTGTCTGGTTCAGTTCCAAGTGGGGAGAAAGACGCTGGAAACATAGAGGCTGATGGGAAAGATGGTTTAATGATGAAGCAAAACCACCAAGCACAGCAACTGACCACATGGAGTTGAGAGAAAGAGGTATTTATACCCCCTCTTGGCCTTTGCACTTGAACTTCCTGTTCCTGTGCAAGAATATGTATTCTATTGGTTGCTGTAGGGATCGCGGCTGATTTTGTAGGCTGTCTGAGTCCCAGGCTTGGTAGAAGCTTGCTGGGTGATGCAATGAAGGGGCTTGTGTTCTGAAAGGGTGTTGAACAATTCCTAATGTGTCTCAATGGCCTTGTCCCAGTTTGGATATTGAGTGAGGGCTAATCCCATCATCCTGAAGCTGAAGATCTTTTGTCTTGTAGATAAGATGGCCCAGTCTTTCTGGGGCTCTTAAGAAAGATGGGAGCTGCTTTCCCAGAGCAAGTTTCTTCTTTAGGGAAATATAATAGTCTGCCTATTTCCCAAAATATTTCATTGTTCTAGGAGGGGTGACTTCCCCCAGTCGATCCCAGAGCCAGTCTTTTGACCCAGAGAATCTAAGAACCAGGACTGGCAGGCCCGGCTAAGAAGCAGGAAAGTCAGCAATTGAGAGTTATAACTTGGCCAGATGTTAGCACAAGTTGGATTCCTCGGGCATTGTGACAAATAACTGTTTTCTGTTCCTGATGGACACTAACCAGCCTACACAAGTCTTTGAGCTGTGCACCCCATGGGAGGGTTAAGTTAGTGGATCAGGACTAGGCAGGGGTGGGGCTGCTGTGGGTTTGGGAGAACCTCTAGTTAAGATTCTGTGCAGTTCGGAGAACCCCCAAATCCTACTCCTGTCTGGCCCTGTCCTGCCCATCCCGTCCCTCCCAGGAGTCCCCACGCAGCCTGTTTTGGATGCAGGTAAGTGCATGCATGGAGACTCGGGGAGGGTGAAAAATGGGCATACTGGAAGTTCTGGAGGCCCATTTCTGGCCTCCAGAGGGCCTCCAGAGCCTGGGGAGGTTGTTCTCGCCCTCCCAGCCTCAAGAAAAGCCTCCGGAGCCCGGGGAGGGCAAAAACACCCCCCACTCCCTGCCATGGTGCAGGAGGCTGACTAGGCCACGCCCATCATGGCCACACCCACCCAGCAACCTGGCAGAGAACCCCTTGCTAAAAATTTTGAAGCCCACCCCCGGGGACTAGGCCTGGGTAAAATATTTGCGATTTGAGTCCACTTTCTTGCCCTTATACGGATCATCACAAACACTTGCAATGCTAATAAGGAAGCCAGGCAAGGGTTTATTGGCAAACAAGGCAGAGAGAGACGAAAGCATGTACAAAGTTGAAAAAGCCGACCTAATCCTCCAATACTTGGGGAGGGGCCTCCATATGGAACAATGCTGGTTCGGAAGGAAGCCGTCTTGGGAGACACCTGGATTGATGGGAGGTGGCGGCAAGGATCACCATGGCAACAGGGTCTGAGCCCTGGGAGAACTCAAGAGGCCACATTGAAGGCGCCTGATTGATGGGTTGGCGTTAATGAAATCGGACCTAATATGATAGACAAGATTTCTTTCCCCGGCCAGACAAATGCCAATCCGTATTTAATGTGGCTGACTTCCTGACTGCTCCTTCTCTCCGTTGATTCATTAAGTTAATGTAATCCCGAGTTGTCTGGAGAAATTATTTAAATTCCCTTTTCATCCCACCCCTCTCCCTTTCCTTTGGGTGGGGGAATAGCTAGACTCTAGCCCACTTTTCTAGCCAGGGGTGCAAAATGCCAGCCAATCAGGGCTGGGCTTGCTGGGGGTTTGCAGGGGTTCGGGAGAACCTCTAGCTACGATTCTGCGCAATTCGGAGAACTCCCAAATCCCATTCCCAGCTGGTCCCGCGCAATCCACCCCTCCCCTTCCAGGAGTCCCCACGCGGCCCGTTTTGGATGAAGGTAAATGCAGGGCATGGGCGGAAGTTCGGGAAGGCCGGAAACGGACGAGCCTCCAGAGCCTGGGGAGGCCATTTTTGCCCTCCCGGAAGCTCGAAAAAAGCCTCCGGAGCCCAGGGAAGGCAAAAATGCTCCCCCCACCCCCGTGTGGTACAGGAGGCCAACTAGGCCACGCCCACCATGGCCACGCCCACCCAGCAACCGGGCCGAGAACCTCTTGCTAGGGTTTTTGAAGCCCACCCTTGAAGCCAATGCAGTGATTGTAGTGCTGTTTCCCCTTCTTAAAATATTAAAGGACCCAAAGCATCATGTTGCAAACACGTGAATCTCAAGAACCCAATCCTTTCTTTGCAGACCCCGATATTTGAAGGGGTTTGCTTTGGGGCTGAAGGCAATGAGCGATAGATAGAACACGGGCTTAAAACTTTCTGCAGAAAGTTGGTGAAACTTTTGAGTTGGCGGTCTAGTAGATGACTTTTCTTCTACTTTCTCACTTTCATTATACGCTATTGCCCTCCTCTGGCAGGAGGTAGGCAAAGCAAATCCTAACTTTCCATGAGTGCTTCATGAGGCTACGTTGGGGGGTTCAGAAAGCTCCCCCTCTTTGCGCTTCCTCCTAATCCTTGCTGGCTAGGGGGATTCTGGGAGTTGTTGAAGTCCACCGGTCGTAAAGCTTGCAAGTTGAGGAAACTTTTAAACTAGGATGTTAGAGGGAGATTCCCAGGTTTAGAAAAAAGGGGGAAGGAGATATTAACAGATTAACAGAGCTGGAAGGGACCTTGTAGGTCATCTAATCCAACCCCCCCAGCCCCCCACCCATCCATCCAAGCAGGAGACCCTACCTACGCCATTTCTGACATGTGGCAGTCCAGTCTCTTCTTGAAAGCTTCCAGTGATGAAGTCCCCACAACTTCTGAAGGCGAGCTATGTTTAAGAAGAGATTGGACAACCGTTTGTCCAGAATGGTATAGCGCAGTGGTGGGACCGGAAGCGGAAGGCCTGTTTTTTGCTCTCCCCAGGTTCCAGAGCCTTTCTAGGAGCCTGGGGAGGGCGAAAACAGCCTTCCCAACCCTCCTTGGAAGCCCTCCGGCGGCTGGGAACAGCTTGTTTCCCGACTTCCGGTGGGCCTAGAAGGCCCAAAAATTAGCTGGTGCAACACTAGGGCAACACTCGCGTGCCCACCGATACGGCTCCACGTGCGCCATCGTGGGTATATGGTCTCCTTCCTGAAGCAGCGGGTTGGACTAGAAGACCTCCAAGGGTCCCTTCAGATGCTGTTACTCTGTCTTCTGTAACATGTAGGTGTTTCAGGGCTCCAAAACTACCCCAAAGCAAAACCGTGCCCTTAAAAAAAGGGACGGAAAAAAGAAACTGTAATTGAGTCTCACAAAACAAAACTGGGGGACTTTTTAATTGCTAAAAAATATTAAAGGCAGCATCTTCCCGCCTCCTCCTCTCGTTTCTAGGATCTCTTGACCACCGTTGGTACCGCTGTGTCCTTTTCTATAGGCCTTTCTTCACTTTTGCAAGCTTTTGCACCAGCAGGGAAACACGTATTATACCCCAGCCCGCGATTCTCCATCTCTTCCTCGCAGCAAATTCCCCTCCATCCGGCTTGACTCCCGGTAGCAACCAGGAGTTTAAGCAGAGTCTTTCTCGAAAGCTAAGTGCTCGGAAAACATTAATGGCTCCCGCCTGCACTTAGCAGCATGTCGTGGGTGGATTCATTAGCTTAATCACAGAGGCAATTCAATCTCAAGCTGCATTGATTTGCAAGGTTCCTGGTGTTTGCTACAATTTTTCTGCTTCATTGACTAGCGCTGAAGCCTCTGATGGTGTGGATCACAACAAATTGTGGCGAGTTCTCAAAGTGACAACCGTCTTATTTGTCTCTTGAGAAATGATACATGCGGGTCAAGAAGCGACAGTGAGAACTGGACACGGAACCACAGATTGATTCAAAATTGGGAAAGGAGTCCGGCAAGGCAGTGTATACTGTCGCCCTGCCTATTTAATTTATATGCAGAGCACATCCTGAGAAAGGCAGGGCTGGATGAATCGCAACTTGGAATTAAGATAATTTTATATGTGTCTCTTGCAAACATATCACATCTTTTTTAAATTGTTTCAAATAATGGAATATTTTTCTTCTTTTCTGTGCTGAATTCAAACTATTAACATTCCATGTCAAAAATTTATTTGCCATCACTGGCCTCTTGAAGCTTTTGAGCAATTAGCTGAAGACTCTCACTCTTCGGCTTGGCTCCTCCCACAGCTTCAGTAGTAGAATCCCGTAGGAATTAAGAACCCAATCCAGTAGTAATTCCAGTAGTAGGAATTAAGATTGCAGGGAGAGATATCAACAACCTCAGCTATGCAGATGATACCCCTCTAATGGCAGAAAGCGAAGAGGAACTGAAGAGCCTCTTGATGTGGGTGAAGGAGGAGAGTGCAAAAGTTGGCTGGAAACTCAACGTTAGGAAAACTAAGATCATGGCGTCCAGCCCTCTCAATTCCTGACAAATAGATGGGGAAGAAATGGAGGGAGTAACAGATTTTATTTTCCTGGGCTCCAAGATCACCGCAGATGGGGACTGCGGCCAAGAAATTAAAAGACGCTTGCTCCTGGGGAGGAAAGCCATGGCAAATCTAGACAGCATACTAAAAAGCAGAGACATCACCCTGCCAACAAAAGTGCGTATAGTCAAGGCTATGGTTTTCCCAGTTGCAATGAATGGATGTGAAAGTTGGACCGTAAGGAAGGCTGAGCACCAAAGAATTGAGGGTCTTTGAACTCTGGTGCTGGAGAAGACTCCTGCGAGTCCCTTGGACTGCAAGATGACCCAACCGGTCAGTCCGATCAACCCTGACTGCTCTTTCGAAGGCCAATCCTGAAGAGGAAACTCAAATCCTTTGGCCACCTAATGAGAAGGAAGGACACCCTGGAGAAGAGCCGAATGCCGGGAAGGATGGAGGGCAAAAGAAGAAGGGGATGGCAGAGAAGGAGGTGGATGGATGGAGTCACTGAAGCAGTCGGCGTGAGCTTAAATGGACTCCAGGGGATGGTAGAGGACAGGAAGACCTGGAGGAACATGGTCCATAGGGTCATGATGGGTCGGACATGACTTCGCAACTAACAACATTTTTTTTTCTGGTGGCTACACAAGAGCCTTTTTATTTTTTGCTGAGACTCGTCGAAGAAATATTTTCCATCCCCTTGAGCCAGGCACACTCCCTCTCCGAATGGAAAAAAAAAAAAGGTTCCTGATTCCCATCGCTAGGGAGAAAAGGTGTCACAGTTAAATGCCCTGTCACTTAACTGTCAAAATTAATCACAGGTTGTTTTGCAGATAGCCTCTCCGCTCCCTTGGCCTTCTTGCTGAGAGGTAATTTAGTCCTCTTGCCTCAAAAAAACGAGAAAATGCTTTTTCCCCTCCCATCCAATCCTCACCCTCTTTCTTCTTCTTCTTTTTCTTCTTCCTATTCTTCTTTTGAATATATATTTTTTATTTGTTTTCTCTTTATATGCACTTTGTGCTTGATGAACAGTGTACTCTCTGGGTCAATTCGTTTACATAGTAATTACTTATTAAGTTCCTTATTTCTGCTTCTTCTATCCAGCCATCTGTGAAGCTGTGTATAACTCTAAGTGCTATTGCTACCTTCCTTCCTTCCTTCCTTCCTTCCTTCCTTCCTTCCTTCCTTCCTTCCTTCCTTCCTTCCTTCCTTCCTTTCTTCCTCCCTCCCTCCCTCCCTCCCTCCCTCCCATGGTTAGAATGCAGTATTGCAGGCTAATTCTGCCCACTGCCAGCAGTTCGTCCCAAAAAAGATGTTGAGACTCTAGAAAGAGTGCAGAGAAGAGCAACAAAGATGATTAGGGGACTGGAGGTTAAAACATACGAAGAACGGTTGCAGGAACTCGGTATGCCTAGTTTAATGAAAAGAAGGACTAGGGGAGACATGATAGCAGTCTTCCAATATCTCAGGGGTTGCCACAAAGAAGAGGGAGTCAAGCTATTCTCCAAAGCACCTGAAGGTAGAACAAGAAGCAATGGGTGGAAACTCATCAAGGAGAGAAGCAACTTTAGAACTAAGGAGAAATTTCCTGACCGTTAGAACAATTAATAAGTGGAACGACTTGCCTGCAGAAGTTGTGAATGCTCCAACACTGGAAATTTTTAAGAAAATGTTGGATAACCATCTGACTGAGATGGTGTAGGGTTTCCTGCCTGGGCAAGGGGTTGGACTAGAAGGCCTCCAAGGTCCCTTCCAACTCTTGTTATATTAAGGATGACTCAGCCTTCGGAGGTGGGTAAAATGAGGTCCCAGATTGTTGGGGGGCAAGAGTCTGACTCTGTAAACCACTTAGAGAGGGCTGCAAAGCCCCGTGAAGCGGTATATAAGTCTAAGTGCTGTTGCTATTCCTATATAGGTTTTCCTTATATCCCCTCTTCTTTTGAGATGGCCCACAAGGAGCACATTGCTCTAAGTATGCCTTTTAAAAAAACAGAAAGAGAGAGAGGCAGGTTACAATTGCCTGATACTTGTGGCTTTTCCCCTCCCCACCCCTCCTCTGCCTTCCTTAGCCTCTTCTTGATTTGCAAAAGGCTCCTTTGAACCCTCCACTTCTGTTGAGAACTGCCCAGTGCAGAGACCTTAATGCAAGGCAGCATCTCAAACATGTGCTAATAGGGTCTTAATTAGCAGAGTGCTTTGTCTGCAAAAAAACCCAAAAACCTCTCTTTGCTTCCATGCCAATGTAATTAATATTAAAAGACCACTTCCTGGAATTGTGAGGATGGGGAGGAGGGGGGGATTGAACTCCCCCCCTCCCCATTTGCCTTAAGATTTCATGCATCCCGTTTGACAATCCCTTATTGCCACAGGTCTCTCTGAGCGCCAGTGGTTTAAATTACATCATCAATTTGCTCTTCATTTGCTTAGGTGGTGGTTTTGATTCCTGCATTAAATCTATTCTCTAGTCCTTTTTCCTCTCCAGTTCTGTTTTTTTTTTCCTCCCCCCTCTCCTCCTTGTTCCTCCTCTTTTACTTTCTTTTCTTCCAGCCAACAGCAACCTATTCTGTGATCTATTCTGCACCTATCTATTCTGCATTGAAAAGCCCACCCGATGCCTTTTTTTTTTAAAAAAAGGACTCGTTTACACATCGCTCAAGTTGTAGGGTGACAAACAGGGGTGAACAAACAGCAGGTTCTGGAGAACCGGTAGCGGAAATTTTGAGTAGTTTGGAGAACCGGCGAATACCACCTCTGGCTGGCCCCAGAGGGGAGTGGGAATGGAGATTTTGAGGTATCCTTCTCCCAGGAGTGGGGAGAGAATGGGGATTTTGCAGTACCTTTTCCTCTGGAGTGGGGTGGGAATGGAGATTTTGCAGTATCCTTCCCCTGGGGTGAGGAGGGAATGGAGATTTTGCAGTATTCTTTCCCTGGAGTGGGAAGGGAATGGGGACTTTGCAGTATCCTTCCCCTGGGGTGAGGAGGGAATGGGGATTTTGCAGTATCCTTTCCCTGGAGTGAGGAGGGAATGGAGATTTTGCAGTATTCTTCCCCTGGAGTGAGGAGGGAATGGAGATTTTGCAGTATTCTTCTCCCTGGAGTCGGGAGGGAATGGGGACTTTGCAGTATCCTTCCCCTGGAGTGGGGAGGGAATGGAGATTGTGCAGTATCCTTTCCCTGGAGTGGGGAGGGAATGGGGACTTTGCAGTATCCTTCCCCCAGGAATGAGGAGGGAATGGAGATTGTACAGTATCCTTCTCCTGCCACGCCCACCAAGCCACACCCAATGAACCGGTAGTAAAAACTTTTGAAACCAACCACTGCCCTAATCCTTCTGTTCATTAAACGAGACAAAACCCAATTCCAGCAACCGTTCTTCATATGTTTTACCCTCCCGTCCCCTAATCCTCTTTGTTGCTCTTCTCTGCACTCTTTCTAGAGTCTCCACATCTTTTTTTTTTAACATCGTGGCGACCAAAGTTTCATAGTTCTTTGTCTTAATGGGGGGAAGCAAATTTTTCTATGCCTTCCCCCCCCCCCAGTTCCACGATATCTGTTTTGAATCCTATTTCTCCCCAGAGTGTAAGAGAACGTACTTGCCGCTTCTTTTTATATTTATTACAATTGGGAATCGCCCAGAATGAAATACGGCCTTGCAAACCCAACCTTGCAAAAGATTGATTTCTCCGAGCATTCTAATATTAGCTGGATCCAGTGCAAACTGGTGGGACGGCTGCTGTGTGTTTGTTTTTTTTCCCTTTCTCCCATTAAAAAAATTAAAGCCATTTCACAAATGAAGCCATCTCTGGGAACGAGACTGGCGAAGAATTCTTAATTTAATAAAGAGGGTGGAGGTAGGGGGTGGGGGCGAGGAAATCCATCAGGGCAATTAATTTAATTGAAAAGCACTGCAGAGGAGAGCAAGCCAAAAGAGAAATAATTAAAAAAAGAGTGCATTTTCTCCTGACAGGAGTGAAGTAAAAAAAGAAATATACAGTATCTGGGCATTTTGGCTCTTACTTCCTGCTGCTCTCAATGCTTTTAGCCTTTTGGCTGGATGCCCAGGGGCCAGCAAGCTCCATGTCTCTTTTTTTCACACAGATTTCCTATTTTCTGGACATTTGGGGGGGGGTCCCTGCTACAAAAGTAGAGAGAGAAACTGGGGAAGGGTCTTAAAATTGAGGAGGGGGGCTTCTTCAGTGAAGAAAAAAACCCGATCAGTCCTGATCCACCGGTTCACCGTCCTTTTATTTTGGCCGTGCAAAATCCACCCGGTTTGAGCGCGGCGGGGTTTGTGCGAGTATATAATTCCTCGATTATATTGTGTCTGGAAAAATCAAATCTACTTTTCCCATCAGGCTAAGGGGATTATTGCACCCATCCATGATAGCAACCTGCTCTGACAAAAGATGGTTATTTGAGGCATGTATCTCAAGCAAAGCTGGTTAGTTGGGGGTTTAGTACAGAAAGAGATCAACCCAGGAGTGGGATTTTGCCGGTTCGGACTAGTTCGGGCGAACCGGATGCTAATTTTAATCTGGTTCGCCAAACCTGTAGTTTCAAGGACTGGCTGGCCCCGCCTGCCTCACCCCGCCCCTTCCAGGAGTCTCCACGTTAGAGGTTTTTTTTTTATTTTTACTTTTGAAAGCATTTTTTCTTCCGCAGAAAAAAATGCTTTTAAAAGTAAAAAAAAAAGCCTCTGATGATCGCGCGGCTCAGCTGGGATCGTCAGAGCCTTTTAAAAGCATTTTTTTAACAACCTCTTCGGCCGAACAGGTTGTAGAAAAAATGCTTTTAAAAGTTAAAAAAAAAAGTTGGCCATGCCACCCAGTCACATTACTCCCCCATTATCCACACCCACAGAACCAGTAGTAACAAATCTTACATTTCACCACTAGGTATTGCATACAAAATTCTACTTACTAATGTTTTACCTGTAAATGACTTTTTCAGTTTTAATCACAATAATACCCGCGCGAACAACCGCTTTAAACTCAACCATTCTAGAATAGAATAGAATAGAATAGAATAGAATAGAATAGAATAGAATAGAATAGAATAGAATAGAATAGAAAATACAGAATGGAATAGAATAGAATAGAATAGAATAGAATAGAATAGAATAGAATAGAATAGAATAGAATAGAATTGAATTGAATTGAATTGAATTTTATTGGCCAAGTGTGATTGGACATACAAGGAATTTGTCTTGGTGTATATGCTCTTAGTGTACATAAAAAGAAAAGATACCTTCATCAAGGTACAACATTTACAACACAAATGATGGTCATAGGGTACAATTTAACACTTAATGATACAATAATAATAATAATAAAAATAATAATTTAATTTTTATACCGCCCTTCTCCCGAAGGACTCAGGGCGGTGAACAGGCAGATAAAATAATACAATACATTTCAATAAAAACACTATTTAAAAAACTTATTCCAAAAGCCTAAATTTAAAATACAATACAAAATATAAAATAAACCCCAATAAAATCCATGTTTAAAAACCCTATTAAGCCAGTCCTGCTCGGAAGAATAGATATGTTTTAAGCTCGCGGCGAAAGGTCCGGAGGTCAGGAAGTTGTCGAAGTCCTGGGGGAAGCTCATTCCAGAGGGTAGGTGCCCCCACAGAAAAGGCTCTCCCCCTGGGGGTCGCCAGCCTACACTGTTTGGCTGACGGCACCCTGAGGAGGCCCTCTCTATGGGAGCGTACCGGCCGGTGGGAGGCATGTGGTAACAGAAGGCGGTCCCAAAGATATCCCGGTCCTATGCCACAACACTTAATGATAAGCATAGGGTACAAATAAGCAATCAGGAACAATCAATATCAATATAAATCATAAGGATTGTCAGCAACAAAGTTACAGTCCTACAGTCATAAGTGGAAAGAGATGGGTGATGGGAACGATGCGAAGATTAATAGTAGTGCAGATTTAGTAAATAGTTTGACAGTATTGAGGGAATTATTTGTTTAGCAGAGTGATGGCAAACTTGATTGTAAAAAAAATAAATGATTTCTGTAATAGAGTTGTCAAAGTCTGGAAAGCCCTACAACTAATATTTCGTTTCAGTCACAAATGGACTTCCATGGACCTTACTTCATACCCTGTTTCCCCTAAAATAAGTCATCCCCTGACAATAAGCCCAATCGGGCTTTTGAGCGCATGAGCTAAACTAAGCCCCCCCCCGAAAATAAGCCCTCTCTGAAAATATTTAAACGGCAGAGCTGGAAATCAGGTAAGATGGCAAGACACGCCCCATCTTGCTCTACCCGCCCCAAAATAATAAGACCTCCCCGAAAATAAGGCCCAACGCTTATTTCGGGGTTCAAAAAAATAGAAGACAGGGTCTTATTTTCGGGGAAACACGGTACTCAAGCGGTGAGCAGAGGGGGCGCACATACATAAGGGCGCTAACGTGCCCATCGGCTCTATCATTGTTATTTTTATTCTCTGATCCTTGTTCTCGTTTTTGTTTGACAAAACAAATAAAATAAAATAAATAATTAATTTCCCCTCTGGCTTGTATCTGGGTTTTTTGTCTTGAAACCATAAGCAGACATTCTACCTCAAATGAGCATCTGCAACCTGAGAATAGCAGTATCCTACTCTGTAAGAAAAGATCTCAAGCAGATTTAAGTAAATCTACTTAAATCTTTAAGAAAATGTTGGATAACCATTTGTCTGAAATGGTGTAGGGTTTCCTGCCTGGGCAGGGGGTTGGACTAGAAGGCCTCCAAGGTCCCTTCCAACTCTGTTCTTATGTTATGTTATGCAGAAATCCGCTTTGGAGATCTTTAAAGAAGCAGAAAGCGCTCTACAAATGCAAATGCGACCATAAAAACGTGCAGTGTGGTATAAGTCTTAATAAGTCTGTAAGTCAGCCAGGAGGTGGCGCTATAGTTTATTTTTACCCAGTCCTTAAACTTTTTTCCGCAACCTGTCCCAACTCAGTCTCACCCCATCCCACCTTTTCCACCGCACTCATCTGTTTCCTCTCCCTTTACGTAAAAAAAAATGGCCTAGAGTTAGAAGAGAGCTCCTCCAAGGAGGTTGCGTTCAAAAAGAGAACCCCAAGGAGCCTCCGCTTCACCTGTGGAATTCATTGCCACAAGGTGTGGGGGACGGCCAGCTGACTTGGAAAGCTTGGAAAAGGGGATGAGAGGAATGTGGTGGGGAGCAGGACCATCCATCCGTCTTAAGAGGCTCAGTGGTATCGCCACAAATACCAATCTGGTGACTGTTTCACTAAGAAGGAAGCTCTGAGCCACAGGAAAATGTCTTTTAATTATCAGCCAAAGTCTTTTTCCGGACATTCCCATCCCTTGGTCACCAGTTTCTGTCTGCGGGGGGATTTCTTTTCTCCTTCCTTCCTTCTTTCTCTCTCTCTCTCTCCTTCCTTCCTCCTTCCTTTCTCTTCCTTTTTTCTTTCTCTCCCTTCCTCCTTCCTTCCTACTTTCTCTTTCTTTCCTTCCTTCTTTCCTTCCTTTCCTTTCCTTTCCTTCTTCCTTCCTTCCTTCTTTCTTATTTCCTTCCTTCTTCCTTCCTTCTGTTCTCTTCCTTTTTTTCTTTTTTTCCTTCTTTCCTTCCTTCCTTCTTTCTTCTTTCTTTCTTTCTTTCTCTTTCTTTCTTTTCTTTCTTCCTTCTTTCTCTCTCTCCTTCCTTCCTTCCTTCCTTCTTTCTCTCTCTCTTTCCTTCCTTCCTTCCTTCCTTCCTTTTTTTCTTTCTTTTTTCCTTCCTTCCTTTTATTTCTTTTTCTTTGCTTCCTTTTTTCTCTCTCCTTTCCTTCTTCCTTACTTCCTTCCTTTCTCTTTCTTTATTTCTCTTTCTCCCTTCCTTCTTTTCTCTTTCTCTTTCTTTCTTTCTCTCTTTCTTTCTTTCTTTCTGTCACGTCACTCTTCCAAGCACATTAACTCTGCATTTTATCCTTCTAATCCCCTTGTACCCAAACAAGCCAAAAGGTAAAGTCAATAGGATTTTGACCCATTTCGGGAGGGAGATTCCCAAAGGGCATCTCTGCCCAACTTCCCAAAATGTTGATCTGCCCGATTAGATGCTAATCACCAGACTTAAGGACACAGCAGAAAAGGAAAAAAGGGCGGGGAGGGCAGAGAAAAGCAGCTTCTAGACGCGTTGCAAATTCCTTACAAGTATTTTTTTCCCCCTGATATGAAGCCTGCTCGTGGATACATGGCGTATTTTCACAAGGTATGTGGGGTTTTTAATTCCCATGTTTTCCAGCAAGGAATTATTGAGGTAGAGTAGGACAATCATGTCTCTCTATTTTATTCAAAATGGAAATGGGAACTTTTAACGACCGATGGCCTTTTAATACTGCCATCTGTGAATTTAATCTATTTGGCTTCCGACTGTGTGAACATTATAATAGAAGTGCATATAAGTAAGACCACACCTAGAATCCCACATCCAGTTTTGGTCACCACACTATAAAAAAAACACTGAGACTCTAGAAAGAGTGCAGAGAAGAGCAACCAAGAGGATTAGGGGATGGAGGAGAAAACATACAATGAACGGTTACAGGAAGTGGGCCTGGCTAGTCTAGTGAAGAGAAGAGAAGGACCAGGGGAGACAGGATATCAGTCTTCCAATATCTGAGGGGCTGCCACAGAAAGGAGGGGATCAACTTATTTTCCAAAGTACCTGAAGGCCAGACAAGGAACAATGGATGGCAGCCGATCAAGGAGAGATTCAACCTAGAAATAAGGAGGAATTTTCTGACACCGAGAACCATCAATCCATGGAACAGAAGTTGTCTTCAGAAGTTGTGGGAGCTTCATCACTGGAGGCTTTCAAGAAGAGACTGGACTGCCATCTGTCAGAAATGGTGTAGGGTCTCCTGCTTGGGCTGGGGGGTTGGACTAGATGACCTACAAGGTCCCTTCCAACTCTGCTAAAACTGTATCTATACATCCACGATGCAGATGGGGTCTCCTAATCCTTCTGTTCTCTTCCTTTTTCTTTCTTTCCTTCCTTCCTTCCTTCTTCCTTACTTCCTTCCTTCTTCCTTACTTCCTTCCTTCTGTTCTCTTCCTTTTTCTTTCTTTCTCTCTTTCTTTATTTCTCTTTCTTTATTTCTCTTTCTTTATTTCTCTTTCTTTCCTTCTTCCTTCCTTCTTCCTTCCTTTTATTTCTTTTCTTTCCTTCTTTCTTATTTCCTTCCTTCTTCCTTCCTTCCTTCCTTCTTTCTCTTTCTTTCTTTCTTTTTCCTTCCTTCCTTTTTCTTTCTTCCTTTTATTTCTTTTCTTTCTTTCCTTCCTTTCTCTTTCTTTATTTCTCTTTCTCCCTTCCTTCTTCCTTACTTCCTTCCTTTTATTTCTTTTCTTTCCTTCTTTCTCTTTCTTTCTTTTTCCTTCCTTCTGTTCTCTTCCTTTTTCTTTCTTTCCTTCTTCCTTACTTCCTTCCTTCCTTCCTACTTTCTCTTTCTTTCTCTCTCTCTCTCTTCCTTCCTTTCTCTTTCTTTATTTCTCTTTCTCCCTTCCTTCTTTCTTATTTCCTTCCTTCCTACTTTCTCTTTCTTTCCTTCTTCCTTCCTTCTTTCTTATTTCCTTCCTTCCTTCCTTCCTTCTTCCTTACTTCCTTCCTTCTTCCTTACTTCCTTCCTTCTTTCTTATTTCCTTCCTTCTTCCTTACTTCCTTCCTTCCTACTTTCTCTTTCTCCCTTCCTTCTTCCTTCTTCCTTACTTCCTTCCTTTTTCTCTCTCCTTTCCTTCTTCCTTCCTTCCTACTTTCTCTTTCTTTATTTCTCTTTCTCCCTTCCTTCTTTCTTATTTCCTTCCTTCCTTCTTTCTTATTTCCTTCCTTCTGTTCTCTTCCTTTTTCTTTCTTTCTGTCACGTCACTCTTCCAAGCACATTAACTCTGCATTTTATCCTTCTAATCCCCTTCTACCCAAACAAGCCAAAAGCTAAAGTCAATAGGATTTTGACCCATTTCGGGAGGGAGATTCCCAAAGGGCATCTCTGCCCAACTTCCCAAAATGTTGATCTGCCCGATTAGATGCTAATCACCAGACTTAAGGACACAGCAGAAAAGGAAAAAAGGGCGGGGAGGGCAGAGAAAAGCAGCTTCTAGACGCGTTGCAAATTCCTTACAAGTATTTTTTTCCCCCTGATATGAAGCCTGCTCGTGGATACATGGCGTATTTTCACAAGGTATGTGGGGTTTTTAATTCCCATGTTTTCCAGCAAGGAATTATTGAGGTAGAGTAGGACAATCATGTCTCTCTATTTTATTCAAAATGGAAATGGGAACTTTTAACGACCGATGGCCTTTTAATACTGCCATCTGTGAATTTAATCTATTTGGCTTCCGACTGTGTGAACATTATAATAGAAGTGCATATAAGTAAGACCACACCTAGAATCCCGCATCCAGTTTTGGTCACCACACTATAAAAAAAACACTGAGACTCTAGAAAGAGTGCAGAGAAGAGCAACCAAGAGGATTAGGGGATGGAGGAGAAAACATACAATGAACGGTTGCAGGAAGTGGGCCTGGCTAGTCTAGTGAAGAGAAGGACCAGGGGAGACAGGATATCAGTCTTCCAATATCTGAGGGGCTGCCACAGAGAGGAAGGGATCAACTTATTTTCCAAAGCACCTGAAGGCCAGACAAGGAACTGTAGGAATTTAGCACCCACCCCCCTCCTAGAAGAATGAAATATTCTAGGAAATATTTTAAAAAGCAGAATATTATACCTTCCTGGATGAGAAATGGAGAAACATATTTTAAAGACAAAGGAGCTCCCTGCAACTTCCTGACTCCCCCACCTTTGTCAATGGGCAATTAAGGCTTCAACCAAGCTCACTCATTCTCCCCACCTTTGTCAATGGGCAATTAAGGCTTCAACCAAGCTCACTCATTCTCCCCACCTTTGTCAATGGGCCATTAAAAGCCTCAGCTAAGCTCACTCATTCTCCCCACCTTTGTCAATGGGCAATTAAGGCTTCAACCAAGCTCACTCATTCTCCCCACCTTTGTCAATGGGCCATTAAAAGCCTCAGCTAAGCTCACTCATTCTCCCCACCTTTGTCAATGGGCAATTAAGGCTTCAACCAAGCTCACTCAATCCCCCCATGATTTGCAACACAATACAACTGAAACTCACCACATGGCAAGGCTCAAGCAAGCTTGAGAGACAGCCAGCAAGGCTAGCTAAGACCCCCACCCCCTGGGAGTCTGACAACCAATCAGGATACTCTTCCTGTGCCCCAGAAAGGTCAAAGCTCAGAAAAATCATAAAACCAGGGAGCACACAGGATCTCAGCCCTTTTCTGTTCAGGAACTCAAGCCATGTGATCCTGACCACCATTAAACCATCTTTCCAAGCAGCCTCCATGTTTCCAGTGTCTTTGTCCCCACTTGGAACTGAACCCAGATGGATATTTCTTCCAACAATTGGCGACCCAGATGGGACTCCAAGCTAACCTAACCAATGGACCTGGCCCAGGTAAGCCTCCTTGCTAGCAGCAGACCCATTGAGTCTGTGGGTAAGTTTTCCTGGACCTTGGCCATTTGGAACTAGGTTTTAAAGGGGTTTTGAGTGTTGAGCTCAAAGACTGCTTGGAAAGAAGGTGAGTACCTCTAAATTTTAATTTTAAGCATGGAAAAGCATGGGAAATATGTGTATGCCTGCATGTGTGTGAATGAGAGAGCCCTGCTCCCAATCACAGCTGGATCTTGCATCCTCTGTGCATTTCCTAACCGCAGAAAGACCAAAAGTCTGGAGAGCATGGGGGTTTTGCCAGAGCACAGGACCTTCTGTTAGGGAAGGAAGAAGTGTGTGTGTGGGATTCCACCTAAGGAAACAGTCTGATTCCACCTCTTTGAGCAACCTCTAGCCGCACCTCTGCCTACTGCTAGCTCCACCGAGCCGTGACCGGTAGGATAGAGAAAGCAAGGGGGGGAAGCCAAACGTGGAACTTTGTGTTTATTGGGAACGGAAGCCGAGCGAGAGGAAAGTAAGTGTGAATGAAGCAATTAAGAGAGTAAAAAAGGAGAAAAGGAGAAAAAAAAAGGAAGCAGGAAATCTGCTTGGGGCCCTGGATGCCCGGAGGCTGCCAGTACTGCCTGGTATGCTAAAAAGGAAGCAGGAAGCAGTGTTGAAGAGGTGCTCGTACCTACTGGCAGGGCAGTAGGTCCTCTGGGATCACCTTTTTTTGATCCAAACTGGAAGCTCCCTTAACAGGAAGGTGCCCATACTTCGACAGAAGGGAGTCGAAGTCCTTCCCAGAACTTTTTTTTCTGAAAATTGTAGGAGGATCCACCCGGCTAGGCCAAAGTGAAAAATAAAACCTCACATCGGAGAGGGAAACATGGGAAGCAGTAGCTCGAGGGTGGAGGAAATCCCTGAAAACCTGCTGGGGCCTGAGTGCCCGGAGGCTGCCAGTTTTACCTGGTATGCGGAAAAAGAAATTGAGGAAATTGTGTAATAAAGATGAGAATAGGAAACAAATTTGGCTAAATAAAGGTACTTAAAAGAAAAGGGAAATATATAAATAGGAATGTTTGGGTTTTTGTTTTGTTTGTTTGTTTGTTTGTCTCTTTCTCTGTCTTCTATGGAACCACGTGGTCTGTCTGTTAAGATTTGTGCCTTCCCTAATTTAACTGAGATTTATGGCGGGAATGATCAGTGTGTGTGTAAATCTCAGAGTTTTGTTTTCCTCTCTGTCCTCCTTGTTTTTATGTGTGTATGTCTGTCTTTGTGGGCCCTTGAAGTAATTGTAACTGTAAAATGTATCTGATCTCTAGAGACAAGAATTTTAAATTATTAGGGAAAAACAAAAAAAAAAGGTTGAAGCAATAAAATAGGGAAAAGAGAGAGAGAGAGAAAAGAAAGAAAGCCTTTGCCCTATTTTCGTGTGGCCACCGGGAATAGGATACAGAGAACTTTTCATTTCTGCTTTTGTCTCCTTCTCTCTTTATCTTAAAGTAACAACTCAAGTTTATAAGGAAACGTTTTAAGTTCACTTACAAGAGAAAAAAAATTCAGTCTTGCATTTACTGTGTGTTTAAATGATTTTACCTGTTCCTGAAGCATGTGAATCCAGTTTTTCTTTCTCATCAGTTGTGTCTCCATTTTGTTGAAACTGCATTACCTTTTAGTAACTGCAATATTGATGTGTTGTTTCTTTTCAAACTCTGCCTGCAAGATATCTACCCCCCTCCTTTTTTAATCCTGTTACAATGCCTTTCCTGAGAAGATTACCCACAAAAGTGGGGAGGAGATTCTGTTCTAATGTCTTTCAGCCCTGAAAAGATGACTCTGCAACTGTGGAAGCAGAGCACATGGTTCCAGATGCTGCCCCCAGAGGAGACCTTCCATTTGTTGGAGCCAGGAATTGAGTTTGAATCCAGCCCCCACTGAAAGCCATCACAGCAACCAGATTGGAGCAGACCTTTCCAAACCTGACTGGCCAACAAGCATGCCACCCAAAAGATATGAAAGAAAGGACCCTGAGATGTACAAGTAAAGACTAAAAGACTCTTTTCAATTCCCAGAAGACAACTGGAAAGACTATGGGGGAGGGTGGAAAATTCATTGTAAGGTTTTCTTTCTTGTCTCATTTACATTGTAATCAGTCTAAAGTATTCATGTAAGGATTGTATTTGAGTGGCTGCCAGTTAGTTCTGAACACCTGAGATTTCTGTCTAATGGTAGGGAAATTTGTCCAGCATGTTTGTATTGTTTGTATTGCCTGAATTGTAAAAGTAGCTGCATACACAGGCACACACAGAGAGACACACCATTCAGAATTAGACTGAAACTATTCCCTTCACTTACCTCCACACAAGACTTCTAGATTGATTTTTGCTCTGTGGCACTAAAAGCCCAAGGAGTCAGATCTCCCTGCTAATTCCATGGGGGAGGGGCATCCCCCTCAGGCAATTCCTCTCTTGAAGAGATAGCAGAAAAAGTGATATCCAAAACCCAAGCCCTGAATGACTCACAAATGATGCTGCCCAGTTGCCCAGTAAAGCAAGATATGTTGCACTGGTGGTCTCATGAGTAGAAGTCCCAGGGCTCATTGTGTGTAATTTTTTTTAAAAAAAAAAAGAAAGAAAGGAAAAGCCTGGATTGCACACTGATTAACCTCAATTTGGACTGAAAAAAATCTTGGATAGACTAAAGTAAGAGCTAGGGCAGGTTTAGTAACCAACCCTTGGAAATGAGCAGCCTGTAATTTAAAGGAAAACCATGGCTGTGAAAATTTTGGGATGTGTGCTTGCTTGACCTGACTGGAAGCTCTCAGAAAGTGATATCTAACAGCTGAAATTAATTGGCATAGAAAATTGGATACTGTAAAATTCTTACCAGAACTTTTCCCCTGGCTGCTAGACCTTCATGGTTGAAAGCTTTTGGGAGCCACTGAAGGAATCTTTTTTTCTGTTGTCTCTATCAATGGCTTCCTTTGCATCAGGAAAATTAAAAGCACCCACTGATTTGATCAATTTTAATTTTGCCAAGAGCATGTTTCAAAACTCACCTTTTGAAAAAAAAAAAAAAGTAGGGATTGTAGGAATTTAGCACCCACCCCTCCTAGAAGAATGAAATATTCTAGGAAATATTTTAAAAGCAGAATATTATACCTTCCTGGATGAGAAATGGAGAAACATATTTTAAAGACAAAGGAGCTCCTGCAACTTCCTGACTCCCCACCTTTGTCAATGGGCCATTAAAAGCCTCAGCTAAGCTCACTCATTCTCCCCACCTTTGTCAATGGGCAATTAAGGCTTCAACCAAGCTCACTCAATCCCCCCATGATTTGCAACACAATACAACTGAAACTCACCACATGGCAAGGCTCAAGCAAGCTTGAGAGACAGCCAGCAAGGCTAGCTAAGACCCCCACCCCCTGGGAGTCTGACAACCAATCAGGATACTCTTCCTGTGTCCCAGAAAGGTCAAAGCTCAGAAAAATCATAAAACCAGGGAGCACACAGGATCTCGCCCCTTTTCTGTTCAGGAACTCAAGCCATGTGATCCTGACCACCATTAAACCATCTTTCCAAGCAGCCTCCATGTTTCCAGTGTCTTTGTCCCCACTTGGAACTGAACCCAGATGGATATTTCTTCCAACAGAACAATGGATGGCAGCCGATCAAGGAGAGATTCAACCTAGAAATAAGGAGAAATTTTCTGGCAGTGAGAACAATCAACCGATGGAACAGAAGTTGCCTTCGGAAGTTGTGGGAGCTTCATCCCTGGAGGCTTTCAAGAAGAGACTGGACTGCCATCTGTCAGAAATGGTGTAGGGTCTCCTGCTTGGGCTGGGGGGTTGGACTAGATGACCTACAAGGTCCCTTCCAACTCTGCTAAAACTGTATCTATACATCCACGATGCAGATGGGGTCTCCTAACTCATCAACATTCAGCAACTCAAAGTATCCCAAAAGTTATTTACTAGAGAAAATACTCGGTTCCCACAAGCCTGGCATTCAAAATGTAGAAATATGCACCTACCCCCTTGATCGAGACTCGGTGGTAAATATTTGCACTTGATGGACTTTAATCCCTTCTCGTATCACTTCCTCCGCAATCTGATGATGGGAAGCCCATATTACATGATTGAATCTGCGGCAGAGGCAGGGAAAAAACCCATAGCCTCTCAGCATGATTCCTGGCTAGTTTGATTGCCTGAGCAAAGATCGGAAAAGGAAGGAAGAAAAAAAAATGTAATTTCTTTCTGAGTTCCTAGAAGGAGGAGGGTGAGGGCAGGGGGTGAGACAATAATAATAACAAAGTTGGAAGGGACCTTGGAGGTCTTCTAGTCCAACCCCCTGCCCAGGCAGGAAACCCTACACCGTTTCAGACAAATGGTTATCCAACATTTTCTTAAAAACTTCCAGTGTTGGAGCATTTACAACTTCTGCAGGCAAGTTGTTCCACTGATTAATTGTTCTCACTGTCAGGAAATTTCTCCTTAGTTCTAAGTTGCTTCTCTCCTTGATTAGTTTCCATCCGTTGCTTCTTGTCCTGCCCTCAGGTGCTTTGGAGAATAGCTTGACTCCCTCTTCTTTGTGGCAACCCCTGAGATATTGGAAGACTGCTATCATGTCTCCCCTAGTCCTTCTTTTCATTAAACTAGACATACCCAATTCCTGCAACTGTTCTTCATATGTTTTAGATCAAAGAGAGGTCAGCTACAGGAGGTTAGATTTTGACTGAAGGTGAGGAGAAGGGAACAGTCAATCAATATCAGAAGATTAGAGGCTTTTAAACCAAAACCAAACCATGCACCTTTGTATGTCTACACAGGTATGTCTAGTTTAATGAAAAGAAGGACTAGGGGTGACATGATAGCAGTCTTCCAAAATCTCAGGGGTTGCCCCAAAGAAGAGGGAGGCAAGCTATCAATCAATAGGAAATTCGTTCTTTTTCCACTACTCTGAAGTCTCGCTGTGTTTGCAGACCCCCCTGGACTAGATGAGCTACAAAAAGGTCCCTTCCAATTCTGTTAATCGGTCAAATCTGTCCCCTCATCCTTAACCATATTGGCTGATACTACGTGGGCATTTGAAGAGCCATCCAGCCTCCATTCCACTAGAAATGTTGCTTGTGCTAAGTCCAGTTTAAAACCTGAGAGTGGGTAGAATCCGGTTAAATATTATCTTGCCTGTCAGTGAAACCAGCCGTCCCACAAGTTGAATGCGTGGCCATCCGTCAGGGAAGCAGATTTGGGAGATTCCTGAAACTTGTCCGGGCTTGGACTTGATGACCTCTAAAACCCCTTCCCACTTTTAAGAGTTTGGCTCGGCTCCCACCTTGCATGAGTCACCATCAAACCATCATGCCTTCGCCTGATTTAGCTTAATGCAGCGGCGCCAAGCCTATAAATCATAGTTTACGGTTCAACGCCACGCGAGAAGCCAGCAAATAGCACATTACTCATTAGGCCGCGATTCTCCAAGCCATCACTTAGCGAGAGATGTCCTTTCTATCATTTCTCTTCTCGGGTTGACTTTGGTGATTAATAATATTTTCAGCCTGCATCTTGCATGCTTCCCGTTCCCTGTAATTGTGATGATCCAAGGCGTGGCAAGAAAGCAGCCAGATCTAACTCCCCTTTATTACTCCAACTGTACCCCCAAACATTTCCACATTTACTACAAGCCCTGGAGCAGGGGCGGGATTCAAAACCCGTTGCTACTGGGCGCTTGCACTCGTGCGCAATGCTTCTGCGCATGTGCAGAAGCATCCGGGCAGGTGGGCGGAGCCTCCCACTGCTGCTACCTGTTCACCTGATCCGGGGCAAACCGGTAGCAACCTACCACTGTCCTGTCATTTTTTTTAATAAGTTTTTTTTTATTTTGTTTTAATACAAACATTTCATCTTTCAAACTCTGTGTCGTCTGGGTATGAATATTTTGTGCAATAACAATTTAAAATTTACAACCAGATTCGTTATTTTATCTATTCTTAAATTAAGACTAATACCTAACGTACCTGCTATGATAACAATCCCCTTCTTTAACTCGTTTAACTTTGTTAAAACATTTTCCATATTTCACTCATTTCTACTTAGAATAAAATAACAGAGTGGGAAGGGACCTTGGAGGTCTTCTAGCCCAACCCACTGCTTTGGCAGGAAACCCTACACCACTTCAGACAAATGGTTATCCAACATCTTCTTAAAAACTTCCAGTGTTGGGAGCGTTCACAACTTCTGGAGGCAAATTGTTCCACTGCTTAATTGTTCTAACTATCAGGAAATTTCTCCTTAGTTCTAAGTTGCTTCTTTCCTTAGTTAGTTTCCACCCATTGCTTCTTGTTCTACCCTCAGGGGCTTTGGAGAATAGCTTGACTGCCTCTTCTTTGTGGCAGCCTTTGAGATATTGCAACACTGCTATCCTGTCTCCCCTAGTCCTTCTTTTCATTAAACTAGGCGTACCCAGTTCCTGCAACTGTCCTTCGTATGTTTTCGCCTCCAGTCCCCTAATCATCTTTGTTGCTCTTCTCTGCACTCTTTCTAGAGTCTCCACATCTTTTTTACATCGTGGCGACCAAAACTGGATGTAGGATTCCAAGTGTGGCCTTACCAAGGCCTTATAAAGTGGTATTAACACTTCACCTGATCTTGATTCTATCCCTCTGTTTATGCAGCCTAGAACTGTGTTGGATTTTTTGGCAGCTGCTCCTATATTGGCTCCTGTTTAAATGGTTGTCCACTAGGACTCCAAGATCCCTCACACAGTTACTACTATTGAGCAAGGTAACACATATACAGTTCCCGTGCGTTTTGTTTTTCTTAAGCCTAAATGCAGAACCTTACTAGCTGTGTTACCCTGAAGAAATCCTTCCGTTCCCCACCATCCAGTCAGAGCTGAAGAAGCTTCTTGGATGAGAAGCGAAATGTCTTCAAAGAAAAAAAAATCCAGTTGCCTCTTGAAAAAAAACACACCTTTGGGACAACCATGGCCGGGGTGACTGAGAATCTCCATAGGCACACAGAAAGTTGTGTTTGTGCGTGCAAATTAACAAGCCCTGTGTCATTAATCAAGGGCCTCTGTGGCTCAGACTGGTAAGACAGTCTGTTATTAACAGCAGCTGCCTGCAATTACTGCAGGTTCAAGCCCCACCAGGCCCAAGGTTGACTCAGCCTTCCATCCTTTATAAGGTAGGTAAAATGAGGACCCAGATTGTTGGGGGCAATAAAAGTTGACTTTGTATATAATATACAAATGGATGAAGACTGTTGCTTAACACAGTGTAAGCCGCCCTGAGTCTTTGGAGAAGGGCGGGATATAAATGCAAATAATAATTAAAAAAAACTCCAATGCATTCAGTCCTATTTATGGACAGGGGGAAGAATCCTTTCCCCTCTCTTGCTGAGTTGTAAGAAACTCTATATATCTGTGCCTGTGTATTAGTAGAAAGAGGGGGAAAAAAATCTTTCTTTTTAAATAGCTGGAGTTTTATCACTTCCCCTCTCTTTCCTGCCCCTTTCAAGCTTCTGCTAATGGGAAAGGCAACAGTTACATTAAGGATTTGGCTAAACCTCAAGATTACGACTTCTCCCTTCAACTGCCTTTTTTCTCCTTGACGTTTGGCCCCCATTAATCCTGATTTTTATGGATTTAAAGGGACAGCAGATTCGCAGGTTGGAAATTCCCCCCACGACGGAGGGCGATGGGGAATGAGGTGGGGGAGGAGAATAAAAAAAAAAACCAGGAGAGGACCCCCTTCTGACTTTTGGCTACGGAACCCCAGGAGACCCTCTGCTGTGTTATTTCAAAGGTTCGGGACAACCTTTGCGGTTGCCACCGAGAGAAAAAATGTATGTATATAAACATGTTTGCCTGCCTTGAATCTTAATATCATCCCTTCTTACTGGAAATGACTTTCCCAGAAGCCGTAATCCTGTTTTTTTTTTTAAAAGAGGACTCTAAAACTGGATTTTATTCCTTTGCATAACTTCTCCCCACCCATTCACCCTCTCCCACTGGTTTAACATTTATGATGTCGACCTACCAAGCTGTGTTTTTTGCACGTGATATCAAATTTGAGGGCTCCTGACAGGACAAGGACGTAAGTGCAGAGTAAGCTTCCTTGATGGGGATAACACCGATGGTTAAAACGTGGAAGCACCCATTCACTCTTCCAGCATAAAGTTGTTCCTTTCCCAGTTCTGGCCTTTTCCATGTAGTGCTCTGTCCATTTGAGCTGCGTCCGACCCATCGCGACCCCATGGACAATGTTCCTCCAGGCCTTCCTGTCCTCTACCATCCTCTGGAGTCCATTTAAGCTCACACCGACTGCTTCAGGGACTCCATCCAGCCACCTCCTTCTCTGTCGTCCCCTTCTTCTTTTGCCCTCCATCGTTCCCAGCATTCGGCTCTTCTCCTGTGAGTCCTTCCTTCTCATTAGGCAGCCAAAGGATTTGAGTTTCACCTTCAGGATCTGGCCTTCTAAAGAGTAGTCAGGGTTGATCTCCTCTAAGACCAACCGGTTGGATGGCCTTGCAGTCCAAGGGACTCGCAGGAGTCTTCTCCAGCACCAGAGATAAATATAAACCTTCAAATCTTCTTTTGAGGATTTCTTGTAGCGGCATGCAATCGTTGTTTTTCAGACATCTGGCCTTAATTTCCACCCCTCCTGCCTAAATAATTGATAGGACTTCTGCGACTCTCCAGATTTCCCCCAGCCTGTTATTCTTGGATCTGCAGGCGATTCAACACACCATCCACCATTCATAAGGAATTTAACAGGCAGCCAGAACTGATGTTGCCGATGGTTCTGTGGTTCCTGGGCTCGGCATGCTCGAGATAACCACCTTTAAGATCTGTAAGTCGCGGTTAAGAACTTAGTGGATTGTGTGAATCAAGCCACTACGGCCTGCGCAGTAGATTAGGAGCAGAACAAGCCGTGGTTAAGCACAGGATGTGAAACCATGCAACATGGATCAGTGGCCAGCTGACTCATAAAGGTAAAGGGTCCCCTTGCACATCTGTGCTAGTCGTTCCCGACTCTAGGGGGCGGTGCTCATCTCCGTTTCAAAGCCGAAGAGCCAGTGCTGTCCAAAGACGTCTCCGGGATCATGTGGCCGGCATGACTCAACGCCAAAGATGCACGGAACACTGTTACCTTCCCACCAAAGGTAATCCTGGGATTAGAAAACTTAGAATTCCGCCGACTCTGACAAGACCTGTGTTTAACACACAGAATCATCTATTATTGCAATGTCTTTCCTGTTAAAGACTACTTCAGCTTCAATAACAATAATACAACAACAAACAATAGATTTAAACTTAATGTTAACTGCTTCAATCTTGATTGCAGAAAATATGACTTTTGTAACAGAGTTGTCAACGCTTGGAACAGACTGCCTGACTCTGTGGTCTCTTCTCAAACTCCCAAAAGCTTGAACCAAAAACTGTCTACCATTGACCTCACCCCATTCCTAAGAGGACTATAAGGGGCGTGCGTAAGTGCACAAAAGTGCCTACCGTTCCTGTCCTATTGTTTCATTCAATATATGTGCTTGTATATAATGTTGTGACAAAAATAAATAAATAAAAAAGGTGGTCCCTATTTTTCTACTTGCAGTTTTTACGTGCTTCCGAACTGCTAGGTTGGCAGAAGCTGGGACAAATGACGGGAGCTCACTCCGTTCCGCGCCACTAGGGGTTTGAACCGCTGAACTGCTGACCTTACAATCGATGAGCTCAGCATCTTAGCTACTGAGCCACCGCCACTGAGCCACCATAGATGAGCTCAGCATCTTAGCCAATGAACACCTCATGGCTGTTCCCAGTTGAGATATTTCCCCTTATTTCTTCCTGGGGGGTGGGGGAGGGAAGACTCAGCAAAAGAACTCAAATCTGGTGGTTTGTAGAAATGGTTAACAGACAGTCAAAACATCCCCTCTGTCAAACCTCTTCCTGTATCTCTCTAAAATAGGAACCATGAAAGAGTTTTAGGATTTGTCTATGGAGATTCTCAGTCCTTCAGGTCACAGTTGGAACAAAGATGCTTCTCCCCCCAATCCAAAAAAAAGGCAACTGTTCTATTTATTTATTTTGCTTGAAGAGGTTTTGCTTGAAGAGGTTTTTAAAAAATCCATTTTGTACAATGCGGCAGAGAAGCGTGGTGGGAGGGGAAGGGAGGGGGGCAGGAAAGATTTTTATTTCACTGTTATTAGCCCCTGACAGTGTAACTAACTTTCCTATCTTATAAAAAGATAGGTTGTCCAATGAAGCAGGTTTTTTTTTTTTACTTCTCTCAATTAATCCCAACCATAATACTAATAAATCCGGCAGGAGCTGTAATTAAATACAGCCAGCCTTGGGCACCTACGAGCTGTCAAGAGAAATGGGGGAAGAGAAATATTTTCTCCTTAGGAGCGTTAACGGATGTAATCCAGGATGGAGAGATTTCTCCGAAGGAAGAGATAAACGCCCAAAGCTGGGATGTAAACCTTTCTGGGTTGGGTTTTTTTTTCCTTTTTTTTTTCTTTCAGAATACTTTTTTTTAAATTTTTATTCTGTTCATCCGCATTTGGCTACCTGTTAGCATGGCAATTGCGTGGTCAGCAAGGCATTCATTCCCGTGCAATGTGAAAATGAGATTTGAAAACTGAGAATCTTAATAGTAACGTTATATCGGAATTGAAAGCATGGGTGAAATCCAGCAACCGCACTCAACGTGTAGTCCTCAACAGAACTACATCCACATGGAGGGAAGTATGCAGTGGAGTACCCCAAGGCTCTGTTTTAGGCCCAGTACTCTTCAACATCTTCATCAATGACTTGGACGAGGGGATAGATGGGGAACTCATCAAATTTGCAGATGACACCAAGCTGGCAGGAATAGCCAACACTCCAGAAGATAGGCTCAAGTTACAGAAAGATCTTGACAGACTTGAACATTGGGCGCTATCTAACAAAATGAAATTCAACAGTGAAAAAAGTAAGGTTCTACCTTTAGGCAAAAAAACCCCAAAATGCACAGGTACCGTATATGTGGTACCTTGCTCAATAGTAGTACCTGTGAGAGGGATCTTGGAGTCCTAGTGGATAACCATTTAGATATGAGCCAGCAGTGTGCAGCAGCTGCCAAAAAAGCCAACACAGTTCTGGGCTGCATAAACAGAGGGATAGAATCCAGATCACGTCAAGTGTTAAGACCACTTTATAATGCCTTGGTAAGGCCACACTTGGAATCCTGCATCCAGTTTTGGTCGCCACGATGTAAAAAAGATGTGGAGACTCTAGAAAAAGTGCAGAGAAGAACAACAAAGAGGATTAGGGGACTGGAGGCTAAAACATATGAAGAACAGTTGCAGGAACTGGGTATGTCTAGTTTAATGAAAAGAAGGACTAGGGGAGACAGGATAGCAGTCTTCCAATATCTCAGGGGCTGCCCCAATGAAGAGCGAGTCAAGATATTCTCCAAAGCACCTGAGGGCAGAACAAGAAGCA
Source organism: Ahaetulla prasina (assembly GCF_028640845.1). Taxonomy (NCBI): domain Eukaryota; kingdom Metazoa; phylum Chordata; class Lepidosauria; order Squamata; family Colubridae; genus Ahaetulla; species Ahaetulla prasina. The sequence continues at coordinate 5,584,076 of NC_080556.1, read as the reverse complement.
ATGGGTGGAAACTAACCAAGGAGAGAAGCAACTTAGAACTAAGGAGAAATTTCCTGACAGTTGAATCAGTGGAATAACTTGCCTCCAGATGTTGTGAAAGCTCCAAAACTGGAGGTTTTTCAGAAGAGGTTGGATAACCATTTGTCTGAAGTGGTGTAGGATTTCCTGCAGGGGGTTGGACTAGAAGACCTCTAAGGTCCCTTCCAACTCTATTCTATTTGGGACAGCAGTTTCCATCAGGTCTAGTGGAGAGAGGGAATGGAGGGAAGTTTCCTGACAGTTAGAACAATTAATAAGTGGAACGACTTGCCTTCAGAAGTTGTGAATGCTCCAACACTGGAAATTTTTAAGAAAATGTTGGATAACCATCTGACTGAGATGGTGTAGGGTTTCCTGCCTGGGCAGGGGGTTGGACTAGAAGGCCTCCAAGGTCCCTTCCAACTCTGATGTTATGTTATGTTATGTTAGTCTAAAGTATGTTGCCTACACAGCTGCATCTTCTGCTTTGGGTGCCCGAAGAAAAAAATTCCCATTTCTCTGTGCAAATTATCGGTTTATTTGCAGTTCTGTGATAAAAGTAACACAGAGGCCATTCCCCCGCCCCCATGCTCTCAGGTGTTTACACTCTACAGAGCCCTTTTTTTATTTTATTTGCATTTATATCCCGCCCTTCTCCGAAGACTCAGGGCGGCTTACACTGTGTTAAGCAATAGTCTTCATCCATTTGTATATTATCTACAAAGTCAACTTATTGCCCCCAACAATCTGGGTCCTCATTTTACCTACCTTATAAAGGATGGAAGGCTGAGTCAACCTTGGGCCTGGTGGGGCTTGAACCTGCAGTAATTGCAAGCAGCTGCTGTTAATAACAGACTGTCTTACCAGTTTGAGCCACAGAGGCCCTTAAAACAGTTTGGGGATATCTGTCAGCCATCAAGCCAGCCAATTTGTCAATACCCTTGCAAAGCTATCCCAGATGACTAAACAATTAAAACAAGATTATTATTTCCCCCCCCCAGTGCAGTTTTCTTGTTTAAATCAAGCCTCACGTCTTTGGAGAAAATATTGGCGCTGGGTTCAAACGGAGGCACCGTTTTCTCGCGATGTGCAACTTTTTATCTGTTTAAAATTCTGCCTTTGATTTTGGACGTTTGCAAAGTGTTCGGGCTTTGCTTGCAACGCCTCCCAACTCCCTAGAGGGCCCTTCCTGGGAGACCGTTCCCGCCTGCTTGGATAATGATTTTCGGATAGCTAAATTTATTAATGGGAGCTGGAATATGTTCTGAAGAAAAAGAGAAAAAGGGAATGTTAGCCAGAAGATGATGCCAAACAAGTAGAGGGATAATCTTTGTTTTGTCAGCTGGGGCCACAGGAAACCACCGGAGTCCAGTTCCAGCCCATCTTTTTTTGGGGGGGGGGGTGTTTATTATTGTGTTCGCTGCCATTTTCATTATTGTCATTATTCACATTTTTGACAACGTGCTTCCTTTATCTGGGGCCCCCCTTCACATGTTACTGGACTCAGTGGTGGGATTCAAGTAATTTAACAGCTGGTTCTCTGCCCCGATGATCAGCTGGGTAGGTGTGGCTCGGTGGTCATGTGACCGTGTGGGCGTGGCCAACTCAACGTCAGTCACATCGATGGGCGCTTCGCCTTAGCTGTTACAATGTAACGGGGGTTAACCAGAGAGGCAGTTTCTGCAAGCAGGGCAATAAAGATTAGGCTAGAAACACCATCAGAATGTTTCCTTCCTTACAGGATTAGCCCTGTAAAGTTGGGGGGGGGGGAAACCAAAATAAGATTTCTTCCAACAACCGGTTCTCCGAACTGCTTAGAAGGTTAACAACCGGTTTTCCTGAATAGATGTGAACCGGCTGAATCCCACCACTGACTGGACTGCAACTCCCATTAATGGCCCAGCTGGATAAGGATGATGGGAGCTTGTTCCTCTGTGTTTCAGAGGAAGCTAGCTTAATCTTGGGCTGTTAAAACAAGCTACAGCCAAAGCACATCATTTCTGAAAATGTATCTAATGTGATTGTTGTATGTTTAGCCCTTCTTGTTTAGTGGATTAGGTGGTCCAGCTAGTTAAACGATCCCCAAGTCCTTGCATTTATTCCAGGGGTGCTATTCAGCAGGTTCTGGAGAACAGGTAGCGGAAAGTTTGAGTAGTTCAGAGAACTAGCAAATACCACTTCTGGCTGGCCCCAGAGTGGGGTGGGAATGGAGATTTTTGCAATATTCTTCCCCCTGGACTGGGGAGGGAATGGGGATTTTTGCAATATCCTTCCCCCTGGACTGGGGAGGGAATGGGGATTTTGCAGTATCCTTCCCCCTGGAGTGGGGAGGGAATGGGGATTTTGCAGTATCCTTCCCCCTGGAGTGGGGAGGGAATGCGGATTTTGCAGTATCTTTCCCCCTGAAATGGGGAGGGAATGGGGATTTTGCAGTATCCTTACCCTGGAGTGGGGAGGGAATGGGGATTTTGCAGTATCCTTACCCTGGAGTGGGGAGGGAATGGGGATTTTGCAGTATTCTTCCCCCTGGAGTGGGGAGGGAATGCGGATTTTGAAGTATCCTTCCCCCTGAAATGGGGAGAGAATGGGGATTTTGCAGTATCCTTACCCTGGAGTGGGGAGGGAATGGGATTTTGCAGTATCCTTCCCCCTGGAGTGGGGAGGCAGTATCCTTCCCCTGCGATGCCCACTAAGCCACACCCACCAAGCCACACTAAGCCACACCCACCAAGCCACGCCCACAGAACCGGTAGTAAAAAAATATTGAATTTCACCACTGACACACACACACCAAGAACTTCAGAAGTTTGCAAGCGTGTGGGTATAACATCACTCGACCTGTCACTGAAAACGAAGACCTTCCAGCAAACAAAACTTTCAAATTAATACAGTATTTTATTTTCAAAATATCACAAGGGGCACGTGAACCCCATCAGGCCCAGGAGGTGCAATGTAATCTGACAGAGATGGTGTAGGGTTTCCTGCCTGGGCAGGGGGATGGACTAGAAGGCCTCCAAGGTCCCTTCCAACTCTGTTGTTATATTATATTAAACAAGGAACAGCAAGAAAAAAAAATATATAAAAAGAAATTCAAATAATTGCAGTCCTGATTTGCATACGAAAAAAAAAACCCACAACAAAAACAGAAAGCTTATAACTAAGACTCCCTTAAAAAAAAAAAATCCAGCATTTTCTATGTCATAGTTGCTCCAAGGAGCCTCCAGGTTTAATCCAAACGGATGAGTTAACCCACTTTCTGGAATTCCAAAATGCAATGAATCACAATCTAATTAAAAAAGGCTGGATTAGCATACACGTCTAAACCACACACAAAACCCAGATAAAAACTAATGAGGTTAACGCGTTATCAGCTGGAATCTCCCAAATCTTTCCTAGCTGATTAACCACACTGTGCAAACATTCTCTTCAGGTAGTCAGAAAAGCAGCCCCTCTAAAGTTGTGGGTCTAAGCAGAGAAAAATCAGTGTTGGTTTATGTTGGAATTACGAATGATATGAGCCTACAATCTCTCTGGTGCCCTCTAAAGATAAAAGGTCAAGGTTCCCCTCACACATATGTGCTGTCGTTCCTGACTCTAGGGGGCGGTGCTCATCTCCGTTTCAAAGCCGAAGAGCCAGCGCTGTCCGAAGACGTCTCCGTGGTCATGTGGCCGGCGTGACTCAACGCCAAAGGCACACGGAACGCTGTTCCCTTCCCACCAAAGGTGGTCCCTATTTTTCTACTTGCATTTTTACGTGCTTTCGAACTGCTTGGTTGGCAGAAGCTGGGACAAGTCACGGGAGCTCACTCCGTTACACGGCGCTAGGGATTCGAACCACTAAACTGCCGACCTTTCAATCCACAAGCTCAGCGCCTTACCCACTGAGCCACCTAGTGCCCTGTATAAATTGGATATAATATAAAATAGAGAATTGCCAACATTGGCTTCACCCAACACATTCCAGTCATCGTTTATGGCCAAGAGTTTGGCATGAATCTGTGGTTTTTATACCCTGGTTTATGAGGGCGTGTGTGGCTTGAACTCAGTTAATTGACGTATTTAACCACAGTTAAAATAAACCCACCCCTTCTTGCAACGTACCAATCTGGTACATTTGGTCCGACAGTCTAAAAAGGAAAAAACCCATTTTTTTTAAATTTGCATTTATATCCCGCCCTTCTCCGAAGACTCAGGGCGGCTTACACTATGTTAAGCAATAGTCTTCATCCATTTGTATATTATATACAAAGTCAACTTTATTGCCCCCAACAATCTGGGTCCTCATTTTACCTACCTTATAAAGGATGGAAGGCTGAGTCAACCTTGGGCCTGGTGGGGCTTGAACCTGCAGTAATTGCAAGCAGCTGCTGTTAATAACAGACTGTCTTAACAGTCTGAGCCACCAGAGGCCTGAAGTGTGTTGTGGGCATTTTTGCAGAATGGCCATGATCTCGTTTAGCCAAGGCAGGATAGGATTTGGGCTTGATTTATTTTTATTTTTATTTTGTTTTTGAAGGAAACGTACGAAATTACGGCCCATCATAAATACTTTCAAAGTTTATGGAGTCCAAAAGCGATGAGAAATATCCTCGAAATCAGGTTAAAGCTAAGTCAACCTTGGTTTTATAACACAAGAACACCTTGGATGTGTATAGATAGGTGTGTGTGTGTGTGTGTTTTAAAAATTAGCTTTTGTTTGGGCAAAGCAGGGAATATACCAAGATCCTCGGTTCTTAAAATTCGGCTGTTCAATCTTTCTCCTCTCTGTTAGATTCAGTGGCGGCATTCAGCCGGTTCACGGCGAACCGGTGGTAGAATTATGTGAAATTCACTTCGGGTTAGATTCCCCTCAAAAATTTTAGGAAGGAATTTCACAAACTTAAGTGCTCCTTTAGCTGCGAAAGAAAAGCCCTGCTCGAGTACCCACGACGCCTTTCTCCTCACCTTGGCATGCAGGGAAGCGATTAGGAAACGTTGCCTGAAAAATCTTTACGGATCTAATCAAACCAAACAACGGTTTATTAAAGTCATAGGCCAGTAAAAATGAATACGGTGTTGTTAAAAGAATGAGGAAATGGGAGAAACACCCTTTTGCAGATTAAAAATTACTGCAGGTTCAAGTCCCACCAGGCCCAAGGTTGACTCAGCCTTCCATCCTTTATAAGGTAGGTAAAATGAGGACCCGGATTGTTGGGGGGGCAATAAGTTGACTTTGTATATAATATACAAATGGATGAAGACTATTGCTTGACATAGTGTAAGCCGCCCTGAGTCTTCGGAGAAGGGCGGGATATAAATGCAAAAAAAAAAAAGGGTTTAAAAAAACCCCCAAGATGGTACTTATTCCTTGCTCTGTCTCTCTCTAAATCAAATTAATAGCATTGGAAGGGGCCTTGGAGGTCTTCTAGTCCAACCCCATACTCAAGACATGTGTCCTTATTCCATTCTTGACCAAGAGAATGGTCCAGAATGGAATAACATCTCCAGTAATGGAGCACCTGTAACCTCTGGAGACTGGAGGGCAAGTCCTTCCACTGATTAATTGTTCTCACCTTCAGGAAATTTCTCTTTAGTCCTTGGTTGGATCTGTCCTTGTTCAGGGACTATTTTGTGACCTACCCCTTGCACAACCAGCATTTCCCAAGACAGTGTTAATTTGGAAACGAAAACCTAGAAGATGGCATCTTTGGGTGTCTGTGGTGATTATTGTCATGATCTTCAAATGACAATTTATCTCTTTGTCATTCAAAGGGAACAGAGAGAAGGGAGGGAGGGAGGGAGGGAGGGAGGGAGGAAGGACGCAGTGGCAAATTAAGGCTCACTGGTGCCCTAAGCACTGAGAAATCTTGGTGCCCCCTTATCAATTTATTTATTTTTTTACAAATCTTCATTGGTGGGTTTTTTTTTCTTCCCTTTGGGCCTGGTGCCCTAAGCATGTGCTTAGTTTGCTTAATGGTTAATACCTGTTATGTATGGATGGGTGTCTGGAATTTAAGAGTGAATAAGGGAGGGAGGGAAGGAAGGAAAATGAGTTTGGGAAGGAGGAAGGGAGGGAAGGATGGATGGATGTCTGGAATTTAAGAGTGAATAAGGGAGGGAGGGAGGGAAGGAAAAGTGGAGGTTGGGAAGGATGGGAAGGAAGGATGTAATTTAAGAGTCCTCCCTCTCCAGGACAAGACACTTGGGGTGTCATCTCCCCCCTCCTTCAAAGCCCCTACCCCTCCCTCCCTAGGACAAGACATTTGGGGTGTCACCTCCCCCTCCTTCAAAGCCCCTCCCCCTTCCTCCCTCGGACTCTTTCGGGTGTCACCTCCCCCTCCTTCAAAGCCCCTCCCCCTCCCTCCCTCGGACCCTTTGGGGTGTCACCTCCCCGTCCTTCAAAGCCTCTCCTCCCTCCCTCGGACCCTTTGGGTGTCACCTCCCCGTCCTTCAAAGCCTCTCCCCTCCCTAGGACAAGACACTTGGGGTGTTACCTCCCCTCTCCTTCAAGGACTCTCCCCCACCCTTTGGGGTGTCGCCCCCCCCCTCCGAAAAGCCTCTCCCCTTCTCCTGGTCAAAGCGCCCAGCGGGGCAGGCGGAACGCCAGGCGACAAGACAGGAGGCCAGGCGGGGTGCCGGCGGGCGCCTCCCTTCCGCCCGAGCAAGGCAAGCCGGCGTCCGAGCAGCCGCGGGGCTCCGCCTTTCTCCTCCCTCCCCCCACCCATCTATCCCCCCCAACCCCTCCCTCCCTCCCCTCCCTCGAGCCCAGCGCCGCCTGCCCCTTGGCAAGTCCCATCACGTGCGGCATCGCTCGGCACGATTAGCCATTAACCGGAGAGCCGAGGCGGCGGTTCCAGCGGCGGGCAGGGGGCGGTCTCTGCCTCTCTCTCTCTCTCTCCCTCTGCCGGAATCCCCCCTCCCCAATTCCAACCCTTCCAAGCCCGCCTCCCTCCTTCTCGCTCTCGCTCGCTCTCTGTATCCCTCCCGCGGCTGCAGAGGCGGGCAGCGCAGCCCGGCTTTCTCTCTCTCTCTCTCTCTCTCTCTCTGTATCTCTCTTTTTTTTCTTTCTCTTTCCCTCTTTCCTCCTCCCCTCCTCCTCCTCCGCAATTCAGCCCGCCCTCCAAAAGCGCCCACCCCACCCCCGTTTTCTGCCCCACTGGGCGAAGGAAGCAGCCGGCTAGCTTTGAACCGGGGAAAGAGGACGGAGGTCTGCGGGCCGGCGCTTCCGCGGGGCCCGGCCACGCCGCCTTCCCGATCTTTGATTTGATTTTATTCTTTCTCCGCCTCTCCTTCCTCCTTCCCTCCCTCTTTCCCGATCGCACTTTCTCCCTCTCTGGATCTCTCTGGATCTCTTCCCTCCCCTCCCTTCCCCGCGCGCCTCTCCGCAAACTTAGGATCGCCGCTCGAAGGGGGCCAAACTCCCGGCTCTATTGTTGCCGCGATGCGGCGGGCGAAGGGTTCCCCCGGATCGTCCCCCGCCGCCAGCCTGAATCCTTTGCCGATGCCGCCGCCGATGCTCCTTTTCCTGCTCTTGCTGGCATCCGGGCCGGCCCGTTGCAACCGCAGCTGTCCGGAGAAAGAGCTGGAACGGCGGGAGGAAGAAGCCAACGTCGTCCTCACCGGAACGGTGGAAGAAATATTCAACGTCGATCCGGTCCACCAGACCTACTCCTGCAAGGTAACGCGGGACAGCGGTTGATAGGGGCGGTGGGGGTGGATGGGTGGAAGAGAGAGAGAGAGAGAAAGAGAGAGAGAATGAAGGCCAGTTCCTCACGCAGGCGCACAGTCCCCGGTGGGAAATTTTGGGGAGTGGGAGGGGGGGAACTTGCTTTCTTCCTTCCCGGTTCGAACTTTACTCGCTGGTGGGGGAGGGGGGTGGGGGAATGGGAGGAAAAGGGCGACCGTGCGGCCCCACTTGTTGCTTTCCGATCTACCCTCCCTCCTTCCTTCACCCCGTCTCTGGTTAGGAGGAAAGAAAGAACGAAGGAAGGAAGATAAGATGAGATGATAAGATGAAAGAAAGAAGGAAGGAAGATAAGATGATAAGATGAAAGAAAGAAAGAAAGAAAAAGAAAGGGAAGGAAGGAAGGAAGGACGATAAGATGGAAGGAAGATAAGATAGAAGGAAGGAAGGAAGATAAGATAAGATAAGGGAAAGGAAGGAAGGAAGATAAGATAGAAGAAAGGAAGGAAGATAAGAAGAGGAGGAAGGAAGGAAAATAAGATAAGATAAGGGAAAGGAAGGAAGGAAGGAAGGAAGATAAGATAGAAGAAAGGAAGGAAGATAAGAAGATAGAAGGAAGGAAGGAAAATAAGATAAGATAAGGCAAAGGGAGGAAGGAAGGAAGAGAAGATGGAAGGAAGGAAGGAAGGAAAGAAGATAAGATAAGGGAAAGGAAGGAAGGAAGGAAGATAAGATGGAAGGAAGGAAGATAAGAAGATAAAAGGAAGGAAGGAAGATAAGAAGATAAAAGGAAGGAAGATAAGAAGATAAGGGAAAGGAAGGAAGGAAGATAAGATGGAAGGAAGGAAGGAAGATAAGATAAGATAAGGGAAAGGAAGGAAGGAAGGAAGAGAAGATGGAAGGAAGGAAGGAAGATAAGATAAGATAAGATAAGGGGAAGGAAGGAAGGAAGGAAGATGAAATAGAAGGAAGGAAGGAAGATAAGATAGAAGGAAGGAAGGAAAATAAGAGAAGATAAGGGAAGGGGAGGAAGGAAGGAAGGGAAGAGGGAAGGAAGAAGGAAGGTAAGATAAGATGATAAGATGAAAGAACGAAAAAGAAAGAAGGAAGGAAGGAAAATAAGATAATATAAGGGAAAGGGAGGAAGGAAGATAAGATAAGATAGAAGGAAGGAAGAAAGAAAGGAAGGAAAATAAGATAAGATAAGGGAAAGGAAGGAAGAGAGGAAGGAAGATGCACAAGAGCACCAGCGTGCCTACCGTTCCTGTCCTAATGCTCTCTTTGACTGTATCCAATTTCGTATAGTTATTACATACTTATGCTTATATATATGCTTATATATCGTATAGCTATTTCATGCTTATGCTCATATAGCCTGTTGTGACAAATAAAATAAAATAAATAAATAAATAAATAAATAAGATAGAAGGAAGGAAGGAAGATAAGATAAAGAAAGAGAGAGAGAGAAAGAAAGAAAGAAAGAAAGAAAGAAAGAAGGAAAGAAAGAAGGAAAGAAAAAAGTGAAAACAGTGTTAGGTTTCTGTGCTTTTATCTCGGTGTCCCGGCTCTCTTTTTTGCACCCAGGATGTCAGTGGGATTTTTTTTTTTTTTTGGCAGGACCAGGCTAGTTGGGTCTGGAAGAAGTGTTTTCGTTCTTTCTTCCTTCCAGCCTGAGTTTCTCCTTCCCCCAGCTACCCCCAGCCCCCTTCTCCCTTCATAGGAGCCGTCTTCTCGTGGACGTGGCAGGTGATCCGGGACTGAAAAAAAATGAATTAAACTCCTTTTTTAAAGAAAACGAGCTCTCTCCAAGAAATAGAGAATAAAAGCTCCTGTTTTATGAGCAGGAGAGACTCTCCCCCAGTTTTATCTTAACACTTGGCTGCTAATAAAGTCTGCCTTGGATGCCTCAACATCTCCCCCCCCCCCGCCCCAAAATAAAAAAATAAAAAACTATCTCCTTCCTATCATGAGCCAGCAGGACATCTTGAGATCAAACTTCCACCTTGTTCCCCCCCCCCACCCCCACCCCGAGCTATTCTTAAAGATACATTCTTTAAGAGGGAGGCTTAAAAAAAGTTTTTCTTTTCAACTCTCAGCCACCAAAGAACAAACAAACAAAAAGAAAGAGACACCAGGCGCTTGTTCCCCCATAGCACATAACATATCTACATTATTCCCAATGTAGAACAGTTATGTCAGATTGTGATAGAAATTGATGGGTAAATGTTGTTGTTAGTTGCGAAGTCCTGTCCGACCCATCATGACCCCATAGACAACGTTCCTCCAGGCCTTCCTGTCCTCTACCATCCTTCGGAGTCCATTGAAGCTCATGCCGACAGCTTCAGTGACTCCATCCAGCCACCTCGTTCTCTGCCGTCCCCTCCTTCTTCTTTTGCCCTCCATCGTTCCCAGCATTCGACTCTTCTCCAGGGAGTCCTTCCTTCTCATTTGGTGGCCAAAGGATTTGACTTTCCTCTTCAGGATCTGGCCTTCTAAAGAGCAATCAGGGTTGACCTTCTCTAGGACTGACCGGTTGGATCGCCTTGCAGTCCAAGGGACTCGCAGGAATCTTCTCCAGCACCAGAGTTCAAATGGGTAAATGGCCCTAATAATAACACAATTGATAATTACCTGAGTGTAAATCTAATTGAATACAGCAAAACCTCTCTTCCAGGCTGAAGTCTTGATATACACTTTGCACTAAGCCTGGGTATGTTTTAACTCTGTTTTTTTTTTAATAAACCAGGTTTGTGGGGTGAGATATAAAATAAACCACGCATTCTTTTGGGAGAACACCAGCCAGGCAGGACAGTGATGTTGGTACGGGATGAATTCCAGGCGAGGGAATTCTGGGAATTGAAGTCCACATAATGTAAAGTTGCCAAGATTGGCAGGCACTGGCTTAAAGATTTGCAGCATCTTTTAAAGAGTCCTTTGAATTATATCCTTGTCCTTAATACAGTAGAATTCTTTATTGGCCAAGTGGACACACAAGGAATTTGTCTTTGGTGCATAAGCTCTCAGTGTATATAAAAAGACAAGATACATTTGTCAAGAATCATAAGGTACAACACTTAATGATAGTCGTAGGCTACAAATAAGCAATTGAATCATATCATATATCATATCATATCATATCATATCATATCATATCATATCATATCATATATAGAATAGAATAGAATAGCGTAGCGTAGAGTAAAATAGAACAGAATTTTTTATTGGCCAAGTGTGATTGGACACACAAGGAATTTGTCTTTGGTGCATAAGCTCTCAGTGTACATAAAAAGAAAAGATACATCTGTCAAGAATCATAAGGTACAACACTTAGTGATAGTCATAGGGTACAAATAAGCAATCAGGAAACAATATCAATATAAATCGTAAGGATACAAGCAACAAGGTTACAGTCATACAGTTGTAAGTGGAAGGAGATGGGTGGTGGGAACGATGAGAAGATTAATAGTAGTGCAGACCATTAGTAAATGGTTTGACAGTATTGAGGGAATTATTTGTTTAGCAGAGTGATGGTGTTCGGGAAGAAACTGTCCTTGTGTCTAGTTGTTCTGGTGTGCAGTGCTCGGTAGCATCGTTTTGAGGGTAGGAGTTGAAACAGTTTATGTCCAGGATGTGAGGGATCTGTAAATATTTCCCAGCCCTCTTTCTGACTCGTGCAGTATACAGGCCCTCAATGGATGCAAGGAAGGTTGGTAGTAATTGTTTTTCCTGCAGTTCTAATGATCCTCTGAAGTCTGTGTCTGTCTTGTTGGGTTGAAGAACCAAACCAGACAGTTATGGAGGTGCAGATGACAGACTCAATAATTCCCCTGTAGAACTGGATCATCATACTAGGAAACGATCAATATAGATCGTAAGGATACAAGAAACAAAGTTACAGTCCTGCCATCATAAGTGGGAAGAGATGGGTGGTGGGAACGATGAGAAGACTAAATAGTAATAGTAACGCAGCCTTGGTGAATAGTTTGACAGTGTTGAAGGAATTATTTGTTTAGCAGTACAAGAAGTAACATGAGGATGCGGTTGGATGATGGTAAAAGAAACTTGGTTTTTTAAGTAGGATCTTTCCTAGTAGAGAGATGGGGGGAGAACTGGTGTGAATAGAAGCATACACTGATTAGAAGAACAGAATTTGAGAAGCAGAAGCATCTTGGCTAATACTATTGCATAGAAGACCCGAATAAGTTTCAAGCCTGACTCATTAAGCAATTTGCTACTGGAAGAATTTAACGTTTTGCAATGGATTGGTGAATCCCAACGGCTCCTTAATGTCTAACAAGGACACCTGGCGGATTAAAGGGAGACAAACTTTTCTTTACCTGCACAAGCTTTATAACAGTGACAGCAGAGTTGGAAGGGACCTTGGAGGTCATCCAATCCAACCCCCTGCTCACGCAGGAGATCTGTGCTAGGGATTCGAACCGCCGAGCTTTCTGATCGACGAGTTCAGCGTCTTAGCCGCTTGAGCCACCTAGCCAGGCTTCCTGGTCACTCCTCTCAATATAATTAAACGTCAGAATAGAATAGAATAGAATAGAATAGAATAGAATAGAATAGAATAGAATAGAATAGAATAGAATAGAATAGAATAACAAAAGAGAAGAGAAGAGAAGAGAAGAGAATTTTTTATTGGCCAAGTGTGATTGGACACACAAGGAATTTGTCTTTGGTGCATATGCTCTCAGTGTACATTAAAAAAAAGATACATTCATCAAGAATCATAAGGTACAACACTTAATGACAGTCATAAGTTACAAATAAGCAACCAGGAAACAATATCAATATAAATCGTAAGGATACAAGCAACAAAGTTACAGTCATAAGTGGAAGGAGATGGGTGATGGGAACGAGGAGAAGATTAATAGTAATGCAGACTTAGTAAATACTGTAGTTTGACAGTGTTGAGGGAATTATTTGATGGGAGCACACCTGATTAAAGAGAGAAAGGCTTTTCCCCGCTCTCCTGTTGTGTGTGTGTGTTTGTGTGTGTTATGCGCAACGCTACATTTCCCCCCCACCCCAATGCAAGCGCAGAAATATATTCCTTGCTTGCACAATTTAGAACCTTGCATAATTTGGTTTTTTGAGTCGGCGAGGTGGGAGGAGAGAAAATCCCTGTACGCAAAGCAAGTTTGCGGAAGGTATTTATCGAAAGTTTATCCCCCTGTCTTGGCATGATCTGCTAGGTTATTATATTAAGAAAGAGGCAGGTTTCTTTCTATCTTTTCGACAGGGGTTACTATCAGTTGAAGAGTACTACGAAGACCAGGCTCATGCATGGATTCCTCTCTAGGAATAATTCTCCAGATCTAAGGAAAGGAATTGAGCCATTTACAAGGATTTGCTGCAGGGATGAGGTAGAATTAGATGATCCAGAGGCAGATGGTTAAGAAAAAAAAAAAAAGTAGAATAAATCATAAAACTCTATGAAGCTGCTTTGGACTCAGCCAAGAGCGTTCAAATCCTCAATTTCTCCTAGCACGTCATTTGCAAATGAGTGTTGAAGGAACGCCAGCTGGAATTCGGTGGCGGAGCTAACTATCGGCAGTCCTCGACTTACGACAGCTGGTTTACCTGACCAAAGTCGCGACAGCATTGGAAAAAAGTGACTTACGACCGTTTTTTCACACTTACGACCTTTGTAGCAGCCCCTTGATCGTGGGATCGACATTCAGGTCCTTGCAACGGGTTCATAGTTACGACCCGTTGCTGCGTCCCGAGGGCAAAAGGATCCCCCTTTTGCGACCTTCTAAGCCAATCGGGAAGCCAGATTCACTTAACAAACGTGTCACTAAGTTGTCAAATGCAAGTGTTTTTTATTTATTTATTTACATTTATATCCCGCCCTTCTCCGAAGACTCAGGGCAGCTTACATTGTGTAAGGCAATAGTCTCATTCTATTTGTATATTTTACAAAGTCAACTTATTGCCCCCCCCAACAATCTGGGTCCTCATTTTACCTACCTTATAAAGGATGGAAGGCCGAGTCAACCTTGGGCCTGGTGGGACTTGAACCTGCAGTAATTGCAGGCTGCTGTGTTCTAATAACAGGCTTCTAACAGCCTGAGCTATCACGGCTCTCAACCGTTGTGGCAGGAAAGGTAAAATGGGGCAACTCCCTTAACAAATCTCTTGTTTAACGACAGAAACGTTGGGCTCAATTTTGGTCGTAAGTTCGAGGACGAACTGTATCGTCCCTGATTTTATGCCGCTTTGGTTGAACGGGATTGCTGAATAAAACCATCTTCTCGAGTGAAAGCTGCCGTGATTGGCTGCGTCTTCAAATTGCAACGTTGTGCCCACAAAACTTTTATTATTATTTACTTTATTCGTTAAACATGAAACTCAGTCAACTGAAGATTCAAAAATGCTTCACAAATACCATTGACTGGTGCTGATGGTTGATACGGGTTGCTGCCAGCGTCCTAGGTATCAGCCAAGTACCTTCTTAAGATGTACGATGTTCCGAGTAGCGCAGTTTTTTTGCAGTTCTGCTGGTGTCATTGCAGGAAGCTGCAATTGGTTGATGTATCCTATAAAATTCTTGAATACGGTACCAAGTGCCCCGATGACGATGGGCATCACTGTAACATGTTTCATCCATAGCCGTGTAGTTTCGATGGCCAGGTTGCGATATTTCGTGATTTTTTCCCAGTTCTTTTTCTTCAGCTCTGGCATCTCCTGGTACCGCGATGTCAATAAATTGTACGTTTCGGTTTTCCACAACCGTGATATCTGGCCTGTTGTGTTCCAAGTGACGATCCCGTCTTTATTCGAAAGTCCCACAAGATCTTCACCTTCTCATTCTCTATGACTTTTTCCACTTTATGTTCCCATGACTTTTTGGATATAGGGTGGTCGTGTTTTTTTACATAATGACCAGTGGATTAATTTAGCAACTCGGTCGTGTCTAGGTTTGTAATCGGTTTGTGCGATTTGGCTGCGTTCACATATTAAATGTGAAACAGTTTCGACTTTGTCGTTGCAAAGTCGGCAGTTTGGATGGTCGGTGGATTTTTGTATCTTTGCTTTCATGGCATTAGTTTGTAGTGCTTGTTCTTGAGCAGCGAGTATTAAACCTTCCGTTTCTTTCTTGATGGTTCCTATCTTATGCCCATGTCAAGTTGTCATCACATTTTCCTTCAATGTATTTCAAATGCTGTCCATGCAAAGCTTCGGATTTCCATCTATTTAATCTGTCATCCAGCTGTTTTTCCTTATAAAAAACATAAACAGAGGCTGCATAAACATAGGGATAGAATCAAGATCACGTGAAGTGTTAGTGCCACTTTATAATGCCTTGGTAAGGCCACACTTGGAATATTGCATCCAGTTTTGGTCGCCACGATGTAAAAAAGATGTTGAGACTCTAGAAAGAGTGCAGAGAAGAGCAACAAAGATGATTAGGGGACTGGAGGCTAAAACATATGAAGAACGGTTGCAGGAACTGGGTATGTCTAGTTTAATAAAAAGAAGGACTAGGGGAGACATGATAGCTGTGTTCCAATATCTCAGGGGCTGCCACAAAGAAGAGGGAGTCGGGCTGTTCTCCAAAGCACCTGAAGGCAGGACAAGAAGCAATGGGTGGAAACTGATCAAAGAAAGAAGCAACTTAGAACTAAGGAGAAATTTCCTGACAGTTAGAAGAATTAATAAGTGGAACGACTTGCCTTCAGAAGTTGTGAATGCTCCAACACTGGAAATTTTTAAGAAAATGTTGGATAACCATCTGACTGAGATGGTGTAGGGTTTCCTGCCTGGGCAGGGGGTTGGACTAGAAGGCCTCCAAGGTCCCTTCCAACTCTGTTGTTATATTATATATTCTAATAATAATAATAGTAATAGTAACAACAACAACATCCATATTATATGTGGACAACGTTGATTCTTTTTGATCTCCCTTCAGTGCCAACTCAGTTCTAAGATGGTTTGGGTGACAATCATGAATGTCTATTTGATTATAGCTACTTTTTAAAAAAAAAACAACAACAACAACATTTGGACAGAATTTCATTTTTAAGACAAGGACATGTGCTTCTCATTGGGTTTAAATGTTCTGCTGGTGCATAATTAAGTATTTTTAGGCAGCAAGTAAGGCGAGGCGATTGCTTGAAGAGTCTTTTGAAAAATTGCTGCTGTGGGAATCCGACCTCAAACATCTGCACCATACAGCGAAGTTCCTTTTTTTACGCATTCTGTTTGGAAAAGTTTCAAAGCCACCCTTTGGAATCAGATCTCTATTTAAAAACAGTTGCTGTCTATTGTTTGACTCTAAAATCACCTCCCAGCTATGGATTCCCCCCCCCCCACACCTCACCTCTCCTTCTGCTAAACCTTGCTGATTTTAAAACAAACAAACCACACTGAAGTGCCAGCCAGTTGCTGGTATTTTTCAATCTATATTGCGACATCAAATCCACGTTGTATTCTCCAAAAATATTTCTATAGCACCGCTTGTCCATGGGGAACGAGGAGAGGGTGCGCGAAAATTTGGTACAGGTAGTCCTTGACATAAGAACCACAATTGAGCCCCAAATTTCCAATCGTTAAGTGAATTTCTGTCCATTTTACCACCTTCCTAGCCACAGTGAGCCTCGCTTCCCCATTGACTTTGCTTGTCATAAGGTCGCAAAAAAGAGGATCGCGTGACACCCCCCCCCGGGACACTGCGACCGTCATAAATATGAGCCAAGTGTTCGAATTTTGATCACGTGACCGTGGGCAATACCGCAACAGTCGTAAGCAGGGGTGGGGCTGCTGGGGGTTCGCGAGAACCTCTAGCTAAGGTTCTGTGCATTTTGGAGAACCCCCAAATCCCACTCCTGGCTGGCCTCGCCCACCCCACCCTGCCCCTCCCAGGAGTTCCCACACAGCCTGTTTTGGATGCAGGTAAGCGCAGGGCATACACGGAGGCTCGAGGAGGGCGAAAAACGGGCCTACCGGAAGTTCGAGAAGGCTGGAAAAGGATGGGCCTCCGGAACCTGGGGTGGCTGTTTTCGCCCTCCCGGAGGCTCAAGGAAAGCCTCCAGAGCCCGGGGAGGGCAAAAATGGCCCCCTCCACCATGGTGCAGGAGGCCGACTAGGCCACGCCCACCATGGCCACGCCCACCCAGCAACTGTGGCAGAGAACCCCTTGCTAAAATTTTTGAATTTTAGTCGTAAGCGGTGAAAAAACGGCAATAAGTCACTAAACCTAAGAATTCAGTCTACCTCACGGGGTTGTCTTTAAGGCTTGTTGGAAGAAATATCCATCTGGGTTCAGTTCCAAGTGGGGACAAAGACACTGGAAACATGGAGACTGCTTGGAAAGATGGTTTAATGGTGGTCAGGATCACATGGCTTGAGTTCCTGAACAGAAAAAAGGGCTGAGATCCTGTGCGCTCCCTGGTTTTATGCTTTTTCTGAGCTTTGAACTTTCTGGGGCACAGGAAGAGTATCCTGATTGGCTGTCAAACTCCCAGGTGGTCTAGGGGTCTTAGCTAACATTGTAGGTTGTCCCTCAAGCTTGCCTGAGCCTTGCCAGGTGGTGAGTTTCTGTTGCTAGATGGGTTCTATTATGTTGCAGATGATGGCCCATTGACAAAGGTGGGGAGAATGAGTTTCTACCTCTGACCCATTGACAAAGGTGGGGGGAAATGAGTGAGCTTGGCTGAGGTCTTAATGGCCCATTGACAAAGGTGTGGGGTGGCAGGAAGTTGCAGGGAGCTGCTTTGTCTTTAAAACATGTTTCTCCATTTCTCATCCAGGGAAATATAATATTCTGCCTTTTTAAATATTTTCTAAAATATTTCCTTCTAGGAGGGGGGTAGGTGCTAAATTCCTACAGGCTCAAAGGACAGGCACGGAAAACTTGCGACTTTGAGGTGGATTGAAGCTCAAAATACTTGGGGGGGGGAATTGCCTCAAGCTGATCTTCTCTGTGTTAAGTCCTAACACCCCCACCCACATTTCTAGGGTCTGAGAGACCCCGAGATAAGAAAAGGCAGCTTACGAAAGAAATGCAGTGGATTGCTTCCTGCCATTGATTTCCCAGACAACTGATTAACTATTGAGGGGGGGGGGCGGGGGGGGGAAACGACAAGAAGCAAAAGATTAGGATTGGAAAAATGGGCCAGAAAAGCCTCAAAAAAAAAAGGCCTGAAAAAGACTGAAAAAAACGCCCAAAAACACGGCATGCAGAGGCCCAAACAACAGCCAGTGGGGTGGCCGGGGTTTCGGCAATATTCGTTCTTATAAGATGCACAAGACATTTTTGCCCTCTTTTGAGAGACAATAAAGTGCATCTCGTATTCCAAAAAATACGGTACTTCTTGTTTGTTTGTTTTTTCCCCTCCTCCTTTCTCTGCCTTCCATACCTCTTGTGGCTGGTATCACCTTTGCTCAGACTTGATCCTTTTAGTATTCTTCCTTTCCACCTTTTTTTTTTAAAAAAAATCCTCTTTGTACCCAAATGGAATCTCTCCAGGAGCTTAGGAGAGCTCATTTTAATTGCCCCAGGCTCTGTGGGGGAAGGTGATAGGTGTTTTCAACTTTTTAACTTTCCTGAACTGGCTGTTTTAGTGATTCTCCTTCCTTCCTTCCTTCCTTCCTTCCTTCCTTCCTTCCTTCCTTCCTTCCTTCCTTCCTTCCTTCCTTCCTTCCTTCCTTCCTTCCTTCCCCAGCCAGGTTGAAAAAAATGAATCTCTGCAAATCTTTAGTCCTTGGCTGATCCTGCCAACATATTCATCACCCCAGGCAAAAAACCCACAACAGATGCCTTGTCTAGATTACAGGCCTTAAGGCAGCTCGGAGCTGAGTTTTTGGTTTGGTTTCCCACCTGCATTCATTCATTATTTTAAAGTTCATTTATTTTCTTCATAAAGCTCTTGGTGGCCAGTGCTGTTTTTAATCCGCAAAATGGGTTAGTCGTAGAACGAAGTGGATTGGACTGCGGAAAAACTAAATGAGCTGTACTTATTTATTAAATATTGTGGCAAATATTGTAGAGAGCTTTTTCATTGATCCTGAAAAGGTAATTTCACTTAGGGTCCATATAACCGTATTTTATAGATAGGCCTTATTGTTCTGTTTTGGATTCTGATATGACCTTATCTAATCAATACGGTGCTATTGTATTATATATCTTAATTATACAGTATTATATCAATATAGTATGTTGCTTTATACATATACATATACATACATACATACATAAAGGAAGGATGGATGGATGGATGGATGGATGGAAGGAAGGAAGGAAGGAAGGAAGGAAGGAAGGAAGGAAGGAAGGAAGGAAGGAAGGAGTGTGTTTGAATTAGGGTGATAGATAATCTTTAAATTCCCAGAAAAATATGCCTCCCTTAAGTGCAAAGGACACAGTTGTTAAAAGAAGATGGTTTGGTAGTTGTGATATGTGTTTAAATAACAATAAAGTACTTGCTACGTTTAGCAACATGTAGCTAAATATCTGCTGTGTTTAGATGGCTCTTATCTATAAAGACATTTATTTGCCTCTGCAATCTTTTCAAACTCGTAAATATTTTTTTTAAATAAAGTAACATTTTATAGATTGGTATGGGTCAACAACTCCAGACATTCTTTTACTTGTGGGGGGGGGGGCAAAAAACCCCTCCCAAACACTTGCAGATAAGTTCAGAGAAACAGGTGGGGAAGAAGAGCCCAGGCTGGCATAAAAATCTGCTTTTACCGACATTTTCCTCCCATCAAGCTATGCACACCCTGGGCCTCTCCAATTCCTAATCTTCCCTCTGTTTTGCCAAGAAATTAGGTGGGGCTATTTGTGCGCTTGCAGGTTGTGGGTTCTTCTCTCTCCCTTCTCTCCTCCTGCCGTGACTTGAATCTGGAGCAAAGTGTAAGGCAGTCGGTGCCAACAGACCTTCTCCCTTTCTTGGAACGGTTTTTTTTTTCCCCAACCGGTGTGTGGTTCCTGTTCATTCCGGTGTCAGCTGGCCTCTCTTAACGTGGGCTTTGTTAGGGCCATTTCTTCTGTCCTCCCGAGGTTCCAGGTGTCTGCGTTTGAGTTTACTTTATTGCAGCAGTGGGATTCAGCCGGTTTGCACCTAACCGGTTGTTAACTTTCTAAGCAGTTCGGAGAACCGGTTGTTGGAAGAAATCTTATTTTGTTTTTTCCCCCCCACTTTACAGAGCTAATCCTGTAAGGAAGGCAGGAAGGAAACATTCTGGTGGTATTTCTAGCCTAACCATTATTGCCCTGCTTACAGAAACCGCCTCTCTGGTTAACCCTTATTACATTGTAACAACTAAGGCAAAGCGCCCATCGATGTGAGTGGCGTTGAGTTGGCCGCGCTCACACGGTCACATGACCACCGAGCCACGCCTACCCAGCTGGTCATTAGCGCAGAGAAGCGGTTGTTAAATTATTTGAATCCCGCTACTGCTTTATTGTCTTTGCACCTCGTACAACGAAATTAGAATAGAATAGAATTTTATTGGCCAAGTGTGATTGGACACACAAGGAATTTGTCTTGGTGCATATGCTCTCAGTGTACATGAAAGAAAAGATACGTTCATCAAGGTACAACATTTACAACACAAATGATGGTCAATATATCAATATAAATCATAAGGATTGCCAGCAACAAGTTATAGTCATACAGTCATAAATGGAAAGAGATTGGTGATGGGAACTATGAGAAGATTAATAGTAGTGCAGATTCAGTAAATAGTTTGACAGTGTGGATGGAATTATTTGTTTAGCAGAGTGATGGCCTTCGGGAAAAAACTGTTCTTGTGTCTAGTTGTTCTGGTGTGCAGTGCTCTATAGCGTCGTTTTGAGGGTAGGAGTTGAAACAGTTTATGTCCAGGATGCGAGGGGTCTGTAAATATTTTCACAGCCCTCTTTCTGACTCGTACAGGATACAGGTCCTCAATGGAAGGCAGGTTGGTAGCAATTATTTTTTCTGCAGTTCTAATTATCCTCTGAAGTCTGTGTTTTTCTTGTTGGGTTGCAGATCCGAACCAGACAGTTATAGAGGTGCAAATGACAGACTCAATAATTCCTCTGTAGAATTAAATGCCATCACACGTAAGTCCACTATAAACTGTGACCTTCCTAGATAGAAAAATGCCAGCCTCTGTCAGGTCAAATTTGAGGAATGTCTAATATTTGCTTCTCGATACTGAAAAGTGTTTGTCAGCCTCTTACCACTCTGCACAAGGGGTTCCGCCGCCATGCAGAAATATTCCGGGTATGGTAAGGGGAAAGTCAGTCTGGAAAAAAAAAAATCTGACTGTGGCATCGAGTCACGCCGGCCACATGACCACGGAGGCGTCTTTGGACAGCGCCGGCTCTTCGGCTTTGAAACGGAGATGAGCACCGCCCCCTAGAGTCGGGAACGATTAGCACAGATGTGGGAGGGGAACCTTTTACCTTTGACCTTTTAGTCTTTCCTGTAGCCTTTGCCACGGGTCTTTTGCTCAATGTTTCTACAAAGTCCATGTTGGCTGCGGATGATGGGAGTTGTGATCCAAGGTGCTCAACAATTCCCCAATCGTTTTTTGGAGGCCTGGCTCCATGCTCCACACTTAAATTGGCTGACAGTTGTTTTAATTCCTCCCCGAATTGGTATAATTCCCCTCCCCTTAGTCTCAATTTTTTTTAAAAAAAAACCTTGCTGCATCTTGACTTTAGGATGTGCAACATATTGCCCTCCCTTCTTCGCCTTGGCTTAATTTGGCAAATTTTATATTTGTCCTTCCCTCTTCTTCTTGTGCCGGTTTTGTTTGTGATCGTTGTAGTTTATGGTTTTAATTTAATTGGGTGCAGAAGGTTTTAGGGAGACAAACAACGCAGAAGAAGAAAAAAAATTGCCGGCTGAAACTTCCCAGCTATGAAGATGCGGATTCTAATCTAAAAAGAGAGACACTATAATAAAAAAAATGGGATTTTACAATGCTCTTCGGAGTGCGGTTCTGTGGCCGCCCTCAACTCGCCGCAGCCAACTAATTCACCAATTCAATTTAATTATTTAAAATAATTTTAAAAGTTGTTTTTTTTTGCATTCGCATTTTATTTTGTTCTTCCTTTGGCATTCTTTCTTTAATGATTCTGTTGGACATCCCCGCCCCCCGTGCATGTGTGCATAACCCATGCGCATGTCTGTGCATCCCCGGGCATGCCCCCTGTGCATGCGCCGCCCCCCCACTCCCCATTTTGGCTTCCAGGTTGGTGCAGGAGGTGTTCCATGCCCAAAATGGGGCAAGGGGGCCTTCCCCCCCCCCAGTGCTCCGTTTCGGTTCTGGAAAGCCACCTGCACCCCGCCCCCACATACGCCCTGCCCCTCTGCACATGAGCCCACATCCCCCTCATGCGCACTGCCCCCCTGCATGTGCAGCAGAGGCCCGAAGACTAGCTGGCTGGCGGGAGGCACATGTGCATGCGCGGTGCACCTAGGCTGTGGCGATGCTGTCGTGCTTGCAGAGAGGCCTCTGTGGCTCAGACTGGTAAGGCAGCTGCCTGCAATTACTGCAGGTTCTAGTCCCACCAGGCCCAAGGTTGACTCAGCCTTCCATCCTTTATAAGGTAGGTAAAATGAGGACCCAGATTGTTGGGGGCAATAAGTTGACTTTGTATATAAATATACAAGTAGGATGAAGACTATTGCTTGACACTGTGTAAGCCGCCCTGAGTCTTCGGAGAAGGGTGGGATATAAATGCAAAAAAAAAAAAGAGAGGGCTCTGCGGGCCACCTGTGTCATAGGTTCACCTTCACGGTATTAAGACTATTTCTTCAATGTTTACAATAATGCTTGTCCGGTGTCGAGATGCCCTGCAGCGAATTGGCCAGGCTGAGTTGTCTTGTGGCAAGTTGGCCACGGCAAGTTGTGATAGACAACCGGTTGTCAACTCTTAGCAACCGACCGCACGGGCCCCTCGGAGTCGCAGTTCTTTCCGTCGGCGTTCTTCCTGACGTCACCTCCTTTCATTGGTCCTCCTTTCTTCCAGGTGAGGGTTTGGCGGTACCTGAAGGGGAAAGAGGTGGTGACTCACGAGATCCTCTTGGACGGCGGGAACAAGGTGATGATTGGGGGGTTTGGGGACCCCTTGATCTGCGACAACCAGGTCTCCACTGGGGACACCCGGATTTTCTTCGTCAATCCCGCCCCGCACTACATGTGGCCCGCTCACAAGAATGAACTGATGCTCAACTCCAGCCTTATGAGGATTACTCTGCGCAACCTGGAAGAGGTGGAGCATTGCGTCGAAGGTAAGTCCCAGGCTCGGCTTTTTATCATTTTACAGGCAGTCCTCGACTTACGACTGCCACGGAGCCCCAAGTGCTAAGAGGGACCTTCGTTAAGGGAGTCTCGACCCATTTTTATGAACTTCCTTGCCACGGTTCGTAAAGTGAATCATGGCGATTGTTACATTTGGAACATGGTTGTTGAGTGAATCACTGCAATTGTTAAATTGGGAACGGTTATTAAGTGAATCACTGCAGTTGTTAAATTAGGAACACGGTTGCTAAGTGAATCGCTGCTATTGTTAAATTAGGAACACGGTTGCTAAGTGAATCGCTGCTATTGTTAAATTAGGAACACGGTTGCTAAGTGAACCTGGTGTCTTCCCCGCTGCTTTTGTTTGTCCAAAGATGGCAAAAGGGGATCACGGGAT
Source organism: Ahaetulla prasina (assembly GCF_028640845.1). Classification (NCBI taxonomy): domain Eukaryota; kingdom Metazoa; phylum Chordata; class Lepidosauria; order Squamata; family Colubridae; genus Ahaetulla; species Ahaetulla prasina. The sequence continues at coordinate 5,560,743 of NC_080556.1, read as the reverse complement.
CACGGCAGCCCGTCATAAATAGGAACATCCGGATTTCGTTCCCTGTGAGCGTGGGGATGCTGCAATGGCCTTAAGTCTGGAAAATGATTTTGCGAATCACATTTTTCAGCGCCGTTGTAAGTTTGAACAGGCCCTGAATGGACTGTCGTAAGTCGAGGGCTAACCTGAACTTGGATTAATCGCGGGAAATACCTAAAATTATAATAGGCCATCAGGAATTCCTAGCAATTACTCCCAATCCCTTGGGCTGCCCATTTCAGAATTTACCACCCTGTTTCCCCGAAAATAAGGCATCTCCTGATAATAAACCCAATCGGGATTTCGAGCGCATGCGCGAAAATAAATCCCCCACCCTGAAAATAATCCGTCCCTGAAAATATTTGAACGCACGCGCAGTCGGTCCTCGCCGTTTTCTGGTTTCCTCCACACGCCCCAAAATAATAAGACCTCCCCGAAAATAAGGCCAAATGCTTATTTCGGGGTTCAAAAAAAAAAAATATATATAAGACAGGGTCTTATTTTCCGGGAAACACAGTATAAGGACCTGTGTTATAAGGACCAGAACCTTAAAAAAAAAAAAGACTGAACACTCACACAGCAGGCCGCGATAAGATAAAACATGGTCTGTTTTGGATTTCCTGCAATTTGTACTCACTTGTCGAATTTCTGGGGGCCACCCAACTGCGGCAAAGGCTCTGGGTGGCATCCATTACTACAAAGTGTGTGAGGACTATAAAAACAAGGAAAAGAATAATGTACGAGCCAAAGAGTGGGGGGGAGAAAAACATTCAGACTAAAATATAAAATCCTATAAGGAACTTGGTCTCTTATCCTAGCTTATGTTTTTTTGGGGGAAACAGCCAGATTTCTAGCTCTGTGAATCTCTGGATACAACTTTGGGCTTTTTTAGTTGTTGTTGTTCATCGGGCGACCGACATGGTGTGTGTCCCATTCATAAGAACTGTGTGTGTGTGTGTGTGCTTAAGGGTGTGTGTTTTAACAGTAAGCTGCAAAACCCCAAAAGAAACTCCTCGGGGCGTCTTAAGAACTGGAATGTGCTCAGAGTTACACATTCCGGTTTGATTGCCTCTTTAACTTTTTCTCTGTATTTGCTTTCCAACCTATGGTTATTATTTTTTTTTTCCAACAAGCCGCAATATTTGCCTGCTCTCTGCCATACCATGCTGTGTGTGTGCATTTATCGCTTATTAGCCGTTACGGCAGAGAATGTATTCCATAAATTCTGATTTTTTTTTTTTAAAAAAACCCGGCTGGTATTATTTGAGCTTCTTCGCAGCGGCTTCTTCCACGACTTATGACCACAACGGAGCCCACAATTTACGTTGCTAAGTGAAAACCTTTTCTTACGTGAGCTTGGCCCCTTTGTGCGACCTTTCTTCCCACTGTCATTAAGTGAATCCCTGCAACTGTTACGTTAGTCACATGGCTGCTAAATGAATCCGGCCTTCCCATTGTCAGAAAGTTGCAAAAGGCATCGATCACATGACCCCGGGACACAGCCACCGTCGTAAATTCGAGACTGCAACCGTCATAAATACGATTGCCAGGGGTCTGAATTCTGAACACGGGACCATGTGGAATGCTGTAATGGTTGTAAAGTGTGAAAAATGGTCATAGGTCCCTTTTTTTCCAGTGCCGTTGTAACGGTCACTAAATGAACTGCTATAAGTCGAGGACTACCTATATAGGTTCCACCGCCAGACACAAATCAAAAGACCAACTGTTTATACAGTTAATACACCGGTATGTTAAATATATATAATTTATATAGACACCAAATGGTGTCCCTGGTCAGTGGTGGGATTCAAATAATTTAACAAACGGTTCTCTGCTCTAATGACTGGGTGGGCGTGGTCATGGTGGGCGTGGCCATGAGGTCTGACAGGCAACACTCGGGCTCCTGCACTGCCCTGGGAGCAAAAATGGGCTGTGGGGGATGCGCCGCCCCCCTGAGCCCTGTTTTGGGCCTAGTAGGCCTCCCTGCAGCCTCCTGGGAGCGAAAACAGGCCCCTGGGGGGCATGGCATCCCCCCGGCCCCGTTTTGGGCCTAGGAGGCTTTCCTGCACTTACCTGGGAGCCAAAATCGGGCACGTGGGGACTCCTGGAAGAGGCAGGGAGGCGAGAGAAGGGGAAAAGCCAGCAATTTACTGGTTTGCCTGAACCGGCTGAATCCCTTCGTACTGTAGCACACGATACATTCTCTCTGTGAGCAAAATATTAAGACCACTTCTGGAATTCTGCTGGAGCAGCAATAAACTTTCCTGACTGTCTTTTTTCCCTCCTCCTTCCTCCTTTCAGCTGCACACACACAAACACACAGAGAGAGAGAGAGAGAGAGAGAGAAAATGCCATCCATAACCGAAAGACTTCAAAGTTTCATGCAATTGGCCTTTGAACAGAGTTTTCTGACCAAGGTATCAAATGCAGATTAATTCCTTCTGTCTCCCAGCCAACCTACTTGTGCTCTCTCTCTACACACACACACACACACACACACACACACACACACACACAGAGAGAGAGAGAGAGAGAGAGAGAGAGATACAGACACAGAAACAGACATACACCATGTTTCCCTGAAAAAAAAGGCTGGGATTTATATTAATTTTTGCTCCAAAAGACGCCCTAGGACTTATATTCCAGTTCAGTCTTATTTTTGGGGAAATATGGTACTAAATGTGTCCATCTGGCTGACATTCTTACCCGGGGCTTATTTTTGGGGTAGGGCTGATATTATGAGCACCCTGAAAAACCATGCTAGGGCTTATTTTCCAGTTGGGAAATATGGGAAATATTTTCAGGGAAATATGGTACTAAATGCATCGATCTGGCTGACAATCTTAGCTGGGGCTTATTTTGGGGGTAGGGCTGATATTACGAGCACCCTGAAAAATCACGCTAGGGCTTATTTTCCAGTTTTTGGGGAAACACGCGCACACCACAGAAAATAAACTGGGACTTTAGTACAGGGAGCCAGACCCTCTGCTGTAGAAGGAAGTGAAGATTAGAAAGAACGGAGGCAAAAAAAACAACAACACCTTGACGGGAGTGTGTAGGGCGAAGGCTGGCGTTATTCCAAACCGAAAAAAACTCCTCCATTCATTCATTCCAATCCACTGGACTCAGCTGCATGTTTGCTCGTTTAAATCATGTGGACTTTGAACTCTCTCTGGGTGTATAAAACAAGAGAGAGATGCATTCCTTCGGATGTGATGCCAGTCCAGGCTGGTGACTAGGAAATTATTTAAGGAAGAAGTGGGATTTTTAAAGGGGCAGGGAAAGGTTTAATCCTCCTCTTCCTGTCCATGCAGAACCTTAACAGTTTGCACTCATAGGTTTCACTAAGTCTTAATCTATCTGCTCTGGTTTGGCTTACTTTAGCTCTGAAGACTTCTGATTGTGTAAACCAGGCTGCAGTTGGCTTGTAAGAAACCATGGCTTAAAATGTAGGTGTGAACTCAATGTTTGGGGGGTTAACCTTAGACCAAAATCAGAAAATTTCCGAATTTAGCAAAGTTTGAGCTGCTCCTAAGACCAGCACCATGTGGAGTAAATGAACTCAATTCAACAGTGAAAAAAGTAATGTTCTACATTTAGGCAAAAAAACCCAAAATGCACAGGTACCATATAGGTGGGACCTTGCTCAATAATAGTAACTGTGAGAGGGATCTTGGAGTCCTAGTGGACAACCATTTAGAGATGAGACAGCCGTGTGCAGCAGCTGCCAAAAAAGCCAACACAGTTCTAGGCTGCATAAACAGAGGGATTGAATCAAGATCACGTGAAGTGTTGATACCACTTTATAATGCCTTGGTAAGGCCACACTTGGAATATTGCATTCAGTTTTGGTCGCCACAATGTAAAAAAGATGTTGAGACTCTAGAAAGAGTGCAGAGAAGAGCAACAAAAATGATTAGGGGACTGGAGGCTAAAACATAGGAAGAACGGTTGCAGGAACTGGGTATGTCTAGTTTAATGAAAAGAAGGACCAGGGGAGACATGATAGCAGTCTTCCAATATCTCAGGGGCTGCCCCAAAGAAGAGGCAGTCAAGCTATTCTTCAAAGCCCCTGAGGGCAGGACAAGAAGCAACGGGTGGAAACTCATCAAGGAGAGAAGCAACTTAGAAGTAAGGAGAAATTTCCTGACAGTTACAACAATTAATCCATGGAACAACTTGCCTCCAGAAGTTGTGAATGCTCCAACACTGGAAGTTTTTAAGAAGAGATTGGGCAACCATTTGTCTGAAGTGGTGTAGGGTTTCCTGCCTGGGCAGGGGGTTGGACTAGAAGACCTCCAAGGTCCCTTCCAACTCTTGTTGTTGTTGTTATTATGCGGGCCCAATTGCATTGTTTACCTTGTGTATGCTTGTACACAGATACACAACACCTACGCGCACAGACCGATACTTTCAGACCGATGTTCGTGCCGTACACTTAGGAAAGAGAAAACCAGCATTTTAATGGGATTGGATTATAGACCACAAAGTTTAGTCGGGAGTTATCATTTTACTTTGAGCGAAATGACATGAAATCCATTTCAGAAATAAGATCTTGGTCCTTGCTCCCGGTGGAGAAGCAAGCCTTTGTGACAAGAGATTAGATTTTGAAGGCAATTTAGTCCAATCCCTTGCTCAGTTCAGTAACTGAGATCTGGATTAAAGCCGGCGGGGAAAGACCGAGATAGCACTATAGCCCAATTATTTAGTAGATTTATTCCAATTGCTGCTCAGGAGGCCCAGGAGGCACAGCTATATATATATAAATACCCTAAGTACCCAACATAATAGTCAAATAGAGCTATGTAAACAAAATACCATACACCCAGGGGTGGGATTCAGAAATGTTAGCAACCGGTTTTCTGCCCAGTTGCTGGGTGGGTGTGGCCATGGTGGGCGTGGCCTACTCGGCCTCCTGCACCATGGTTCTGGAGGCCGGAAACGGGCCCATTTTCAGACTTCCAGAACTTTTGGGAGACCCGTTTTTCACCTTCCTGGAGCCTCCGCGCGGGTGCTGCATTTACCTAGCATCTAAAATTGGTCATGTGGAGACTCCTGGGAGGGGAGGGACGGGGTGGGTGGAGCCAGCCAGTCCTTACAACTCCCGGTTTGGCGAACCAGATGTAAAATTAGCATCCGGTTTGCCCAAAACGGCTAAATCCCACCCTTGCGTACTCCCCAAATGACATAAAATCAATCAGTAATGAATGACATCAGTTCATCCCCCAAAGCAGAGGTCTCCAACCTTGGCAACTTTAAGACTTGTGGAGTTCAACTCCCAGAATTCCTCAGCCAGCTGAGGAAACGACGCTATAGAGCACTGCACAACAGAACAACTAGACACAAGAACAGTTTTTCCCCGAAGGCCATCACTCTGCTAAACAATTAATTCCCTCAACACTGTCAAACTATTTACTAAATCTGCACTACTATTAATCTTCTCATTGTTCCCATCACCCATCTCTTTCCACTTATGACTGTGTGACTGTAACTTTGTTGCTGGCAATCCTTACGATTTATATTGATATATTGACCATCATTTGTGTTGTAAATGTTGTACCTTAATGAACGTATCTTTTCTTTTATGTACACTGAGAGCATATGCACCAAGACAAATTCCTTGTGTGTCCAATCACACTTGGCCAATAAAATTCTATTCTATTCTATTCTATTCTATTCTATTCTATTCTATTCTATTCTATTCTATTCTATTCTATTCTATTTTGGAAGAATAAAAATGTACCAAAGGATTGCCTTCTTCTGAATTACCCATTGTTGTTGTTTTTTTTCCATTGAGATGTAAAACGGATAGGATGCTGTCATTGCTGTATGCTTCTAATAATGATTAATATTGGTTGCGTGTTCGGAACAGATATCCATTCATTCAGCTGGATAACTAACCTTCGTCTTCTGGCCAATCCACATGCACTCCTGAGCTGGCCTATTTTGGGTCCCCCCCCTAAGTTTCCATTTTATCCAGCTGCTCTTTTCCTGCCTCTCTTTTATCCCCCACCCTCTCCCATAGCCCATTTTCTTTCTTCCTTTTCCACCCAGCCTCTCTTTAACACTGAGAAGTTTTGTTCTTGTAAAGTGGTCCGTGCAAAATTTTCTTTTCAGTGGCCTTAACAGGGCTCCTAAGAAACTCCTGGAGGGAGGCTCCAAAGCAAGGAAAATTGCTGGCAAAGCAAGTTAGATCTCTAGATTTCCCAGGCTGGCTCTTAGCAAAAAACTCTGGGAGGAGGGTTTTCTTCTTCTTCTTCTTCTTCTTCTTCTTCTTCTTCTTCCCCTTCCCCTTTTCTCTCTTAATCCTTCCTGGTGTCTTTGTCGTGGTTTCAGGCCAAATAAGACCTCCTTGTTTTCTTAAACTCTCTCTGTGTGTGTGTGTTTGTGTGTTGTGTCTTTCTCCCTCAAACAGGCTTCTGTTTCAGCAGGCTGAGAAAGTTGATCAACAGCTGTGAAAATGGTATTTTACTGTAAGGAACCTCCTGCTGGGCAAAATTTTTTTGGCCTGGGATGTGTTGTGGGGGCTGAGATATATCCACAGGGGGTTCAAGAGTGAGATAGATGTTTGCTTCGTTTGGAAACTCCGTAGATGTTATAATCCCAATACATCTAGGAAGACTTCTAAGTCGTAAAGAACGATTAGTTCGTTCTCTCTGCTGGGCTTCCCGTAGTTTTTATTCTTAGGGTTGAAGATCTGCCAGGATCTTCAGAAATGGGATATCCATCAATTGTACTTCAGAGTGGTATAGTTTTCTTGGAGCTCTGACATTTGCTACTTGATGCAGGAGTCTTAGAATGACAGCGATGGTGGGAGCCATTTAAGGCCACTCAATCTCAATCCAAATTTGTTGTTGTTGCGAAGTCATGTCCGACCCATTGCAACCCCATGGACAATGTTCCTCCAGGCCTTCCTGTCCTCTACCATCCTCCGGAGTCCATTGAAGCTCACGCCGACTGCTTCAGTGACTCCATCCAGCCACCTCCTTCTCTGTCGTCCCCTTCTTCTTTTGCCCTCCATCGTTCCCAGCATTCGGCTCTTCTCCAGGGAGTCCTTCCTTCTCATTAGGTGGCCAAAGGATTGGAGTTTCCTCTTCAGGATCTGGCCTTCTAAAGAGCAGTCAGGGTTGATCTCCTCTAGGACTGACCGGTTGGATGGCCTTGCAGTCCAAGGGACTCGCAGGTCAAGTCTTCTCCAGCACCAGAGTCCAAAGGCCTCAATTCTTTGGCGCTCAGCCTTCCTTATGGTCACCCGAAAGCCAGACAAGGAATAATGGATGGAAACTGACCAAGGAGAGATTCAACATAGAAATAAGGAGAAATTGTCTGACAGTGAGAGCAATCAACCCATGGAACAGAAGTTGCCTTCGGAAGTTGTGGGAGCTTCATCCCTGGAAGCTTTCAAGAAGAGACCGAACTGCCATCTGTCAGAAATGGTGAAGGGGTCTCCTGCTTGGGTGGTGGTGGGGGTTGGATTGGATGACCTCCAAGGTCCCTTCCAACTCTGTTAATCTGTAAAATAAATCCTTGACATTTCTTCTGTGCGACACCCCTTTCAGAAGTTTGAAGAACGTTGTCCCATCTTCTCACTGTCCAGACTGAAGAGTCCCAGATTCTCCCATCAGCCGAGTTCCCCTTCTTTGAACCCGTTTCAGATTTCGAAGTCCAAAAGGCGCTGGGATCAAATTCTTGGCATGGGATCTGAACCATAACAGGGGACCAAAAACGACAACAACAACGACGTCCAGAACAATGGGACCGGCGATTTAGAAATTATTTTTTTCTGTTGACGTGGCCTAAAACAGCATTTGCCCTTGATGTCGCTTTGCTGATCTCTTATGTCAGCTATTATTCCCCTTATCTTTTTCCAACTTTTTTTTTCCTCTTTTCTTTAGAAATTGATACGGCTGTGTATGAAAAGCTTGTTTCTTTCCCCTTCGTTCAGGTTCAACCGGAGACCTATTCCCTGGTTAATGATTTCGTTGTTGTTTTTATAAAGTGTTATTTTAGATTATTTTTCTCTTTTCCGCCCCCTTTGCTTTTCCTGTTTTGGCTGGCTGGCACAGATTCCTCAAGGCTGTTTAGTTTTCGAGGCTTATGAACTTCTGATTTGAGAAAGAACACAGAATGCAACGGATCATCTCGGTCATGGTCGCTCGGCTATTATCATTCTGCGGAAAAGGAAATCTTGACAAAATCCAGTCCCCACTTCTGCCTATATCTCCCTCTTCTTTTTTGAGATGCTTTTTGGCTTTCGGCAGCTTCCTGTTGGGGTGGTACTCATTTTTTTCCATGGGAATAGAAGTAAACCTTTTTTTAAAAAACAACAACAACAGGGTTCTTACAAACCAGCGATCTGTGAATCCTTTTATTGGGTGTTTGAGGGGTGGGGGGGGGAGAAAAGTAATATATTTATCTCTGGACAGGCAGCTCTTGAAATTCGCACACTTATTACCTCCTGCAAAAGTTGCTAAAAAAAAAATCAAGTCGGAGGTCTCCAACCTTGGCAACTTTAAGCCTCGTGGACTTCAACTGCCAGAATTCCCCAGCCAGCTTTGCTGGGGAATTCTGGGAATTCTGCTTGGCTGGGGAATCCTGGGAGTTGAAGTCCACCAGGCTTAAAGTTGCCAAAGTTGGAGATCCCCCTGGACTAAGTGAGTCAATTTAACAACATCTAGCTTGGAGAAAAGTTGGGCGAAGCAAAACAGGATAGAGGTAGGGATGTAGTCCTTTACTTACGGCCACCATTGAGCCATTAAAATTTCTGTTGCTAAGTGAGACATTCTTTAAGCGAGCGTTTGGGGGAAGGATATTGCAAAATCTGCATTCCCACCCTACTCCAGGGGAAGGATACTGCAAAGTCCCCATTCCCACCCCACTCCAGGGGAAGGATACTGCAAAGTCCCTATCCTCACCCCACTCCAGGGGAAGGATATTGCAAAATCCCCATTCCCTTCCCCCCTCCTGACGGAAGGATATTGCAAAATCTCAATTTCCACCCCACTCTATCGCGCCAGCTAGTGGTGGTATTTGCCGGTTCTCCGAACTGCTCAAAATTTCCGCTACCCGTTCTCCAGAACCTGCTGGATTTCACCCCTGGTCTATTCATAGGCAAATGCCCTCACCCAAGAGGTAGGATTAGACCTCTCTACCCATCTAGCAACAGAACACTCCCTCTCTCCCTCTCCCTCTCTCTCTCCCTCTCTCCCTCTCTCTCTCTCCCTCTCTCTCTCTCTCTCTTGCCCAGGACCTCAAAACCAGCCTTTTTCTGGGCCAGATCCAATTTGAACTGAGCTGTTTTGCCAACTCTTTCTCCCCGGTGGCTGCTTAGCTCCAACAACTGCTTCCTATTGGGGCTCTTAAGGAGCCTGGGCAGGCAGGCGAGGAGCGGCTGGGAGGAGAGGGGCAAGTAGAGGCTGTCGAGGCGCCCCTCAATGTGAGTGACATCGAGTTGGCCGCAACCCGCAGTTACATGACCACCTAGCCACGCCCACCCAGCCGGTCATTCGGCAGATCCTAGTAGTGGTCCATGGGATTTAAAATTATGAATTTAGTGGTCCCTGAGGTCTGAAAGGTGGGTGACCCCCTGACCTATTGGGTTCTGATCCAATTCTTTTAACTCTACCCCTCCTCCTTTCCCAGGAATCTTATTCAGGAAGAATAACTTTCTGGATTAAGCAGTTGCTGAAATGTTTATCGGGAAAGGAAATGGCTTGGGATATCCTTGAATAAGTTCAGTTTATCACAGGGGGACAGGATGAGGGAAGAGCCCTTGTGCGCAAAATCACTCGGAGTAGGACTCCAGCTCCATGGCTCTTCCAACTGACCAAAAAAAGAAGAGAGGGGGAAAAAAAAGGAAGGATTTAATGATCCGTCTCCATTAATTTTGGTGTCTCGTTTTCTGCCTCCTGAATTAGGCGCTAAATCTGAATTACCAGCCTCTGTTGGTGGAAGAGAACAATTCGCCTTGGGTTTGTCAAATGCTTCTGGTGGAAAAGTCGAACTGACGCTGAACGTCAGAGCCCGAGGTTCTTCTTAGCTGCCTAAAGTTTCAAATCTTTCCCCTAGGAGCGAGGGAAAAGTAGAAATTCCATTGATCTTGTGATATAAAGGCAAAAGAGACTATCCTTGGGCACCGCAGCCTGGCAATTTGCAACATTCAGGGCCTCCCGGCCTTCACACACTCACATCTGTTGGAATCCCTGATTAAAATGTGCGGAGATGGCAGGAAGAAAGCCGCTCTTTAAAAAAAAAAAACCAAGCCAGGAGGGATCATTGTGTGTCCATCTCACAAAACCTGAGGACATATGAAGAAGGAAGGAGGAAGGGAGGAAGAGGAGGAGGAGGAGGAAAAAGAAGAGGAGGAAGAGGAAGAAGGAGGAAGAGGAGAAAGAAGAGGAGGAGGAGGAGGAAAAAGAAGAAGAGGAGGAGGAGGAGGAAGAGAAGAGAGAGAAGAGAGAAGAGAGAGAAGAGGAGGAGGAGGAGGAGGAGGAGAAGAAAAGGAGGAGGAAGGAGAAGGAGGAGGAAAAGAAGAGGAGAAGGAAAAAGAAGAAGTGGAGGAGGAGGAAAAAGAAGAGGAGGAGGAAAAAGAGGGAGGGAGGAGGAGGAGGAGGAGGAGGAGAAGGAGAAGGAGAAGAAGAAGAAGAAGAAGAAGAAGAAGAAGAAGAAGAAGAAGAAGAAGAAGAAGAAGAAGAAGAAGAAGAAGAAGAAGAAGAAGAAGAAGAAGAACCACTAGCAAGGAGGAGCCATGAAATGCAAATTGTGCTTAACCTCCTGTGCAGAAGTCTGCGGTGAGGTACTAGCTCAAAAGTCCCAGGAGATGCATAGGCCACCAGCCCAGGCTTGTCTTTCCTGATCCTTGCCCTGAAGAATTAAGTTCAGTGTTGGCTGTTTATCTTATGAACGGCTCTGTGTAATAACTCCGCATTCTTTTGACGTGACTCCTGGTGAGACCATGGTCTGGAGTTGTGGGTCTTTGGAGCCAACTTTCCCAACGAAATCTTTGGCCCATTCTCCAGCCCATTGGCACACTGGACTCTCGCCCCCAATTATTCAACCAATTGTCTCTCTTGATGGTTTCAAATTCCCTCTCCCCCCCCCCCCACTCCCCGGCGGGCCTTTTTAATTACACAGATGAGTAAAGGAATATAATTCAGATGCTTTAGCTCAGCCTAGTGGCTTATTTAACAGAATAACAGAGTGAGTACAGAAGAGAGAGAAGAGGAGGAGGAGGAGGAGGAGGAGAAGAAAAGGAGGAGGAAGGAGAAGGAGGAGGAAAAAGAAGAAGAGGAGAAGGAAAAAGAAGAAGTGGAGGAGGAGGAAAAAGAAGAGGAGGAGGAAAAAGAGGGAGGGAGGAGGAGGAGGAGGAGGAGGAGGAGGAGAAGGAGAAGGAGAAGGAGAAGAAGAAGAAGAAGAAGAAGAAGAAGAAGAAGAAGAAGAAGAAGAAGAAGAAGAAGAAGAAGAAGAAGAAGAAGAACCACCACCACCACCAGCAAGGAGGAGCCATGAAATGCAAATTGTGCTTAACCTCCTGTGCAGAAGTCTGCGGTGAGGTACTAGCTCAAAAGTCCCAGGAGATGCAAAGGCCACCAGCCCAGGCTTGTCTTTCCTGATCCTTGCCCTGAAGAATTAAGTTCAGTGTTGGCTGTTTATCTTATGAACGGCTCTGTGTAATAACTCCGCATTCTTTTGACGTGACTCCTGGAGAGACCATGGTCTGGAGTTGTGGGTCTTTGGAGCCAACTTTCCCAACGAAATCTTTGGCCCATTCTCCAGCCCATTGGCACACTGGACTCTCGCCCCCAATTATTCAACCAATTGTCTCTCTTGATGGTTTCAAATTCCCTCTCCCCCCCCCCCCCTCCCCCGCCCGCCTTTTTAATTACACAGATGAGTAAAGGAATATAATTCAGATGCTTTAGCTCAGCCTAGTGGCTTATTTAACAGAATAACAGAGTGAGTACAGAAGAGAAGAGAAGAGGAAGAGAAGAGAAGAGGAAGAGAAGAGAAGAGAAGAGAAGAGAAGAGAAGAGAAGAGAAGAGAAGAGAAGAGTTGGAAGAGACCTTGGAGATCTTTTAGACTAACTCAAGCAGGAGACCCTATACCATTTCAGACAAATAGCTCTCCAGTCTCTTCTTAAAAGCTTCCATTGTTGGAGCACTCACAACTTCTGGAGGCAACTTCCATTCCATGGATTAATTGTTCCAACTGTCAGGAAATTTCTCCTTAGTTCTAAGTTGCTTCTCTCCTTGATGAGTTTCCACCCATTGCTTCTTGTCCTGCCTTCAGGTGCTTTGGAGAATAGCTTGATTCCTTCTTCTTTGGGGCAGCCCCATAGATATTGGAAGACTGCTATCACTAGCCCTTCTTTTCACTTGATTCTTGCAACCTTAATCAATTCCTGCGAATTTAAAAAGGCACAAATAGCCTGCAAAGGGTGGCCAGAAAGGGAAGTCAGTTACCGTATTTTTTTGGACTATACCTGAGTATAAGACGCACCAAGATTTCAAAGAGGAACAGAAGAAAAAAATAGATTTTGGCCTCTGCGCATCCGGTTTCTGCCCTCCCCGGCCCCCGAGAGCAGTCTGCCGGCTTCCCAAACCCTCTGTGTGTCCCATTTTTACGAAAAAACTGCCCCCTTTTTCACAAAAACGGGGCAAGCAGAAAGTTTGGGAGTCCTGCAGAGTTCTCCTGGGGCCTGGGGAGGGCAAAAAACGTGATGCGTGGGGAGTTTGGGAGGCCAAAAACGTTTTTGTCCTCCCCAGCCCCCAGGAGCACTCTGCAGGCCCCTCAAATCCTCTGCGCATCCCATTTTTGTGAAAAAAAAGGGACTGTTTTGGGCCTCCAAACCGCCCACGCATTGTGTTTTTGCCCTCCCCAGTCCTCAGGAGCACTCTGCAGGCCTCCCAAACCCTCTGCACATCCCATTTTTATAAAAAAACTGCCCCCTTTTTCACAAAAACAGGGCAAGCAGAAGGTTTGGGAGGCCTGCAGAGTGCTCCTGGGGCCTGGGGAGGGCAAAAAACATGACGCGTAGAGAGTTTGGGAGGTCAAAAACATTTTTGCCCTCCCCAGCCCCCAGGAGCACTCTGCGGGCCTTCCAAACCCTCTGCTCATCCCGTTTTTGCGGGAAAAAAGGACTATTTTTGCCAAAAATGGGACCCACGAGCCAGGGTTTTGGGAGGCCAAAAATGGCTGTATTCAGTGTATAAGACGCACGAACATTTCCACCCTTTTTTGGGGGAGAAGTGTATCTTATACTGAGAAAAGTATGTTATTTTAATTCAGCTTCTTCGGAATTGTTTCTTTTCCAAGCCTACGATTCCTTCTCCTCTGCTTTTCCTTCCTTGAGTGTGTCTTCTGGGATGCTCTTGAAAATTCCTGATTTACCTATGGAGTGGAGGTGCCCAGACTTGTGGGCAGAAGCCACGGGGGGGGGGGATTCTTTTCATAGCTGGGGCATAGATCTATGTTTTGTCAAGAAGGTTTGGCGCTGCCAGGCATGAATCTTTCCAGAGAAGGGTGAGGCACGTGGAAAAGGGTGGAGAATTAGTCAGTGATTCTGAGCTGCCGTATCTCCAACCCCAAAACACAACACATGAATAACATGCACGAGCGGATATTGGGCCAGATGCGGGCTGTATTTCTGCGCTCGTGTGCAAAACGGACTTGAGATCACGTCGGGCGCTTTTGAATAGACTTCAGCATTTGTCGCTTGAGACCATATGCTCAGCATATACCTTGTATTTTACGCTAGGCGACGGGAGGCTGAGTCCTTCAACATGCCTCTCTGGCGGTAGAACAGGAGACGGGAGAAAGAAAATTCTAGCGCACTCACGATCCCACTGTGAATGGAGAGCCACTAAAGCTTGTCTAAGGCAGCATCTGGACTGTGCCCGACCGAATTTTATGAGCAGATGATCAAGGGATGGATCTCCATAAGTTTGTGTAATAATCCATCTTCGCTTCGGATCTGTTATACTTCGGGGTGTGTGGGGGGAGAAACACGTCTTGCAAATTAATTGTGCATTGTGCACACCCATTTTTCCTTTGACAGAGGAAGGGAAATAATAATAATAATAATCCCCCCAATAGGTAAAGGTTCCCCTCGCACATATGTGCTAGTCGTTCCCGACTCTAGGGGGTGCTGCTTATCTCCGTTTCAAAGCCGAAGAGCCAGCGCTGTCCGAAGTCATGTGGCCGGCGTGACTCAATGCCAAAGGCACACGGAACGCTGTTCCCTTCCCACCAAAGGTGGTTCCTATTTTTTCTACTTGCATTTTTTACCTGCTTTCGAACTGCTAGGTTGGCAGAAGCTGGGACAAGTCACGGGAGCTCACTCCACATCCCTTTTAATCCCCCCCCCAATAAGGAGAGCTTAATAATTGGCATAATTATTAAGCAGTTCATAATCTCAGACTCCTTATAGCAGGAGTGTCCAACTGGATTTCTTCGAGGGCCGGATCAGCATTGTAGCTGGCCGGGGTGGTGGGGGAGACAGGATGGACACCTCCCGCACCGTGTTTTGGCTGGCAGAGTGCTGCAGGAGGCTGTCCAGGCTGAAAATGGGGCATGGGGAGGCCATGTACACTTCCCCCACTCCAGGGGTGGGATTCAAAAATTTTAGCAACCAGTTCTCTGCCCCGGTTGCTGGGTGGGCGTGCCCATGGTGGGTGTGGCCTATTTGGCCTCCTGCACCATGGCGGGGGGGATGTTTTTGCCCTTCCCGGGCTCTGGGGGCTTTCCTTGAGCCTCCGGGAAGGCAAATACGGCCTCCACCGGGCTCTGGAGGCCCTTCAGAGGCTGGAAATGGGCCCCTTTCTGGACTTCCAGAACTTCCGGTAGGCCCCATTTTTGCCCTCCCAGATCCTCCAAGTGGGCCCTGCACTTACCTGGCATCCAAAACGGGCCATGTGGAGACTCCTGGGGTGGGCGGGGCCAGCCAGTCCTTGCAACTACCGGTTCAGCGAACCAGATATAAAATTAGCATCCGGTTTCACCCGAACCGGCTGAATCCCACCCCTGCCCCGCTCCCCATTTTCACTAGCAGAGGCACTGCAGGCCAGTCCTTTGCTATTTCCAGGCTGGCACCACGGGACAGATCTAAGCACCCCATGGGCCGGATCTGCCCCCACCACCACCAGGGCCTTGAGTTAGAGCATCCATATTCGTAGCATGCCCATGGCCGAGGTTTATTCCTTCCTGATGTTTTGAAAGAAGGCAGATTTTCAGGTTTAGTTTTTCTGTGCCTGGTCTACCTTTATGCCCTTCCCATTTCTGTTGCAAACGTCCCTGATTTACAGGGTGAAGAAATTTGGCAGCTGTTCTTTTCTTCCCTCAAGGAATGTAAACTGTAGTTCTTGAAAATGCACACGGGTGCACGTGCGCGAACACACACACACACACACACACACACACAAATGCATCCAGAAGATAAATTAATACACTTTCTTTTCTTTCCAGGCAATCGACTTATTGTTATGCTTGGGGATTTCCTACTTTCAGAACGATGAGAGTTCGAGTTCTTGCTTAGCCCGGTTCAAGAACTAAGAGGCGCAGGAGGAAAGGAGGGAAAGTCCTGTGGGGTTTTCCCAGCAGCTTAGGCAAATATAAATAACCTGAATTTTGATCTCATCACCTTTGCCATCAGTTTGGTGCTTTGGTGACCTGATTTTAGAGGTTGCCCCTGCTGTGCTATCCAAGGTTTTGAGGATAGAATGTCTACCCTCGTATCTTTGTAGAACTAAGCATGTCAGTGCTAGAAATGCGGCCTAAAATCCTCTCTCTCTCTCTCTCCTTTTCTCCCTCCCTCTCTTTTCCTCCCCCCTCCGTCCTTCCCTCTTTCTTTTCCTCCTTCTCTCTCTTTCTTCCTTCCTCCCTCTCTCTCTCTTGTTTCCCTCCCTCCCTCCTTCCCTCCCTTTCTTTTCCTCCCCCCTCACTCTTCCTCCGTCCCACTTGCTTTTCCTCCCCCTTGTGGAGTACTGGGAAGCCGTTACCATGGCAACTCCACTGTGCTGTACAGTAGAAGCCATTTTAAGGCAGTCCAGTAGAAGCCGTTTTAAGGCACAACAGGCTGTATCTTAACGGAACACCACCACCCACGAGAAGTGTTGGGGTGAAAATACCCCCACAGTCTTTCTTTCCAGAGGGTAAGTCATCTGTGTACCAAGTTTTGTTGAAATTGCTGAAGGCATTCCAGAGTTATGCTGGAACATACATACACACACACACACACACACACACACACACACACACACACACACACACACATATTTATATATAGATAGATAGATTTTGAATCCCAGCAGCCCCAACTGGTGAAGCCACTGGCATAGATTTGTGGTAGTCACAGTCCATAACTTCTGGAAAACACCCAATTGACTCTCCTTCCTGCTAACTAACAAAGGTACAAGTTCATTTGTTTGTTTCTTTCTCTCTCGCTTTCTCTAGGCGCCTGTTGAAAATTTCCTCTCCCAAGGAAAGCTGTTTTTTCCCCCCTTAAACTTGTTTTGGCAGGTGCCCAGGTCAGGTGGATTAGAAAAATCTACCCGTTTGGAATGCCAATTATGTACCTCTTCAAATTCAGATTCAAGTAACAGACTTACTTCTTTTTTTTTCTTTTTTTTGCTCAAGACATGGGTGGCTCTGTTAGGGAATGCAGTGCAGTGAATGGAGTTTTCATAGGCTTCCTTTCCCTTCCCCAGGCATGCATCTTAGTTGCTGAAATTAGCTAAGCTGGTTCCCCAAAAATAAGACCCAACCGGAAAATAAGGCCTTGCATGATTTTTCAGGATGCTCATAATATAAGCCCTACCCCCAAAATAAGCCCCAGTTAAGATCGTCAGCAGACGGAGGCATTTAGTACTATATTTCCCCCCCCAAATAAGACCTAACCGGAAAATAATCCATAATGCATCTTTTGGAGCAAAAATTAATATAAGACCCGGTCTTATTTTGGGGTGGGGAAACACGGTATTATTTTTAGCAATAACACTTAAGCATTATATGCCGCTTCACAGTGCTTTACAGCCCTCTCTAAGTGGTTTCTAAGTCAGCATATTGTCGTGTCCCACTCCTCCGCTGACGGCCGGGTCAGGGAAATCCGAATCAGGCGTGCCTCTGCAGCTCTGCAAAGTCCTAGCAAATTCCTCAGGGCAGGCAGGAGACCAGAAAATGACTTCAGCAAGATATGTTTAGACTTTGCCTGACTCAGAGAATGCCAGAAAGCAGATCCTTTATATAGGCCATGGGGTGTGGCTCCATGACTCAGCACTTATCCAGGCCTGCCCCTCCCTTCCTTTTGTTGCCTCCGCCTATCAAGTCTTCTGACGCGAGGGTCACTCCAGTCGGCAGCTGTTGGCAATTGACCTTCCTCAGGCTCACATGCTGTGGAGGAGGGGGAGGGGTCTAGTTGCTCCGTTTGCCTGGGCATGGAGCCAGAGCTGGGGGCTGGAGGTATTTCTTCCTCTTCAGCCTGTCTGGGCATGGAGCCAGGGCTGGGGCCGGGAGGCATACTAGAACATTCCTCCGTGTTCGGAAGGAGATAAGAAGACCCCGGCTGAGGTGAGATTGGGCGAAACACAACACATATCGCCCTCAACAATCCTCATTTTCCCTACCTCGGAAGGCAGGATGGAAAGCTGACTCAACCTTGAGCCAGTCAGGATCGAACTCCACGCCATGGGCAGAGTCAGGCTGCAATAATGCGTTCTAACCACTATGTCACCAGGGGCTCCTACTTAAAAGCGATCAAATGTTGTAAATGTAAATGTTGTATTTTGATGAAGGTATCTTTTCTTTTGTGTACACTGAGAACATATGCACCAAGACAAATTCCTTGTGTGTCCAATCACACTTGGCCAATAAATACAATTCTATTCTATTCTATTCTATTCTATTCTATTCTATTCTATTCTATTCTATTCTATTCTATTCAAGCCATAAAAATAAACATTCCCAATAACAGTAAAAAGACACATTATAATTAAAAGATTAAAACCCTTTGCACTGTTAAGTCTTTTCCTGTTTAGCCTTGAACCTACCTTGGGCCATCCAGTGTATGGATCATAATTGTAGTATAGCTCGACGATATATCATTGACAGACTTGATGTTATTACAGATTTTATTATTTGATACTAGAATTTTTGATCGTATATTTACTGAGCATTTTTATTTGTTCTGGTCTCTGGTCTAAGACTGGGAATAATTCAAATTGAAATTAAAAGATGGGGAGGAAAGGGGCAGGATGCATTGGGGGTGTGTGGCGGTGGGATTTTCTCTTGGTCCATCAACTCCTTCCAGAGTCACATTCTTCCATTGGGATCCAAGCCAGCTGGCAGAGCTGGGTCCTTATTGATGGAGAGGAGGTGGGAGCAGATCTTACCCGGGGAATGGGGGGCAAGATGTTTCAAAAGAGAAGAGCCATGTTCTTCCAAAGCAGGCGCTTATCTGCTTATGAAGATGCTTCCAAATATTTATCTTGTAACTCTTGGTTTTCATTTGCAACTGTCCCTTAACGGCATCAGAATCGTGTTAATTTTCCAGTTTCTGGTTCAGCGGCCTTGAGCCGAAAAGCATCCCCCTGTATGACGGCAACTTATGGGATCCCTGATCCCTAGATCTAATATAATGAATAGTTTTAAGCAGCAGCCTCCGTTTCCCGCTTGTGTACCAAGGTTTCGATTGGGCTGCCCTCTTCTCGCTATCAAACCAACTCCCAAATAGTGGGAGGGCTTGAGAGCTAGAATAGAATAAAATAACAGAGTTGGAAGGGACCTTGGAGGTCTTCTAGTCCTACCCCCTGCTCAGGCAGGAAACCCTACACCATTTCAGACAAATGGCTATCCAACATCTTCTTAAAAACTCCCAGTGTTGGAGCATTCACAACCTCTGGAGGCAAGTTGTTCCACGGATGAATTGTTCTCACTGTTAGGAAATTTCTCCTTAGTTCCAAGTTGCTTCTCTCCTTGATGAGTTTCCACCCATCGCTTCTTGTCCTGCCCTCAGGTGCTTTGGAGATTAGCTTGACTCCCTCTTCTTAAGTAAACTTAAGCCATCTTCATCTCTTGCAGCCTATTCTGCTTTCTGCTATGTTGCTGGATGGAAGGTGGGAGAGAGAGAGAGAAAGCTGTTTTTAATGTTTCATTTATTTGTGGAAAGAGAAACTTCCTATTTCATTGACATCCAGATTTGGGGACAGAATGACATTGTTCCACACAGGAAGCCAAACAACAGCAACAACAAAGCTCTTAAAATCCTACTAAGAGTAATCTCACGTATTGCTCACTTCTGCGAAATCCCTCTGTCTAGAATTTGTTGATTTTGCAGCTCTTTGTCCCGAGCTCGCTGAATTCTGCTCAAGGTTATATATTTGAGGGAATAATGGGCATCTGGTTGATGGATGTTGCGGAGATTTTGGTTTACTGATTGTTAAAGGAGATCAGCAGATTACAGGTAGGCGGTGATCCAGTTCATTGTGACTTGCATTCACAAGCAAAGCCATCCTTAGCTAGGTTTAGTTGCAGATTGAGTAAATGTGATTTGCAATTTGGCACCTGTCTGAAAACCATCCAGGATGTGCATCCCAGAAGTGCTTTTTCAAGAGGCAACTGGACTTTCTGTTTTGTTTTGTTTTCTTTTCCTTTGAAGACGTTTCGCTTCTCATCCAAGAAGCTTCTTCA
Source organism: Ahaetulla prasina (assembly GCF_028640845.1). Lineage (NCBI taxonomy): Eukaryota > Metazoa > Chordata > Lepidosauria > Squamata > Colubridae > Ahaetulla > Ahaetulla prasina. Next base: position 5,541,044 of record NC_080556.1, on the reverse strand, counting down.
GCTCTGACTTGGATGACAGGGAAATGGAAGGATTTATATTCCTTGCAGACAGCTGGTCATTTGCATAAATCCTTCTGTTCCCCACCATCACACGCCAAGTGTGATTGGACACACAAGGAATCTGTCTTTGGTGCATATGCTGTCAGTATACACACAAAAAAAATACCTTCATCAAGAATCATAAGGTACAGCACTAGTCATAGGGTACAAATAGGCAATCAGGAAACAATCAATATCAATATAAATCGTAAGGATACAAGCAACAAAGTTACAGTCATACAGTCATAAGTGGAAGGAGATGGGTGATGGGAACGATGAGATTAATAGTAGTGCAGATTTAGCAAATGGTTTGACAGTGTTGAGGGAATTATTTGTTAAGCAGAGTGATGGCCTTCGGGGGAAAAAACTGTTCTTGTGTCTAGTTGTTGTGGTGTGCAGTGCTCTGTAGCGTTTTGAGGGTAGGAGTTGAAACTGTTTATGTCCAGGATGCGAGGGGTCTGTAAATATTTTCTCAGCCCTCTTCTTGATTCGTGCAGTATACAGGTCCTCAATGGAAGGCAGGTTGGTAGCCGTTGATTTTTCTGCAGTTCTAATGATCCTCTGAAGTCTGTGTCTGTCTTGTTGGGTTGCAGAACTGAACCAGACAGTTATAGAGGTGCAGATGAGAGACTCAATGATTCCTCTGTAGAACTGGATCAGCAGCTCCTTGGGCAGTTTGAGCTTTCTGAGTTGGCGCAGAAAGAACATTCTTTGTTGCGCTTTTTCGATGCCGTTTTTGATACTTAATTCTACACGTAATAATGGGCGCAAGGATAACATACGCACAGAATTGGAAAAATAACGATATACCAAAAGAGGAAGAAACGATATGGAAAATCTTGGAATGTGCGGAGATGGACAAATTAACAAAAGAGATAAAAGAAAAGGAGGAAAGAGAATATTACTTAGTATGGAACAAATGGTATGACTGGTTGGGGAGTAGAAACGGTAAGTAAGAATGCTTGGGAAGGAGTCATAAAGCGAATAATATCAGTAAAACAATATATAGTTATAATATTATGCATGAAGGATTACATATATGAATAAGGAATAAGGAGGTTATAAAGATAAAAATATGTATAGAAGAGTTGGGGAGAAATGTACAGGGTAGAAGAACACCGATTTGAAACGGTTGTAAAAAAAAATATATATATATACGTTTTAGGTTTGTGTTTGTTTTGTTTTTTTAAAAAAGGAATAACAATATAAATTTAATATATTTTTAAAAAAATTCCTGAGCTTAAAATTTTGAGAAAAAGAAAGAAAAACATTGCAGCTGGGTTGAATAAAAGAGTTCAGATTCCTTTAGACCAGGAAGATTTAAAAAAAATATATGTATAAAGAGATGCAGATGCCTACCAAGCCTTCTCTTAGAATGCAGCTGTTACGATAAGCTGAAGGTACATTGGGGGAAAAAAAAAAGGATTAGCAAGAGAGATTACACAAGAGTTAGAGAAACTGACTTGGCCAGGGAGACGAGAAAGCATCTACGGTTAGCGTTTTTGGACCGGCCACGTTATCTAGCAGTAAATATGCCGCCCGCCCACATAGTTCTCATACCCTCCCAAGGTTTTTACAGATGAAAAATACAGTCTTTCGTCTGTGTTGGGAAACCCACCCCACCCCCCCTCCCTCCTCATTCCTAAGATCACTTCTCAAGCTGTCCCTTCCCCACTGTGTCACATTGCTCAAAGCTTTTTCCCCCCGCGTTCGCTGAATGTTGCATTCATTTATTTTTCAACTGCCTGTCCTGCAAAGATTTGGGAGTTTAAAAAAGGGGGCATTTGTTCTCTGGGTTAAATACATTCGGGGGTGGGGGAGGAGGCCAACTCCAAAATGTGAGCCTTAAACCAATGGGACGGCGAGGCGTTGTATTATATATGGGAATTCTTCGTCCCTCTATCTTTTGTGTCCCCTTGCCACTTGGATTCTGCTGCTATAGAATAGAATAGAATAGAATAGAATAGAATAGAATAGAATAGAATAGAATAGAATAGAATAGAATAGAATAGAATTTTTATTGGCCAAGTGTGATTGGACACACAAGGAATTTGTCTTGGTGCAGATGCTCTCAGTGTGCATAAAAGAAAAGATACGTTAATCAAGGTACAATATTTACAACACAAATGATGGTCAATATATAAATATAAATCATAAGGATTGCCAGCAACAAGTTATAGTCATACAGTCATAAGTGGAAAGAGATTGGTGATGGGAACTATGAAACGATTAATAGTAGTGCAGATTCAGTAAATAGTCTGACAGTGTTGAGGGAATTATTTGTTTAGCGGAGAGATGGTGTGCGGGAAGAAACTGTTCTTGTGTCTAGTTGTTCTGGTGTGCAGTGCTCTGTAGCGTCGTTTTGAGGGTAGGAGTTGAAACAGTTTATGTCCAGGATGCGAGGGATCTGCAAATATTTTCACGGCCCTCTTCTTGATTCGTGCAGTATACAGGTCCTCAATGGAAGGCAGGTTGGTAGCAATTATTTTTTTCTGCAGTTCTAATTATCCTCTGAAGTCTGTGTTTTTCTTGTTGGGTTGCAGAACCGAACCAGACAGTTATAGAGATGCAAATGACAGACTCAATAATTCCTCTGTAGAATGCGCCCTTGACACCAAAGGCCTAAAATGGGAAATTAAGGCACAGGATACCAGGAAAAAAAATTAATTTCTAGAGGCCCAGGCATTGGGGGGGGGGGTTGGGGGGTAGTGGGTGTAGCAAGCAATGAGACTGTCAGATAGTGGAGATGCTTGTTATAGCCAAAGTTTCTCCCCGGATTTCCCTATTGTGCCGTTGTGTCTTTTTCTTTCTTTATCCTCCGTTTTTAAATTTTGTTAAGAGGTTCTACCGTGTTTCCCCGAAAATAAGACCCGGTTTTATTTTATTTTGAGGTGAGGTGCTGGTGCTATTTCTGAGCAGGTATGGAGTGGGGAAAGATCGTACGGGAGACACACAAGGTCAATAAGTAGAAATATTCATAAAAGAAGGGGATTTTAGGTAGGCTGTTCAGTAGACTTGTGGGCCACCCAACTCCATAACCGCTCCCCCCCCCCCCCGGGCGTCTTAGACATAAACATGAAAACACAATACACCCAGAACAATCGGCAGCAGAGGCTGCCCGCCGGACCTCTGCGTGAGTTACTATTCTGCTTTCGTTTTGGAGTTTAAAACTGTCCAACCTCCGAGGAAGTGACTTGGCGGTATCTCCCGATAGCAATAGCCATAGCCCTTAGACTGATATACCGCTTCACAACCATCTCTAAGCGGTTTACAGAGCCAGCCCTATTGCCCTCAACAATCTGGGTCCTCGTTTGACCCACCTCGGAAGGATGGAAGGCTGGGTCAACCTTGGTGAGATTCGAACTGCCAAATTTGCAGGCAGCCGGCAGTCGGCAGAAGTAGCCTGCAGTACCGCCTCCTAACCACTGCGCCACCGTAAGTCACAGTCTGTGGCTGATCTTTATTCCCGTTGCACAAAACATTCCAGAAGCTTGCACGTACGTTAAAGACAGGTGGGGTAGTAGGTTAATTCCTTTCCAGGGTAACCTTTTTCCATTTTTTTTTTGGAAATATATGAATAAAAAGTTGCTTTTTTTCCCGCCCCCCCCCCAAACTCTCCGCCCCCAAACTCTGACTGACTCCAACTCTCTGGGGTAAACGAGAAGCAAATTACCCAGCGCTGTAACTCATCTAGAGACACAACGGGGCACGAATGAGTGAATGATGACCTATTTCCATTTAGGCGTGCGTGATTTACAAGACCTGTTAGACGAGGAGCCTGGAAGAAAAAAAAAACCTTTGAAGGGTCTCGTTGCAGGCATTTTACAGGTCAGGGCAGGCCCAAGGGAGACGAGAGGAGGAAGAGTCAAATTTAAGAACAGGGCTGTGCTGCATCGTACATCTGGTTCCTCCGGCCTCAGAGAGAGGAGGAGGGAGGGGGAAAAAAGCCAGCAGGTAAACGAGGCTGAGGGAAAGGATTGCCCTCAAGCAATAGGAAAGGAAGAATAAAGTGTTTTGTGCTCTCTTTTGCCTGGCTCACGGAGGCACGCGCCACTGTTGCTCAGGGCTGCAGGCTTCGATAGGGATCGGCTAGCCAGGCGGCATCCGGCGTGTTCTGACCTAGGCTTCCCCAGCTGCACGAAGCTGAGACCTCGTTCCGATAAACCCCTTTTATTTAATTTCCAGTAAAATCCTCTCCAGCGGAGCCTTTCCTCTCCCACAGTCTTTCAAGATAGTTTCCACACTGTAACCGACAATACTTGGCAAGAATGCAGGAACAGATCCTCACCCAAATGAACTAATTGTCTCCTGCAAACTCCCCTCCCCATCGCTCCTCTTTATTCCCTCTGTGTGTGGGGGGGCATTCACCGTCCACCTGTGGCTTTACTCCTGAGTCGACCCTTGTTCCTTAGCTGTTCCCTTCTAGTACGATATTGCCTTGATTGGAGCCATTCACTGCCTCCCCCTGATGGAGAGATGAGGGGAGAAGAAGAAGAGGAACATACTGTGTTTTCCCAAAAATAAGACTGGGTCTTATATTAATTTTTGCTCCAAAAGACACATTAGGGCTTATTTTCCGGTTTGGTCTTATTTTGGGGAAAATACGGTACTAAATGCATCCATCTGGCTGACAATCTTAACTGGGGCTTATTTTGGGGGTAGGGCTTATATTACAAGCATCCTGAAAAAATCATGCTAGGACTTATTTTCCGGTTGGGTCTTATTTTCGGGGAAATAAGGGTAGATGGTCTTTTCAAGGGGAAAAAAAAACCCCTTAGCATTGAAAAAGGCTGAGAAAAGGCCCATTAAAATTATCCAGGGGAGAATTGGAGCAATTTATCTATGAGCAAAAGCCAACACAGATGGTTCTTAATTATTCGGAATAGACTTCTGGCAGAAAAGACATTTGGCAGAGTTTTTTAGAATTACAGTATGCCTGGTTTGGGGGAAAGAAAAAAAAAACCAGGAGGAAAAAATATGCGGCTATAATACTTGAATTGGGAGCTGTCCATGAAATTAATCAGAGGGAGAAGTGGACTCAGTAACTCAACAGTCTCCCAGGATTGCCTACGGAACGTTTTATTGGTGTTAACCTGCTTCAGAATCCGGGGTGGGTTGCTAGGGGTTCGGGAGAACCTCTAGCTAAGATTCTGTGCAGTTCGGAGAACTTCCAAATCCCACTCCTGGCTGGCCCCGCCCACCCCGCCCCTCCTCTCCTTTCCCAGGAGTCCCCACATGGCCCATTTTGGATGCAGGTAAGTCCAGGACGCATGCGGAGGCTGGGGGAGGGCGAAAAACAGGCCTATTGGAAAGTTGAGAAGGCCACTCCAGGGGAAGGATACTGCAAAATCCCCATTCGCTTCCCACTCCAGGGGAAGGATACTGCAAAATCCCCATTCACTCCCCACTCCAGGGGAAGGGTACTGTAAAATCCCCATTCCCTCCCTACTCCAGGGGAAGGATACCACAAAATCCCCATTCCCTCCCCACTCCAGGGGAAGGATACTGCAAAATCCCCATTCACTCCCCACTCCAGGGGAAGGGTACTGCAAAATCCCCATTCACTCCCCACTCCAGGGGAAGGATACTGCAAAATCCCCATTTCCTCCCCACTCTGGAGCCATCCAGAGGTGGTATTTGCTGGTTCTCCGAACTACTCAAAATTTCCACTACCGTTTCTCCAGTACCTGTCAGAACTTGCTGGATTTCACCCTTGGGGCACACCCACCACAGTCACGCCCACCCAGTAACCAGGCAGGGAACCCCTTGCTAAAATTTTTGAAGCCCACCCCTGTTCATAATGTATTTCTGTCTCATGCTTTCCAATAAAAAGACCTGAACGGTAGGTCTGAACTACCAGAAAATTGGAATTGGGGGGGGGGAGCTTAATTAGACCCAGATGTCGGAGGGAGAATCCTTTCTCCCCCCCCCATTTTTTGCAAAGGGGCTGGACTGACGGAACCCCCCACAGAATGAGAATTTGCAACCTCTGTAAAGAGGGAGGGAAGGAAACGGGAGTCGAGACCAAACAAGCAACACCACAGGATACTTTGCTGGAGTGTAGGCATAATGACGTCGGATCTGTGGGAACAAGGGAGGTGGGAGGTGGGAGAGTTTGAGGAACAAAGATGCGTTGGCAGATGTTTTCACCCAACGGAAGCTGCTTCTGTCCACTTTTGTGATCCCAGCGTTATCCCATTCGGTGCCACTCCATTAAAAGTTTTTTTTTCCCTCTCTCTCTCCATAACTCTGCTCTGCAAGTGGTATTTCCTCTTACGATTAAAATTCCCGCTCTAGTCTTCGTATGACACTGTGTTGTTGCCGCAGATAAGAGTCGTCATGCATGACATGTGGCGATGGGACAGCTACCAGCCACCAAACAAAACCCGTTTGTGGGTAAATTCGGTAAAAACTCAGTAAAAATGAATAGAATAGAATAGAATAGAATAGAATAGAATAGAATAGAATAGAATAGAATAGAATAGAATAGAATAGAATAAGAAGAGTAGAGTATAGAGAATACAATAGAATAGAATAGAATAGAATAAGAAGAGTAGAGTATAGAGAATACAATAGAATAGAATAGAATAAGAAGAGTAGAGTATAGAGAATACAATAGAATAGAATAGAATAGAATAAGAAGAGTAGAGTATAGAGAATAGAATAGAATAATAGAATAGAATAGAATAAGATTAGAGTATAGAGAATAGAATAGAATAAAATAAGAAGAGTAGAGTATAGAGAATAGAATAATAGAATAGAATAGAATAAGATTAGAGTATAGAGAATAGAATAGAATAAGAAGAGTAGAGTATAGAATAGAATGAATAGAATAAGAAGGTAGGTATAGAGAATACAATAGAATAGAATAGAATAGAATAAGAAGGTAGGTATAGAGAATACAATGAATAGAATAGAATAGAATAAGAAGGTAGAGTATAGAGAATACAATAGAATAATAGAATAGAATAAGAAGAGTAGAGTAGAGTAGAGTATAGAGAATAGAATAATAGAATAGAATAGAATAAGATTAGAGTATAGAGAATAGAATAGAATAAGAAGAGTAGAGTATAGAGAATAGAATAGAATAGAATAAAATAAGAAGAGTAGAGTATAGAGAATAGAATAGAATAATAGAATAGAATAGAATAAGAAGAGTAGAGTATAGAGAATAGAATAGAATAATAGAATAGAATAGAATAAGAAGAGTAGAGTATAGAGAATAGAATAGAATAGAATAGAATAAGAAGAGTAGAGTAGAGTATAGAGAATAGAATAGAATAGAATAGAATAGAATAGAATAGAATAGAATAGAATAGAATAAGAAGAGTAGAGTAGAGTATAGAGAATAGAATAGAATAGAATAGAATAGAATAGAATATTCCATTTCCGCACAGATCAGTATCGTCCTTATCGTCTCCTCCTCCGAAGGGGTGTTTTCACTCTTCCACTGCTGCGCATACACAATTCTTGCTGCGGCCAAAGAAGCATCTTGTGCCTTTCTTGAACTGGTCCTACAAGAGCTTCTGTTGACCAGGTCCCTCGTCTCTCGACCGTTGGCGGGCGACTGTGCTCTCTTGTGGCAAGTCAAGTATCCAAGCCATTTTGCTCTCCGCTCTTCTCCCCCAAGGAGTTTCCTCAAAGTCCAGAAATGAAATCTCCAAAGTTCCCTGGAGAAAATAGCAGATCTTCTTTTTTTGTCTCGTGTGAGAGACGGAGTCAAAGGTCATGCGCGCTTAACCTTAGGCACAATAACACAGCCTGCCCCGGTTCCCACCTCTTGAGTCCCATCCAGAGGTTTTCTCAATGAGAGAAGGGCTCTTGATGTTTTTTGTGAGCTCTTTTCTGTGGTTCCCCCCCCCCTGTATTTTCCATTCCACTCAGTTGGCTCTTCAATAAGAGAGAGACGGATAAATGCTTTTTGGATTTGCAAGGAGAGAAAAAAGAACCAGGAGGTTTGGCTTCGCAAATAATTCAGCAACGGCTATTTTTGGCGCCCGCAGAGTTGCGGATTTTGGATTTGCGGCTCTGTAATGTAGCTACTAAGGGTGGCTTAGTGGGTAAGAGACGCTGAGCTTGTCGATGGAAAGGTTGGCCATTCGGCGGTTCGAATCCCTAGTGCCGCGTAACGGGGTGAGCTCCCGTGTCTTGTCCCAGCTTCTGCCAACCTAGCAGTTCGAAAGCAGGTCAAAAATGCAAGTAGAAAAGATAGGGGACCACCTTTGGTGGGAAGGTAACAGCGTTCCGTGTGCCTTTGGCGTTGAGTCACGCCGGCCACATGACCACGGAGACGCCTTCGGACAGCACTGGCTCTTTGGGCTTTGAAACGGAGATGAGCACCGCCCCCTAGAGTCGGGAACGACTAGCACACATGTGCGAGGGGAACCTTTCCCTTTAATGTAACTACTACCTCCTTTCTCAGGGCTGGCAGGCAGGCAGGGTCTGTGCTCATCTTACCTCTGCTCACTCCTTCAACCTAGTCTGATTGTGGGCTGCAAACTCTTAGTAAATACTTTTCATCTCTCAAGCTGCGGATCCCTGAACTGGGCAAAAAAAAATAAAATAGAACTGAATTGTGAGTCACATGCTGCTTGCGTACTCCGGATCAGGGGTCACCAACTTTTTGGACCACTAAAGTCATAGTTTTAAATCCCGCAGACTACTAATATGATCTGCCTAATGACCGGCTGGGTGGGCTGGCTAGGTGGTCATGTGACTGGGTGGGTATGGTCAACTCGATGTCACTCATGCTGAGGGTCGCCTCGGCAGCCTTTACTGACCCCTCCCCTCCCAGCCCCTCCTCGCCTGCCCTCCCCACGCCATCCCCGGCTCCTTAGTGTCCCAACAGGAAGAAGTTGTTGGAGCTAAACAGCCACCAGGAGAAAGAGTTGGCAAAACAGGATCTGACCGAGAAGGAGGCTCAGCAGAAGCACTGAGGACTAGGAGCATAGGCTTTCCAACCTTGCGGGAGTGCAAGGCCAGGTACCGGCACCTGGAGGCTCAGCGGGCTGAGATGGTCAGCCAGTTCCAGGCCATGATGCAGTCCCACTGGAACGAGGCCCTCCGGCTCTTCGCCACCAGCGGCGCTTCCCTCCAGCCTTCGCCCAAAGCCCCACACCAGGAGGTTGAAACAGACCCCAAGTCGGTATTTCTGCCCCCCTCCGACCCACACAAAACGACCCCAAAGGGGGAGACTCTCTGCAGCAACACAAACATTCATTGCAACGTATCCGTCCCAGGGGCCGTAGTTTGAGGACCCCCTGATTTAGTGCAATTTAAAAAAATGCAAATACTTTTTCTGCGGTCCACCAGTTGGTGACTGCTGCTCTAGATTGTACACCTTGCTGTGGCTGATGGGTTGTTTTTTTTAGGCTCTTCAGCAGCTCCACTTTTGCCGGTACCGAGCAGTAAAATTAGATTTATTCCCATTTGCTAAAATTTCTGTGACATCCCTAGCGTAACTTGTTGCTTGCTGCGCAACGGGGTGGAATACACCAGAATAAAAATAAAAATAAAAATGTACGTGGCCTTAGAAAACCTGCTCAGTAAATTGGATGATTTCTACCTGTCTCGCCACCTGAATTGTTTCGTGGGATAGTTTTAAAGATATTAAATGACCTGCGGTTTTCGGTTTCTTGGCAGAAGATAGGAACAGAAAAACAAAAATGAATCATCAAAGGCTCTATCGCTCTCCCAAATAGACAGGTTCCAATTAGGCTGGGAAATAAAAATCTCTGCGTTCGATTTGAGAGTCCATCTGATTCCGGCGTTCAAACCAAATCGGGTTGGAATTTCTTAATTGCCAGTCTGGCAGAAATGTCAAAATCAGCCCCTGATTCCAAAGAGGGAAAATGAATCTTCCTTCCAGACTCATTTATATATATATATATATTTTGTGCAAAGCTTCTCTTAACAGGGCTCAGCTTTGGCCAAAGGAGTAGAGGAGAGAAAAACAATTTCTTTCAAATAAGAAAAAAGGGGCCACGATTCTTTTTTTTAATTTCAAAGTGGCGAACGAAATAGGAGTAACTGTGAGAGGGATCTTGGAGTCCTAGTGGACAAACCATTTAAATAGGAGCCAGCCGTGGAGAGCAGCTGCCAAAAAAGCCAACACAGTTCTAGGCTGCATCAACAGAGGGATAGAATCAAGATCACGTGAAGTGTTAATACCACTTTATAAGGCCTTGGTAAGGCCACACTTGGAATAATGCATCCAGTTTTGGTCACCACGATGTAAAAAGGATGTGGAAACTCTAGAAAGAGTGCCGAGAAGAACAGCAAAGATGATTGGGGGGCTGGAGGCTAAAACATATGAAGAACGGTTGCAGGAACTGGGTATGTAGTTTAATGAAAAGAAGGACTAGGGGAGACATGATAGCAGTCTTCCAATATCTCAGGGGCTGCCCCAAAGAAGAGGGAGTCAAGCTCTTCTCCAAAGCACCTGAAGGCAGGACAAGAAGCGATGGATGGAAACTAATCAAGGAGAGAAGCAACTTAGAACTAAGGAGAAAATTCCTGACAGTTAGAACAATTAATCCGTAGAACAACTTGCCTCCAGAAGTTGTGAAGGCTCCAATACTGGAAGTTTTTAAGAGGATGTTGGACAACCATTTTTCTGAAGCAGGAGTGGAATTCAGTTTTTGTCAATACCGGTTCTGTGGGCGTGGCTTGGTGGGCGTGACATGGGAAGGGTATTGCAAAATCCCCATTCCCTCCCCACTCCAGGAGAAGGGTACAGCAAAATCTCCATTCCTTCCCTCCATTCCTGGGGCCAGCCAGAGCTGGTATTTGCCAGTTCTCTGAACTACTCAAAATTTCCGCTACCAGTTCTCCAGAACCTGTCAGAACCTGCTGAAGAGCAACCCTGGTCTGAAGTGCTGCAGGGTCTCCTGCCTAAGCAGGGGTTGGACTAGAAGACCTCTGAGGTCCCTTCCAACTCTGTTATTCTATTTCCATTCTATTCTAAATCCCCCAAGAAGAATTCTCTTTCCTAGTTCAGTTACGGCAACCGGTGTAGCCAAAGAGCCTCAGGGTAGTTTTTTCTTCTGACTGTAAATGCAATCTTTTCAAAGTATGAATATAAAAATATACCCTGAAAGAGGAAGTCTGGGCTGGTGTCTTTGACGTACTCGTTTTACAGGTGTGGGGGCATTTCTTTGCTAGGGAGGGTTAAAGAGGCATCCCCCCCCCTTCTCCCTCTCCTCCTAGTTTGATGTTAGGATCGTCCTTGGTTTTCAGGCAGGATTGGCTTAAATGGGGCAAGTGAGACGCAGACCAAGCCTCTCTTCCTCATGTCAAGCTCCAGAGAAATCAGAATATCCAGGCAGTTCCAACAAATATATAAAGGTTTATTGCGAGCTTAAGCTCTCTGCAAGAATCTGAGCTACTAAGGGTGGCAGGTAAGAGTCAGTAAAATTGAAGGCTTAACTTGAACTTAAATCTCTTGTGAGCGCAAAAGGACTGCAGATCGATGACGCATTTGACCCTTCCCTCCCTCCCTCGAGCTCAGCCTGGTTATCTACACTTCGCCTCCGATTTTGGGAAATGATTGGGGTAACGTTTCCTGCCCTTGGACTTCAAAGGCCTCACTCCATGTATGCTGCTGCTTTCACCGTGGGCATCGGCTGCCTGCTGGAGTCAACAGCTGTTCTACGCAGAGGCAGATGTTCTGCATAGAACGCTGTCGGGAAGCGTATTCTCAGTGGGACTCAACCTTCCTTATTTTTCCTTTTTCAAAGGAACATTGAAATATTTTCCCTTTTTCAAAGCTCGGGGTTTCTTTAGGTGGTCAAAATTTCCTTATCAGCGGGAAAGGCCCCTGGGAGGTGAAATAGCTCCTTCCTTAATAGCAATAGCCCTTAGACTTATATACCACTTCACAGTGCTTTAAAGCCCTCTCTAAGCCAGGGGTCTCCAACCTTGGCAACTTTAAGCCTGGAGGACTTCAACTCCCAGAATTCCCCTGGCAGCTGCCTGGGGAATTCTGGGAGTTGAAGTCCTCCAGGGTGAAAGTTGCCAAGGTTGGAGACCCCCCTGCTCTAAGCGGTTTACCAGAGTCAGTATATTGCTCCCAACAATCTGGGTCCTCGGTTTACCGACCTCGGAAGGATGGAAGGCTGAGTCAACCTTGAGCCAGTCGGTCAGGATCGAACTGCTGGCAGTGAGCAGAGTTAGCCTGCAATACTGCATTCTAACGGGAGGGAGGAAGGGAGGAAGGAAGGAAGGAAGGAAGGAAGGAAGGAAGGAAGGAAGGAAGGAAGGAAGGAAGGAAGGAAAGAGGAAAAAAGCAATAGCCCTTAGACTTATAAACCACTTCACAGTGCTTTACAGCTGTCTCTAAGTGGTTTACCAGAGTCAGCCTCTTGCCCCCAACAATCTGGGTCCTCAGTTTACCGACCTCGGAAGGATGGAAGGTTGAGTCAATCTTGAGCCAGTCGGTCAGGATCGAACTGCTGGCAGTGGGCAGAGTTAGCCTGCAATACTGCATTCTAATGGGAGGGAGGGAGGGAGGGAGGGAGGGAGGGAGGAAGGAAGGAAGGAAGGAAGGAAGGAAGGAAGGAAGGAAGGAAGGAAGGAAAATAGCAATAGCCCTTAGACTTATCTACTGCATCATAGTGCTTTACAGCCCTCTCTAAGCGGTTTACCAGAGTCAGCATATTGCCCCCCAACAATCTGGGTCCTCTTGCAATTGCTATGATGAGGTCACTCGACCTCCAGCCGATGACATCACCCCACACATGTCATCCAGCTGATTGGCGGGGATGCTAGAGCAAGGATGCCAAGCCTCCTCCGTTATTAGAAGTTCTTTTCGATGCTTGGAGTTTTGCCCGCCCGTCAAGGACATACGTGGTTGTGGGAAAGGCAAACCTCGTCTGGGGTTGCTTTTTTAAAAAATACTTGGCCCGGCTCTTTGGCGGTTTCTTGAGCCTGCCTCTTTCATTCCAGGCAGATGCCAAAATGTATTTTGAGCAAGTGATCCGATGCAGGTGAAATATATAATGTGTGTTTTATTAAAGCATCATTCCTGAACAAGATTTTTTTGTTTTTTGTTTTGTGGCGGGGGTAGCAGACCAGTTCAAACAGCTGTTGCATGCAACAGGCAGTTAAAAACAACAACAACCCATTTCTTCCCACCTGCCCCCCTCCCTCCCAGCATCTGGGGCTTACAGTTCCTGTCTTCCTTCCTTGGCCAGCCCACCCAGCACATCTGGAAACCTGGCACTGAGGTTTTGTGGACGGGGCGAGGGGCGAGGGAGAGGAAATAAGGGAAGGGGTTGGATTTGGATCAGCCGAGCAGGCGTCTGTAAAGCGTGCCTTTATTTCCCCATCTTAAAACGTTGAGGCTTTCGTGTTGAGTCCGCCGTAGAGAATCGTGTAGCTTTTATACCATCTGCACGCTGGGGAAATCTGGGGGTGGAAAACACCTGTGTGGGAAGAGGTTCGGGGATGGGATTCAGCCGGTTCGAGGGAAACCGGATGCTAATTTTACATCTGGTATGCCGAACCAGTAGTTGCAAGGACTGGCTGGCCCCGCCCCCCCATCCCGCCCATCCCAGGAGTCTCCATGCGGCCCGTTTTTGGATGTGAGTTATGTGCAGGCTCTGGAGTGCGAAAAACAGGCCTACCGGAAGTCCAGAAACGGACCTGTTTCCGGCCTCCGGAGCCCGAGGGAGGCTGTTTTCACCATCCTGGAGGCTCAAAAGAAGCCTCCGGAGCCTGGGGAGGGCAAAAACACCCCCTCCCCTGCTGTGGTGCAGGAGGCTGGGTAAGCCACGCCCCCATTGGCCATGCCCACCCACCAGCAACCAGGCAGAGAACTGGTTGCTTAAATTTTCTGATCCCACCCCTGAAGCGACTTGCTGTATTTCCCTTGGCTCGAGATGGAAAAAGAATTAAGGGATTGTGTCCCGCGTCTGCTCGGTTCTGAAACGCTGCCCGATCCCATTTGCTTCTTATAATTTTATTTCCTCTGTTGCTGGAGAAGAAACACAGCACAAGAAACACAGGGTTTTTCCCTGAGAGATGGTCCGAGCCAGGAGAAAACGCTCGAGCGCACGGCCACTGCAAAATTAAGCCCCCTCTTTTTTTTCTAAGCTCCCTTTTCCCTCCCCAGGCCTATCTCTGCACTAACAAGGCTTAGAAACCTGGTTGTTGTTTTATTTATTTATTTATTTAGAAAAAGCAGGCATTCCCAGAGTGTTTACATTCCCTGCTTTGTTTTAAATTGCACATATATACACTGGGTTTTGCAGAGGGCGCAAAAAAAAAGAGAGAGAGAGAGAGGAAGAGGCAAAGGGTCTCTTTGAAAAAAAATTCAGATTTTTTATCTCCCAGATACGAACTCCGTCCAGAACTTTGATGAGGAAAAAAAAGAAAAAAGAAAAAAAAAGGGCGCAGAAGGGAATTTTTTAAGAGGGAGAAAAAAAAAACCACAGTTTGTTTAACCCTGAGAAAATTGGATCAAAACAGAGAGTACCTTGGAAAGTTTTCAAGAGCGTTTGGCCCCATCCTCCCCCAGAGGAATTCTAAACAAAACTCCCTGGAAAGAAGAAAGGAACCTCATCGTTTCAAACGGTGGCAAAATGGCTGTACAAAACCATCATCCCCTGCCACAGCTGGGGAAGATGGTCGCCCCATGGCTAATTCGTGGTTTGCCAGGTCAGCATTGGCAGAATACGTGGAAGGTCTTAAGGGCGGCCCTTAACACAGGGGGTGAAATGTAAAATTTGTTACTACCGGTTCTGTGGCCGTGGCGGGTGGGTTTTTTTTTAAATTCCCGGCTAGCTTACATAACATTGTCTGAATGTAGCCTGCCCTGTCTCCTGCATAAGCAATTCCAGAAGCATTAGGTTTCTGATATATTTGGGGTGTTTTCGTAAAGCTCTTTCCCTTCTTTATGTTGTGGCCTGCCATTGGCCAGCAGAGCTGTCAGGAGATTCAGACAGTGAGGAGTTTGGGGAGGAACATGGGCCAGTCCTGGAGTCTGGGGAAGGCTTGGACGAGGGCTCTGAGTTGGAGGCAGAGAGAGGGCCAGGGCCATCTGATAGTTCTTTGCTGCCTCTGGAATCTGACATCAGCGAGGCAGAAGAACAGCGTGAGCCTGTTTCCCAGTGTGCGCATGCACAGAGCTACCAGAAGACAAGGGCAATTAAGGAAACAGGGTCGACTTGGGAGTAAGGCTTGGAGATGATTGGCCCCCTCCCATAAATCATAAAAGAGGAGCGAACGGGACGTGAGCTTTTGCAGGAAGCCATTAGTTCATCTGGTCGGTTAAAGCTTTGGAAAGTTCTGTTTGTGACTCTGTGCCAAGTTTGGCCTTGCCCTGGGTGTGACCATTCGTTCTCTGGCAGCGTTCCAAGGGAGATAAGGTGGGTGTTTGTAAACACTCCCCTGAAAGACTGTCTGAAAAGCCTTTCGGACTGGGAATGACAATAATTCCCTGCCATTTGAATAAAAGAGGTTTGCTGGGATTAAAACTGTGCTGCATACTTTCTAAGGAAGAAAAACCTTATTGGTGAACCTTTCCATTGTTTCTCCATTGAACTAGGAAAGAAGAAAATGGAAGTTGCAGAACTGATGTGTTCAGAAAAGATGGCCAGCACCTGTCAATCGGGGGGGGGGAGACCTTCAGCCTCATTGCCAGATGTGTTGTCACCTCCCAAGCATTGCATCTGGAAAGGATGATAGCGGTAGCCAAGAATGGCTGGCCGATCTCCCTCATGTCTATTTGGAGGAAAGATTGAGTGGTGGGTGATAAGGAGAAACAAATGAACACCTTCATAAGATTCACCCCCCACACACACTACAGAATAGGGTTTCCCAGCCTGGGCAGCTTTGAAGATAAGTGGTTGGGGAATTCTGGGAGTTGAAGTCCATTTATCTTAAAGTGGCTAAGGTTGAAAAACATGGCTTTAAGTGCCCGGCACCCTTTCCCTGGCAGAATATTTTGAGATACGGTGGGCATTGAGATATGGTGGGAGACAGGATAGCAGTCTTCTAATATCTCAGGGGCTGCCCCAAAGAAGAGGGAGTCAAGCTATTCTCCAAAGCACCCGAAGGCAGGACAAGAAGCAACGGATGGAAACTGATCAAGGAGAGAAGCAACTTAGAACTAAGGAGAAATTTCCTGACCGTGAGAACTATTAATCCGTGGAACAACTTGCCTCCAGAAGTTGTGAATGCTCCAGCACTGGAAGTTTTTAAGAAGGGGTTGGATAACCATTTTGTCTGAAGTGGTGTAGGGTTTCCTGCTTGAGCAGGGGGCTGGACTAGAAGACCTCCAAGACTTCCAACTCTGTCATTCTATTCTGTTCTGTTCTGTTCTATTCTCTCTCTTCTCCTCTCCTAGTCTCTCTTCTATATTCTCTTCTCTTCTCTTCTCTTCTCTTCTCTTCTCTTCTCTTCTCTTCTCTTCTCTTCTCTTCTCTTCTCTTCCTTCCTTCCTTCCCTTCTCTTCTCTCTCTCTTCCTTCCTTCCCTTCCTTCTCTTCTCTTCTCTTCTCTCTCTCTCTCCTCTTCTCTTCCTCTTCTCTTCTCTCTCTCTCTTCTCTTCTCTTCTCTTCTCTTCTCTTCCTCTTCTCTTCTCTTCTCTTCTCTCTCTCTCTTCTCTTCTCTTCTCTTCTCTTCTCCTCTCTTCTTGTCCTTCTCTTCTCTTCTCTTCTCTTCTCTTCTCTTCTCTTCTATTCTATTCTATTCTATTCTATTCTATTCTATTCTATTCTATTCTATTCTGTTCTATTCTGTTCTATTCATCCTTGACTGAGAACCAGTAGCTGGAGGAAATGGCTGCTGTACTTTAACCATCTGCCGAGCCAAGTAAAGGGATGGAGTTGCCTCTCTCGGCTCCTTGTTTGACATCTGGCAAATTGTCCTGCTTTCCAGCATCCGGAAACAAGTTTTAGCCTTTCCAGGAGAGATTTTTTTCCTCTCTCCCTTCCTCCCTTTTTTTTTTAAAAGTCCTCTCCTCCGAGAGAGACAACTGAGTGGCTCGCATCTGGCCTGCATTTAAAGAGTATTTGTTATTTCGTTTATTTATTTGAAAGGAGACATTCTTTTCCGCGTTTGTTTCCTAGCCTGCATTTAAACAAATAAATCGGTGGGAACTTTTCTGGGGTGAAGTGAGGGGGGGTGTTTTTGGAAGCTTGGAAACATCTGGGAGAGGATGCTTGACAGCTGTTTCCAGATGTGCCAAATTTGCAAAAGGCTGATCTCGGTTCTTCCTTGCCCAGACTGATGGGTAAAGAGAGACCAAGAGCACCAAACAATTTATGTTCGATCTGGATTTGTTGCAACTCTACCGACTCTACATCTGGAAGACGTCACAACTGGGAAACTTATTCCAGATGTTTCCATGGCACTTACCGGACAGATGTGATTTAGCTACTGAGTTAATTTAGTTTCTGGCTTTATACCCTCCTAACGCTAAGCAAACGGGGCCTTGTAGAACATAACGAAGCCGCATACAAACCACTCTGGCCGATGGTTACACCGAACCAGCTTCGGAGAACACAGGTAGTCCTCGACGTACGACCGCAACGGAGGCCCAAAATTTCGTGTTGTTAAGTGAGACACTTGTGAAGTGAATTTTGCCCCGTTTTACGACTTTTTCTTGCCTCTGTTCTTAAAGTGAAGCGCTTAATTGGTAAGTTAGCCAACCCGGTTGTTAAGGCTTCCCCGTTGGACTTTGCTCGTGGGAAGGTCACAAAAGGGGATCACGTGACCTTGGGGGCACAGCCACGGTCATAAACACGAACCAATAAACGAGCATTCTGAATTTTCTGAATCGCGGGTATGCTACGAAGATCGTAACTGTGGAAAACCGGTCATAAGAGATAACTTTTTCCCTTTGCCGTTGTCCCTTCGAACGGTCACTAAATGAATTGTTGCAAGTCGAGGACTACCTATAGCTGAAAAAGCGGGCAGCAACTTCACACCAACGGGCCTGGTTAAGCCCGTTGGTATGAAAACTGCTTTTTGTGAGTTCCTTTAAAACAAAACAGAATTACGTGCACGTACATCCGATACGCCTCTCCCCCAATTGAATTGTCTGTCTCCTGGCCCAGGGCCCACCCTCCATTAATGTGATGAAATAACATCTCACACACACACACACACACACACACACACACACACACATACACACGCTGTTGTTTCAGCCATTTCCCATTCAAATTTCAGGCATGCTTTTAAGTCCCAGGCTCTTCCTTTGGTGAGGTGTACCTTCTAATATCAGGATGCGGTGGCTCAGTGTCTAAGACGCTGAGCTTGTTGATTGAAAGGTCGGCAGTTCAGTGGTTCGAATCCCTAGTGCTGCTGTGTAACGGGGTGCGCCCCCGTGACTTGTCCCAGCTTCTGCCAACCTAGCAGTTCGAAAGCACATAAAAAATGCAAGTAGAAAAAAATAGGGACCACCTTTGGTGGGAAGGGAACAGCATTCCGTGCGCCTTTGGCGTTGAGTCATGCCGGCCACATGACCACGGAGACGTCTTCGGACAGCGCTGGCTCTTCGGCTTTGAAACGGAGAGGAGCACCGCCCCCTAGAGTTGGGAACAACTAGCACACATGTTCGAGGGGAACCTCTACATGTACCTTACCTAAAAATATGAGTGTAGATTGCAGTGGAGGGGGGACACAGATGCCAAGACCCCACCCAAACATACACTAGGAAACGCAGAAAGTAAATGCTTCCTTTTGGGAACAATATTATACAGTGCGTCATGCCCCTGTCCTGAAACTGCAGGGGAAGACAAGCTGGAACTGGAGTTGACAGAGATTGAGGGGGAGGCTTCGTTGGTTTCGGAGGAAAATGGGGAGGAGCAGGTCCAGTCAGACCCAGGGCCTTTCAGGATTCAGACGGCTTGTAGGCAGGGAGGAAGCGGGGAAGGATGACCAAGAGAGGCTAAACAGGGAACATGAGCTCAGGCGATAAGCAGGGACCGCCCCCTCCTGATCCTCGAGCACGGAGAGTGGAGAGAAGGCGAGAACAGCGCAGACTGAGCCAGCTACTCGGGAGGAGAGCGCCCCGCCCCTCTTCACAAGGCGCACCTGGGGACTGAAACTTAAGGAGATGCTGTGGGGAGAGGCATTTTTCGGGAACAAACACTGATGGTTGCGTGAAAAAACGGTCATAAATCCCTCTTTTTTCCCCAGTGGCGTCGTAACTCCGAACGGTCACTAAATGAATGCTTGCAAGTCAAGGGCTGCCTGTAACGCCCTGCCTTTTTAGTTTTTTCGCTGCTGTCTCGAAAACACCTTCCCTGGTGGGTTGTTGGGTTTTTTTGGTAAAACTTCTGCTTCTTTCTACTTCTCTCTCTGGTATTCTGGCAGTGACATCTCCCCAGAGGGGCGTAGCAAAGCCAGGAAACGAATTTCAATGAACCCTTGAAAGAGTTTAAAACTTTCATGTCGGACGTCAATTATTCAGGAGTTCTGGAAAGAGAGTTTCGAGGTTCACAGGGGAGAAGGAGCTGTGACTGGCGTTTCGTTTGCCTAGGGACGCTTATTTTTAGACTTTGGTTCTGCTCGACTTCAGCAAGAAGATATTCAGGGGGAAAGGCGGGTTTCCTTAAGCGGAGCTGGCAGCAGGGTTTTCAGCCGTGCGAGGGCTTGGAGATCAAAGAGCTTGCAGATTTATTCTCATTTGAAAGACGGGCGAGATCGGAGAGCAGGGGAAAGGAATTATAAACCCGGCAACGACGCAGCGCAAGGATGATGGATTTTGTTAAACACCGCAGCCTTGTTTTTCTGCAGAAGGAAAACCTAAAAGGGGCGGGGGGGCGGGGCGGGAGAGCTGTTTTTAAAAACAGGTTTCTAGTCCTCAGGGTGTGGCTGACACCATTTGGATGGCAGCCGGACATTTCGGAATCAGATGGAGGTGGAGAGCCTTAATTGATTGGGAATGAGTAAAAATATGAAGGGACGTGGTGTCTCAGTGGATCAGACACTGAGCTTGTCGATCGAAAGGTTGGCAGTTCGGCAGTTCGAATCCCTAGCGCCGCGTAACGGGGTGAGTTCCCGTGACTTGTCCCAGCTTCTGCCAACCTAGCAGTTCGAAAGCAGGTAAAAAATGCAAGTAGAAAAAATAGGGAGCACCTTTGGTGGGAAAGGAACAGCGTTCCGTGCGCCTTTGGCATTGAGTCAAGCCGACCACATGACCACGGAGACGTCTTCGGACAGCGCTGGCTCTTCGGCTTTGAAACGGAGATGAGCACCGCCCCCTAGAGTTGGGAACGACTAGCACATATGTGCGAGGGGAACCTTTACCTTACCTAAAAATATGAGTGTAGATTGCAGTGGAGGGGGGACACAGATGGATCCATTTTGGTATTCTCTCCCCCCCCCCCCCCGCTTAGCATACGTTCCCAGCGTCTTTTTCATGCTTACTTATTTGGAGCCCATTTTTCTGCTCGAGTGAGCCTTAAAGGAGGTAAACAATTGCAAATGGACAACCCAGAAGATTAAAGCCATAAAAGAAACGTTAAAATCAATTTCCCATGAAAATTCAGGTGCCGGGGATAGATAGATAGATAGATAGATAGATAGATAGATAGATAGATAGATAGATAGATAGATAGATAGATAGATAGATAGATAGATAGATTCTTATTTTAAACCCGCTGCCCGAAAGCGCTAATACGAACACAGCCGTTGTTGTGGTGACGGTTAATGATCATATCATTATCATATTAATGGCAATAAAACTCTCAGCACCCCTTAACTCCGAAGTCCAACAGGTGCCGAATAAAAAGAGCAATTTTATTTGTTTTCAAAGGACGGTTTTAAAAAGGCAGACAGGGCTGTGGTGCAGGAAGGCCCTGACCTGGCAGCTACCTGGGGGAAGGAAAGAGGCTGAAACGGGTTGTGTTTTACGTAGAGTGGAG
Organism: Ahaetulla prasina; assembly: GCF_028640845.1. Taxonomy (NCBI): domain Eukaryota; kingdom Metazoa; phylum Chordata; class Lepidosauria; order Squamata; family Colubridae; genus Ahaetulla; species Ahaetulla prasina. Next base: position 5,520,127 of record NC_080556.1, on the reverse strand, counting down.
GCCTGCAACTCTTAGCAAGATAGCCCCACAAGTGGGGGGGTGGGGGGAAAGAGAAGACAATTTATGCTTCCTTTTCCCACCAGGTTCAGCCTCGCTGGCATCCCACATCGCTTGAAAGCTGGTTTGTCTCTTGGCACTGGCTTTATTTATGTTTCTGCCCCGCGCCTAGGCTCCTATCCAGGGGTGGGCTTCAAAAAATTTAGCAAAGGATGCTCGGCCCGGTTGCTGGGTGGGTGTGGCCTAGTCAGCCTCCTGCACCATGGCAGGAGGGGTGTTTTTGCCCTCCCCGGGCTCCGGAGGCTTCTCTCGAGCCTCCGGGAGGGTGAAAACAGCCTTCCCAGGCTCCGGATGCCCTCTGGAGGCTAGAAACGGCTCCGTTTCTGGCCTTTCCCGAACTTCCGGTAGGCCCGTTTTTCACCCTCTCTCAGCCTCCGTGCGTGCCTTGCACTTACCTGCATCCAAAACAGGCTACGTGAGAACTCAGGGGAGGGGTGGGCGGGGCCAGCCAGGAGTGGGATTTGGGGGTTCTCCGAATTGCACAGAATCTTAGCCAGAGGTTCTCCTGAACCCCCAGCAGCCCATCCCTGCTCCTCTCCTCCAGGGCCTGGCAGTTCCTAAAATTGACGGTAACATAAGCCCCTTGCAACGCCAAAGGAATTTGCCTGATTCCCACCTAGCAACCAGAATGAATGATTCACCAGGACTCGGGAAAACTAATATAAACAGACCACGGTTAATAATTAAAACACACACACACACACACAATCACACACAAGATTTTCCCTCTCTCAATTGGTTGGGCTGTCTCCTCACCCACCCACCCCCCAACTTCTGCAGGCAAGTTGTTCCATTCATTAATTGTTCTAACCGTCAGGAAATTTCTCCTTAGTTCTAAGTTGCTTTTCTGCTTGATGAGTTTCCACCCATTGCTTCTTGTCCTGCCTTCAGGTGCTTTGGAGAATAGTTTGACTCCCTCTTCTTTGGGGCAGCCCCCGAGATATTGGAAGACTGCTATCATGTCTCCCCATGTCCTTCTTTTCATTAAACTAGACATACCCAGTTCCTGCAACTGTTCTTCATATGTTTTAGCCTCCAGTCCCCTAATCATCTTTGTTGCTCTTCTCTGCACTCTTTCTAGAGTCTCAGCATCTTTTTTACATCGTGGCGGCCATCACTGAATGCCGGATTCCAAGTGTGGCCTTACCAAGGCCTTATAAAGCGGTATCAACACTTCACCTGATCTTGATTCTATTCCTTCTGGTTGATGCAGCCTAAAATTGGGTTGGCTTTTTTGGCAGCTTCTTTCCAGAACACATTTTCCAGTCTTCTTCTGCGCAGCCGTTGTGCCAGCTGGCCGTGCCTCTCTCTCTCTTTTTTTTTTTCCCAGCCGGCTGGCATGCAAGGCGGGGTCTTTATCCGCACAACCCCTCGCCGGCTCGTTGGCGTAACTTGCGCCGGGACAAACGCGTCTTTTCTTTCTTTCGCCGAATGCGTTGCCAGGCCTGGCTTTCTTCCCAGAGCACAGAACATAAGCCCCGATTGTCTTGCTTGCTGAGGTTGGTTTGCAGGGGCTTTGTCACAGAAACGGCTCCCCCCGCACTCCTTCCCTTCTCACCCCCCCCACCCCTCCCGTTTAGATATTTTGCACAGAGTGGCCGGAGGGGGAGAAGCCGGCAATGAGGAATTAAAGCAGAGAAGGGGGGATCTTCCCCACTTTCTCTCGGACGCTTTCTTAAAAAGAAGATGGCCAGACTTCAGCGGAAGAGGCCTTCTCCCCGGCATCTGAAGGGGTTCTCTGCCCAGTTGGGTGGTGGGTGTGGCCATGGTGGGTGTGGCCTAGTCAGCCTCCTACACCATGGTGCGGGGGGTGCCGCGTTTTTGCCCTCTCTGGCCTCCGGAGGCTTTCCTCGAGCCTCTGGTAGGGCGAAAACGGCCTGCTCAGGCTCTGAAGGCCCTCTGGAGGCCGGAAATGGGCCCGTTTCAGGCCTTCCTAAACTTCCAGTAGGCCCGTTTTTTGCCCTACTGGAGCTTCTGTGTGCGCCCTGCACATACTTACATCCAGAACGGGCTGTGTGGGGACTCCTGGGAGAGGAGGGGCAGGGTGGGCGGGGCCAGCCAGGAGTGGGATTTGGGGGTTCTCCCGAACTGCACAGAATCTTAGCTAGAGGTTCTCCCGAACCCCTTGAAAGAGACACACACACATATACAGAAAGAGAGACAGAAAGAGAGACAGAGAGAGAGAGAGAGAGAGACACACACACACAGGGAGAAAGAGACAGAAAGAGAGACAGAGAAAGAGAGAGAGAGACAGAGACAGAGACAGACAGACATATAGATAGAGAGACACAGGGAGGGAGAGAGACAGAGAGAGAGAGACACACACACGGAGAGAGAGACAGAGAGAGAGACAGAGAGAGAGAGAGAGAGACACAGAGAGAGAGACAGAAAGAGAGAGAGAGAGAGAGAGAGAGAGACAGGGGCAGAGACAGACACAGACAGACAGAGAGAGAGAGACAGAGAGACAGAGAGAGAGACACACACACACGGAGAGAGAGACAGAGAGAGACACACCCACCCACGGAGAGAGAGACAGAAAGAGAGAGAGAGAGAGAGAGAGGCAGAGACAGATAGAGACAGACAGACAGAGAGACAGAAAGAGAGACAGAGTGAGAGAGACAGAGAGAGAGAGGCAGAGACAGATAGAGACAGAGAGAGAGAGAGAGAGAGAGAGATGGATGACATTTTAAACCCATGGGCTTAAACTCAATGTCAACATACACCTTAGCTAAGAACACCAGACTCTGGATGCCAGAAACTGGGAAAGTCTATCGCTTTCCTTTTCCCAATCCCTTTTTAATTCCAAAGAAAAATGCAGCAAATAAAAAAAACCTGATGCTTCACGCAGGAGGACATGTATCCCAACGGCTTCATTGATTTTGACCTGATGCGTTTGATAAAAGTCAGATTATTATTATTTTTTTGTGCTCCCACCACCCGCCCCTTCTAAATGCAAGGAGGCCTAGTCTTCAGGCTGGGCAGGAGAATGCATGTTTTTTTGTTATCATGTCCATTTCACGACTCATTTAACAATTCCGATGGGCTCGCGGGAGGGATGGACGGCTGAAAGAGTTTGCGAGGGATTTCCCCTCATGCTGAAGAATTGGACAACTTGAGCTGCTTGGGGAAGGCTGCGGTGTGGACTGAAAAAAAAAAAAACACCCACAAAAAAACCTCCCGATAATTTCACTTTAAAACAACTTCAAAGCAGACAGCAACATAGGAAAAAGGTAACCATGCTCCTCTTCATTTTCTCCCCAAAACAGGAAAGAATTATTGGGAAGAGCGGTTGGAGTGGGGGAGGGGAGGAGGAGGGGGAAAGAATCGCAGCATCACATGTAAATTTGGAAGGGGTCTTGAAGGTCATCTAGTCCCGTGATGCCGAACCTATTGCATGCGTGTCACAGCTGGCATGCAGACCCCTCTCTTTGCGCACATGTGAGCCGTTGCCCAGCATGTCGTGTCCCACTCCTCCGCTGACGGCCGGGTCAGGGAAATCCGAATCAGGCTTGCCTCTGCAGCTCTGCCCAAAGTCCTAGCAAAGTCCTCAGAGCAGGCAGGAGACCAGTAAGTGACTTCAGCAAGATAAGTTCGACTTTGCCTGACTCAGAGACTGCCAGAAAGCAGATCCTTTATATAGGCCATGGGGTGTGGCTCCATGACTCAGCACTCATTAAGGCCTGCCCCTCCCTTCCTTCTGTTGCCTCCGCCTATCCAATCTTCTGATGCGGGGGTCACTCCAATCAGATGTTGGTAATAAACCCTCCTCAGGCTCACATGCTGTGGAGGAGGGGGAGGGGTCTAGCTGCTCCGTTTGCCTGGGCATGGAGTCAGGGCTGGGGCCGGGAGGTGCTCCTTCTTCTGCAGTTTGTCTGGGCATGGAGCCAGGACTGGGGCCGGGAGGCATACATTCCTCCGTGTTCGGGAGCAGATAAGAAGGCCCCGGCTGCTCTGAGGGCGGGCAAGACACAACACTGCTCATGTCTACTGTGCATTAGCACAGGTGCCTCCCGCTGGCCGGCTGATACGCAGGGGACGGGGCGTATGTGGGGGTTGTGAAGGTATGTGCGCCATGTGCAGGGGGCAGGGGGGAGCACGGGGGGGAACGGCACGCGTGTTCCGGAACTGCAGAAACGAGCCCAGGTCCAGCCTCCAGAGGGCCTCTGGAAAGCCTCCAGAGCCAGGGGAAGGCGAAAACAACCTCCTGCCCCGCTGTGATGCAGGTTGCTAAAATTTTTGAATCCCACCCCTTGTGCACATGCGAGAGGTCGCTGGGGGTGGTGGTATCGTGTGCACATGCACGGGGCATGTGTAGGGGGCACGCATTGCATTATGGGTGCTGGCACGCGCTGTTGCGCACACTCTCACTTTTGGCACCCGAAGAGAAAAAGGTTAGCCATAACTGATCTACTTCAATGCAGAATCTGCTACTGTATCAGAATGGAAGATTTCTTTAGGGGAGTGGGTGATGTGACTTCACACACACACACACACACACACACACACACACACACACACACCGGACGTTCTTCATCTAAAACATTGGTATTGTTACAGATACGGGTATAAATTGTGGCCAAATCACGGAACAAAATTACAGACTATAATAAATTCAATCTCCCGTTAGTAAAAAAAAATCTAATTTTGCTTTGGATCTGAGAAATTAAAATATAGCCTCTAGGCGTAGAGAAAGTTTTGGACATGATACAGACTCGTGTGTAAATTGTAGTCTAGAAATGCTTTGCCATTGGAATTGGAATAGAATCACAAGAGCTGGAAGGGACCTTGGAGGTCTTCTAGTCCAACCCCCTGCTTAGGCAGGAAACCCTACACCACTTCAGACAAATGGTTACCCAACATCGTCTTAAAAACTCCCAGTGTTGGAGCATTTGCAACTTCTGGAGACAAATTGTTCCACGGATTAATTGTTCTCCCTGTCAGGAAATTCCTCCTTAATTCTAAGTTGCTTCTCTCCTTGATTAGTTTCCACCCATCGCTTCTTGTCCTGCCTTCAGGTGCTTTGGAGAATAGTTTGACTCCCTCTTCTTTATGGCAGCCCCTGATACGATTCAGCAAAGTTTTAATAATGCCACAGGACTTCTTTTAGTGTCTGTCATTCCTATTTTCCTAGGAAAACAAGTTCTGGAGATTTTAATCCTGAAAAATTTGGCGTCTTTAGAATCCAGGTTGTCCCAACTTTTTTTTTATTTTTTAAATTAAATAGCCACCTCTTTCTTAGCGCCTCGAAGGCAGCTCTTCCTGGCTTTCCCCGAAGCGCATAACTGGGGATATCCTAGTGGCAACAGCTCTTTAAGGACAACCTCAATTCATTGCAAAGCTCTTACGTCTAACAAGACATTTCCTCCGTGCCTGGTTTCAATTCAGAAAGCGGCTCGGTTACAGCCTGGCTTGTGAGCGGTTGAATTTTTGGGTCCCCCCCAAAAAATTCCACACACACACCAGGTAACTTTGCAGGAATTTAGCTGATTTCTCAGCAGCTGGTTACGCACCTAGTCCAATCTTGCTGTGCTAGTTCCCTGTTTTATTTTCTGTATAATTTTCTTTCTCTCTCTCTCTCTTTTTCTATGCTGGGAAGCGCCCTAGATATGTATTGCTGCGGGAATGTTCTTTAGCCACCTAGGCTGGGGCATGATTGGCGGATTGTGGCCAAAGGAATTAAAACAAGAGAAGTTGCCTTTGGATGGCTGAGGCTAAATCTGTCCGCGCCGGTTTTCTGGAGGGGTCTGGATTTTGGGGGAGTTCACACACACTTTAAACACTTATAACCGTACGACATACTTACAACCGTACACACTTACAACTGGAGCAGCAGTGAAATCCTTTTATTTTTTTACTACCGGTTCTGTGGGCGTGGCTTGGTGGGCGTGGCAGAGGAAAGATACTGCAAAATCCCCATTCCCTCCCCACTCCTGGGCGAAGGATATTGCAAAATCCCCATTCCCTCCCCACTCTGGGGCCAGCCAGAGGTAGTAGTACTTGCCGGTTCTCGGAACTGCTCAACATTTCTGCTACCGGTTCTCCCGAACCTGTCAGAACCTGCTGGATTTCACCCCTGAACTGGAGGCTTTCGAGAAGAGGCTGGATTGTCATTTGTCAGAAATGGTGTTAGGGTCTCCTGCTCGGGCGGGGGTTGGACTAGATGACCTACAAGGTCCCTTCCAATTCTGTCAATCTGTATCTGTCTCTCTCTCTCTCTCCTGTAACCTGAAGGAGGACCCTGCAACTCACCGAGGAACCCCCCTCCTCACCCCCGCAGGTTCAAAGAATATTATCTCCCCTTCCCTTTCCCCAAAATAGCCCTCCGTGTTACGGGATATTATAAACTGCTTTAATCCAACCTCAGGGCCCGCCGCACGGGAAGTGTGGATCGGGTTGCCAACCTCTTGCGTCACCGCCTGGGCACTCTTCCCCTCCCCTCTGCCCCAAAGGCCTTGGGGTCATGGTGGGAAGCTCCCTCCTGCCCGCCTGCCCCACGACGACCTTGGAGTCAGCTTCCCTAGTGGCAGGATCGTTTGTCTGAGCCACTTGGCACCTTGGGCAGAGGGACTTCCCCCCTCCCGCTTCCCCAAAGTTGTATCCTGTTCTTTGTCAATTCTTTTGCAAGGCAGAGAGAATCCCGGCCCCACCTAGCTTTGCTCAAATGCCGGGTTTGGTTACGTGCTGTACCAACAGAAGTGCTCGGGAGAAGCGGGGGGGGGGGCAAGCTTAGTGGGGGGGGATGCGTCCAAGGCTGGGGGCCACCTGTTCCGAATTCTGCCCCATAGGGGCGGGTGGGTGTGGGGCCGGGCCTGGCAGAAAGTGTCTCTTCCCAGCCAGTCCAAATTGTAGGGTGAGGAGAGGGAAGGCAAAGACAGACTGCAGCCGCGGGTTTCATTGAATCAATGGGGAGGGGGGTGTTGTGGGTCACCCTGTGCTTGCAATAAAGGAAGGCCCACCAGGAAGGAACTTTCAGTTGAGCTGCGCTTATTAATTTATACACAGAGACCCCAAAACTAGATTTCTGTGTTGTGCGGTTCCAGGAATAGTCTTAATAGTTCTGGGTAAAAATAGATTATGAATGTGTGTGTAGATGGATGGATGGATAGAGTAGATAGAGTAGATAGATGGATAGATAAGGTTGGTAGATGGATAGGATGGATGGATGGATGGATGGATGGATGGATAGATAGATAGATAGATAGATAGATAGATAGATAGATAGATAGATAGATAGATAGATAAGGTTGGTAGATGGATAGGATAGATGGATGGATGGATGGATGGATGGATGGATGGATAGATAGATAGAGTAGATAGAGTAGATAGATGGATAGATAAGGTTGGTAGATGGATAGGATAGATGGGTGGGTGGATGGATGGATGGATGGATGGATAGATAGATAGATAGATAGATAGATAGATAGATAGATGGATGGATAGATAAGGTTGGTAGATGGATAGGATAGATGGATGGATGGATGGATGGATAGATAGATAGATAGATAGATAGATAGATAGATAGATAGATAGATAGATAGATGGATAGATAAGGTTGGTAGATGGATAGGATAGATGGATGGATGGATAGATAGAGTAGATAGATGGATAGATAAGGTTGGTAGATGGATAGGATAGATGGATGGATGGATGGATGGATAGATAGACAGACAGACAGACAGACAGACAGACAGACAGACAGATAGATAGATAGATAGAGATAAAGAGATACCGTGTTTCCCCGAAAATAAGACCCTGTCTTATATTTTTTTGAACCTTGAAATAAGCACTTGGCCTTATTGCCATGTGCTCAAAAGCCCGATTGGGTTTATTATCAGGGGGTGTCTTATTTTGGGGGAAACAGGGTAGATAGGTAGGTAGGTAGGTAGGTAGATAGATAGATAGATTTAATTCAGGTATTTATAAAAACTATTCTCACGCCCCCCAAATGTACATCCATAGAGGAAACTTAACTTCTATGGAGTTCGCCCACCAGTTTAAGGAGACTGGTCCTCATTTATTGCACTGGGATATTCCGACAGACTGGGGTGCCAGGGGACACACAGGAAGGAGGAGTGGGAGGCGACACGAAGGGCTAGGTGCTGGGACCTCTAACTCATTTTTAGTTGGGCTGCTTATGCCTTTCTCAGACCCGTTGGAAGGGATGTTGTGAATTCCTAAGTTTAACACCACTGTTCTAACTTCTTCATTTCTCCTTTTTCCTTCGCCCCTTTCTCCCTCTCCTTGCTTTCTAAAGTACGTAGGACACTCCTTGCTGGTAAGTGGCAATATTTCCCCCAAATTCCTCTTCTCTAAAGCAGTTGTTTTTGTTTTAACTCCGGCAATTTTTATAGAGGCAGGGAGTCCTCGACTTACAACCTCAATTGAGCTCAGAATCTCCATTGTTAAGCGAGGCGGTTGTCAATAGCCAATAGCCATAGCACTTAGACTTATATACCGCTTCATCGTGCTTCACAGCCCTCTCTAAGATAGCTTTCGGCCCTGACAATCTGGGTCCTCATTTGACCCACCTCGGAAGGATGGAAGGCTGAGTCAACCTGGAGCCAGTCGGTTGGGATCGAACTCCTGACAGTGGGCAGAGTTAGCCTGCAATACTGCATTCTACATACTGGGAGGGAGGGAGGGAAGGAAGGATTCATTTTACCCACAATGAGGTTTACAGAGTCAGCCCTATTGCTCCCAACAATCTGGGTCCTCATTTTACCGACCTCGGAAGGATGGAAGGCTGAGTCAACCTTAAGCCTGGTGAGATTCGAACTGCCAAAATTGCAGGCAGCCGGCAGTCAGCAGAAGTAGCCAGCAGTAGTACTGCACTCTAACCACTGTGCCACTTAAGTTAGTTTCCACTTAAGTTAATTTCCCCCCATTTAACTTAAGTTAGTTTCCCCCCATTTTACAACCTTTCTTGCCACCGTTGTTAAAGTGAAACACTGAAGTTGTGAGTCACACAGTTACTAAGTGAGCCTGGCTTCTCCATTGCTTGTCAGAAGGTCGCAAAAGGGGACACTTGCGACCGTCATAAATAGGAACCAGCTGCCAAGCGGCCGAACTTTGACCACGCGACCATGGCGGTGTGCGGGGGTGTGCGCTGCAGCGGTCGTGTGAAAAGTGGCCATAGGTTTTTGCAGTACCCCGGTAACATCGGACGGTCACTAAATGAGGACTCTCTCTCTACGTGGGACCTCAGCTCCCCAGAATTCCCCAGTTTAGGAACGGCTTGAGAATCCTGTGCTGTAAAGAATAGAAATGCTTGTTTTCAAACACGGCAACTCGACACAAGTTGAATGTTCTTTTCGCCTTCCAAGAATTGTTGTTGTTGTTTGATTGGGGTCTTTTGAGGAATTCATTTGACACACACTGCAAGCCGGGAAAATTCGTAAAAAAGGCCTCCCTTGTGGTTTCAAACACACACACACACACTGCCCTTGCCTTTCTCGCCAGCTTCTTTGGACACTCTCTTCAACCCCCTCCTTTTGCGGCTCGTTGTGTGTTGTTGGCAAAGGGACAATCCATTCAGGCCTGCCAAGCTCCTGAATGGATCCTTTTGCACCAGAGTGTGGAAATTTCGGTGGCGGAGTGTGGGTGGAGGATACGAGGGCAGCGGAGTCCGTGCGCCCCCACCCCCAACCCATCCTACTCCCATTTGCAACAAAGATTGTGCTTCTCTGGACATCCAAATGTTGTGTGTTTCTCTGGGGCGTCGGGCTCGGTTCCGCCTGCCCTTCCCGAGCGGGCTTTGATGAACCGGGTATAGGATACCAGCGGCTCCTTTGATCTTCCAGAGCCAGAGATGGCCAACATGCGAGACAAGAATTTGGAATCTGCCTGGCTCTGCCAAGCTATGCCTAGCATGCAGAAAGCATTTCCCCCCCTGGTGGCTCGGTCCTTACCGTGTAAACGGCTGCGAGGAAGAAACGCTGCCCCCTGCTGGCTCATGTAAAGCAGATGAATGCAAGGGAAACCAGATTGGAATAGAAAATGAATAGAATAGAATAGAATAGAATAGAATAGAATAGAAAATAGAGAATAGAATAGAATAGAATAGAATAGAATAGAATAGAATAGAATAGAATAGAATAGAATAGAATAGAAAAGAGGAGATAGAATAGAATAGAATAGGAATATAATAGAGAAGAGAATATAGAATAGAATAGAATAGAATAGAATAGAATAGAATAGAATAGAATAGAATAGAATAGAATAGAATAGAATAGGAATATAATAGAGAAGAGAATATAGAATAGAATAGAATAGAATAGAATAGAATAGAATAGAATAAGAAAAATGGAAGGGAAGGGAAGGCAAGGGAAGGCAAGGGAAGGGAATGAAATAGAATTAGAAAAATGGAATGGAATGGAATGGAATGGAATGGAATGGAATGGAATAGAATAGAATAGAATAGAATAGAATAGAATAGAATAGAATATGGAATAGAATAGAACAGAACAGAACAGAACAGAACAGAACAGAACAGAACAGAATAGAATAGAATAGAATAGAATAGAATAGAATAGAATTCTTTATTGGCCAAGTGTGATTGGACACACAAGGAATTTGTCTTTGGTGCATAAGCTCTCAGTGTACATATGGAGAATAAAATACATTCATCAAGAATAAAAAGATATCACTTAGTGATAGTCAAGGTTACTAATAAGCTATCAAATCGTACTAGGAAACAAATAAAACCAATATATAAATTGAAATATATAAGCAACATGGTTATAAGTGGAAACAGATTGAAACTAGTAAGGAAGAAAAGTGTTGTAGGAATTATTTGTTTAGCAGAGTGATGATGTTCGGGAAGAAACTGGTTCTTGTGTCTAGTTGTTCTGGTGTGTAGTGTGTTCTATAGCGTCGTTTTGAGGGTAGGAGCTGAAACAGTTTATGTCCAGGATGCGAGGGGTCTGTAAATATTTTCCCAGCCCTCTTTTTGACTCGTGCAGTATACAGGTCCTCAGTGGAAGGCAGAGTTGGTAGCCATTGTTTTTTCTGCAGTTCTAATTATCCTCTGAAGTCTGTGTCTGTCTTGTTGGGTTGCAGAACCGAACCAGACAGTTATAGAGGTGCAGATGACAAGACTCCATCATTCCTCTGTAGAACTGAATCAGCAGCTCCTTGGGCAGTTTGAGCTTCCTGAGTTGGTGCAGAAAGAACATTCTTTGTTGTGCTTTTTTGATGACGATTTTGATGTTAGGCGTCCATTTTAAGTCTTGAGATACGATAGAACCTAGAAACTTAAAGGGATCCTATTGTTGACACTTATCAACAATATCCCACTGAAGTTGGTTTGTGGCAGCTGGATCGGCTTCATAAGCACTTCCTAGGTTTTCTGGAGCTGGGTTGAGACTTCGCACTTAAGCCACGGAAGTTGGTAATAAGTGTGGGAAACTGCATCTCACTGGTGTTTTTCCAGAGGACCAAATAAAAGTTTTTTCTGGGTCTCTTGTCATCCCCCCCATCCCCCCCCAACGGGAGTGGGAGCCCCCCAATGGGAGTGGGAGCCCCTTGGCAGCCCCTCTTGAACCCTCTTTCTGGAAAAAGTATTGTCCAATACTGCCCCCTGCTGGCTATGAAGCAGAACGCACCATTTTCCTATCTTATCTTTTCCTCAATTAGCCGGAAATCCGGGATAGCTCAGGCAGTAGAGAAGCCTGTTATTAGAACACAGAGCCTGCAATTACTGCAGGTTCGAGCCCGGCCCAAGGTTGACTCAGCCTTCCACCCTTTATAAGGTAGGTAAAATGAGGACCCAGATTGTTGGGGGGGCAATAAGTTGACTTTGTAAAATATATATATATATATATATACAAATAGAATGAGACTATTGCCTTATACATTGTAAGCCGCCCTGAGTCTTCGGAGAAGGGCGGGGTATAAATGTAAACAAAAAACAAAAAAAATCCGAGACTTACGATGACAATGGAGTCCAATATTTCCAAAGGCTGAGCAAGGCTGCCATTAAAGTGAGTCACACCCCAATTTTATGACCTTTTTGCCATGGTTGTTAAGCGAATCACAGGACACCCCCCGCCCCCGAACCGGACAATCCTCAGAAATACATGCCAGATACTAGAAATGATGGTTGCATGACCATGGGGATGCGTCTTAGTCACTTCCAACGGTCATTAAACAAACGGCTGTAAGTCGAAGATTACCTGCATTCACCATTTTTCTACCTCCTCGCATTCCAGGGCTGTGTGGACTGTATTAATACGGATAAAAGAGCACAAACTTCATGCAACACACACACACACACATTTGTATTGTCGGTTGTTCTGTAACAAACTCTAAGGTTTTCTTGTATCGTGTCTAGAAAAACGGGCTGGCTGATTTATTATTAAGAAGGCATACAGAAACCCATGGTAAGATTGGGGTTGGACTAGAGGACCTCCAAGGTCCCTTCCATCTCTGTTACTCTATTCTGAAGATGAGATAGGATAGGATAGGATAGGATGATAAGGATAAAGATAAAGATAACCTTTGTTGTCATTTTTTTACTGTGAGCACACTGGCCCACGTTAAAAATGAAATTCTATTGCCTGCTCTCAAAAGAAAGTACTATATATATCTACCTATATATCTACCAGTAGTGTGTTACTAATATAATAATAATAACAACAATAACAATAATAATAATAATAATTTAATTTATAGACCGCCCTTCTCCCGAGGGACTCAGGGCGGTGAACAGCCAGTTAAAATACAGGAAAACAGACAATATTAAAAACAACCCTTAAAAAACTCATTCAATTGGCCAAAACTAAAACACAATTACACCCTATAAATTATTAAAAATTTAAAACCCTAATTAATCAAATTAATTTTTTTTTAAAAAAAAAAATCAAGCCAGTCCAGCGAGACGGAACAAATAGGTTTTAAGTTCATCTATCTATCTATAAAGGTCCCAGGTCAGACAATTGTCGAGTCCAGGGGAAGCTCATTCCACAGGGTGAGCCCCCAGAAGGCTCTCTGGGGCCGCCACATTGTTTGGCTGACGGCACCCTAAGGAGTCCCTCTCTGTGAGAACGCACCGGTCGCTGGGAGATTGAAGCCGGCAGAAGCCGGTCCCGTAAATATCCCGGTCCTAAGCCATGGAGCGCTTGAAAGGTGCATAGGGCATCCCAGTCCAGGAAGGGACGCAACTGGCGAATCAGGCGGACCTGATTAAAAAGCTCTCCTGGAGACGGTCATCAAATGGTCTTCAAAAGACAATCTATCTATCATCTATCTATCTATTCATCTATCTATCGCACCTTCCCCGTCGGGGCCAATGCCCCCCCCCCGACGGACAGCCGCATCTGCCCCCGGTTCGGAAGTAAAACTGGCGTGATGACCCAAACGTCATCAAAACTCTTCTGTGCATGCACAGAAGAGCGCGCGTGGACACAATGCGAACTGGTAGTAAAGGTACCCACCCCTGATATCTACATATATATATATATATAAATCTATCTATCTATCTATCTATCTATCTATCTATCTATCTATCTATCTATCTATCTATCTATCTATCTATCTATCTATCTATCTATAAATCTATCTATCTATCTATCTATCCCTCTTTATCGATCCCTCTTTATCTATCCCTCTATCCCTCTCTCTCCCCTCCTCTCTCTCTCCCCCTCTCCCTCTCTTTATTTCTCTCTGTTTTCTGTCTGTCTATCATCCATCTCTCTCTCTCTCTCTTTCTCTCTCTCTCTCTCTCTCCCTCTCTCTCCATACACACACACACACACACACACACACCATGTTTCCCTGAAAATAAGACCAGGTCTTATATTATTTTTTGCTCCAAAAGATGCATTAGGGCTTATTTTCTGGTTAGGTCTTCTTCTGGGGAAATATGGTACTAACTTGCATCTGTCTGATGATCTTAACTGGGGCTTATTTTGAGGGTAGGGCTTATATTGCAAGCCACAAAACTTTTTTACTTTTTCACTTCTTCTTTGGCTCCAGCTTTGGGGCTCGCAGAGCTGTTTGCAGCTAGTCCTTGACTTACGACCATTAGCTTAGTGACCGTTTCGAAGTTACGATGGCGTAACTTGCAATGTCCCGGGTGGTGGGGGTGGGGCGTCGAGCAAAGCAAGACGGGGGGGAAGCCACGTTCCCGTCGCGATTCGCTTTAACGACGGCAATGATTCGCTTAACCGCTGCGGCAAAAAAAGGTCACAAAACGGGGCAAAACGCTCCCTTAGCGACTGCCTTGTTTAGCAACGGAAATTTGGGGCTCAACTGTGGTCGTAAGATGAGGACTTTTATTACCTGTGTGATTTTTTTTTTTTGTTGCCCATTGGTTTGCCAACTCTGCTTTAGTTGTGAGACCCCTGAATGACCACATGGTGGCGGTATTGTCTAGCACAAGGAAAAGGATGCTGTTCATTTATCCTGTATCCCAGATCCTTGGCAACTTTAAGACTTGTGGACTTCAACTCCCAGGGGCTTTTTTTCAGATTTTCAGGTTCTCTAGATCTTCTCGTTCAAAAGTTAAAATGTTCAGTGGTTTACATTTCTTTCTTTGTACGGTTCATTAAGCTCTGCTCTGCTCTGCTTTGCTTCTCCCCCCATCCCCCCGGATTTTACAAACACATTTTATTTTTATTTTTTTTCGCTATTCTTCCTAATAATTTTGCTGCTACCTAAAGACTGAATCAAGACTGATTTTCATATCAGCTGAAGAGAATATTTGCAGCTCAGGGGTGAACTGTGAGGCCCTTGGTTTGGTTTTCTTGCAGATGTTTCATGAGCCAACTAGGTGGGGGGGTGAGGAGGAGGGATATTTAAAATAACAGAGTTGGAAGGGACCTTGGAGGTCTTCTAGTCCAACCCCCTGCTTAGGCAGGAAACCGTATACCATTTCAGAACAAATGGTTGTCCGGTCTCTTCTTAAAAACTTCCAGTGTTGGAGCATTCACGACTTCTGGAGGCAAGTTGTTCCACGGGTGAATTGTTCTAACTATCGGGAAATTTTTCTCCTTAGTTCTAAGTTGCTTCTCTCCTTGATTAGTTTCCAACCTTCGCTTCTTGTCCTGCCCTCAGGTGCTTTGGAGATTAGCTTGACTCCCTCTTTAAATAATCTTAAGCCATCTTCATCTCTCAGGCTATTCTGCTTTCTGCTATGTTGCTGGATGGAAGGTGGGAGAGAGAGAGAGAAAGCTGTTTTTAATGTTTCATTTATTTGTCGAAAGAGAAACTTCCTATTTCATTGACGCCCAGATTTGAGGACAGAAGGACATTGTCCCACACAGGAAGAAAAAACAACAACAATGCTTTTAAATCCTACTAAGAGTAATCTCACCTATTGCTCACTTCTGCGAAATCCCTCTGTCTAGAATTTGTTGATTTTGCAGCTCTTTGTCCCTAGCGTGCTGTATTCTGCTCAAGGTTATATATTTGAGGGGATAAATGGGCATCTGTTGATGGATGTTACCGGGATTTTGTTAAAGGAGATGAGCAGATGACAGGTAGGCGGTGATCCAGTTCATGGTGACTTGCATTCGCAAGCAAAGTTATCCGGAGCTAGGTTTAGTTGCAGACGTAAGCCGTTGAGATTGAGTAAATGTGATTTGCAATTTGGCATCTGTCTGAAAACCATCCGGGATGTGCTGATTAATTGTTCTAATAGTTTGTCCTTAGTTCTAGGTTGCTTCTCTCCTTGATTAGTTTCCATCCGTTGCTTCTTGTCCTGCCCTCAGGTGCTTTGGAGAATAGCTTGACTCCCTCTTCTTTGGGGCAGCCCCTGAGATATTGGAAGACTGCTATCATGTCTCCCCTAGTCCTTCTTTTCATTAAACTAGACATGTCCAGTTCCTGCAACTGTTCTTCATATGTTTTAGTCTCCAGTCCCCTAATCAACTTTGTTGCTCTTCTCTGCACTCTTTCTAGAGTCTCAGCATCTTTTTTACATCGTGGCGACCAAGTGGGAGAAGGAGGGGGAAGGGAAGGAGAGAGAGAGAGTGAGGGACCTTGAGTGGCTCAGACTGCTAAGACAGTCTGTTATTAACAGCAGCTGCTTGCAATTACTGCAGGTTCAAGCCCCACCAGGCCCAAGGTTGACTCAGCCTTCCATCCTTTATAAGGTAAGTAAAATGAGGACCCAGATTGTTGGGGGCAATAAGTTGACTTTGTATATAATATACAAATGGATGAAGACTATTGCCTGACATAGTATAAGCCACCCTGAGTCTTCGGAGAAGGGCGGGATATAAATGCAAATTAAAAAAAAGGTCCTTAGTGGTTTTTGAGCTTGGTTATTATTATTATTATTATTGTAGATGTTTCATTACCAAAGTAGATAACATTATCAGTGCTAGAAGGGAGTGGGGTTTAGAGGAGGAAGAGACAGAGAGCGGGAAGGAAGGAGGGAGGGGCTGTGGGGTCTTCGGTGCTCTCTGAGCTTGATGGTCTTCTTTGCAGATGTTTCGTGACCCAACGAGGTAACATCCTCAGTGCTAATGAAACTGAAGCTACTTGAAGCACTGAAGATGTTACCTAGTTGGGTCATGAAACGGCTGCAGGAAAACAAATCAAGAGACCACGAAGGTCTCCCCAATGCATCCATATCCATGGATGTTCCTGAGATTTCAGGACTGACCTAGATACGTTGAAAATGTCCTTTCTAAAGCGGGGGGCTCAGGTTGCCAGCTTCTAACCTTCTTCATCTCTTTTTGTGGTCCCTTAGCTTCTCTTCGATGGCTGTTGGACAGGGGTGGGCTTCAAAAATTGTAGCAAGGGGTTCTCTGCCCGGTTGCTGGGTGAGCATTGGCCGTGGTGGGCTCCAGCTGTTCCTCTGCCTCGCTGCTGTCTAGCTCCCTCTCTGGCTTCAATGCAGAGCCCTCGTCCGAGCTTTCCCCAGCCCCCAGGACTGGCTCATGTTCCTCCCCACCTCCTCACTGTCTGACTTTGCTGCCAGCTCTGCTGGCTGCCGACGGGCCACAACATCTTTAGAGCTGAAGAAGCTTCTTGGATGAGAAGCGAAACCTCTTCAAAGAAAAAAACCCCAGAAAGTCCAGTTGCCTCTTGAAAAAAAACACAGCACCTTGGGATCCTACCTTGGTCTTTTCCCCCTCTTATCGCCAGGTCTAGATGGCCCTGACTCTGCTACCCTCTTGCAAAATTCCCGAGTCCTGATTTGCAACCAACCTAGAACTGAGAAGTTTCCAGAAAGTGGGAACAATTAACCAGTGGAACTCCTTGCCTCCAGAGGTTGTGAGTGTTTTTTAAGGTTTTTAAGAAGAGACTTGGACAACCATTTGTCTGAAGTGGTGTAGGGTCTCCTGCTTGAGCAGACGGTTGGACTAGAAGATCTCCAAGGTCTCTTCCAAGTCTGTTATTCTATTAAGGCCTGGCTGTACGGGGCCAGGAGGCTAGGGTGAACTCTACAGTGGCCCATTTAAAAAAAAATAAAATAGGATGTATTATATTCCTTGGATGTCATGGTCATTGCTCCTGACTCTTCTATTAATCTAATCCCACAAGTCGGGCCCCGTTTTGACATGGGCGGCCTTTTTATCCTATTATTTCAATAAACTAAAATAGCATGCCAATTTCCTCCAGTTAGCAGCTAATGGGGAAGAAGGCCACAGCTGTCTTACGGGATCCTGTATAATATAATAACATCCACTTTAAGGATTTTTATTTTATTTTTTTTTGGCTCCGGGAGGCAAGTGGGGGGATGGAGGAATTGCTTGAGCCGGGCCTCCCCAGAGAACTCGTAGGTCAGGAACCTATTAGCAACCGTATGCTTTTAAGGAGATTGTTTTTAAACATTCAGATTCGGTGGGATCTGGGAGGGAGAGAAGCCGAGGCTTCATTCAACGCTGATCTCTTCCAAAACACCTCAAGGCGTGCATCTCTATTTATGGGGATATTTTATTTGCCAAACCGTGCAACTTCATAAAAACAGCATTAACAGCAAAGCCCCAGCTGTAAAAAAAAGTAGCTTATAAGAGAGTTGTGAAAATAAATATGGGTTGAGTCCTTGCCCTAAACCGGTAATAAAGAGAGGACTTAACTTCAGCTCTGGTACAATTTATGTCATAAAAGTGGGGGGGAAACAGCCGTACAGAGAATTGATTTTGGAAAGAAAAAAAATATTTGTGGAAGTTGCCAGCCAAACTTCTCTGTTTTGTTCGTTTGTTTTTCTTCCTCCTAAGGCAGAAGAATATTCCTCTTTGGAACAGTTTAGGGAAGTTGGTGAGAGCCAGGAACCGAATAACGCAAAACCCCAACGGTCCTTTTTCAAGAGGCAGCCGGCTGGGCGCTCTTGTTTTTTTCTTTGAAGACGTTTCGTTTCTCCTCCGAGAAGCTTCTTCAGCTCTTTTGTGAATAACACTTTTTTTGGGGGGGGGGAATAACCCAAATATTTCTCTCTCCTTATAATAACAGACAGGTCACCTTTTCAGCGTAGCCTCTCCAAACGGGAATTATTTAGTGTTCATTGTTGGAATGCAGGCTTTTTCATTCAAGTTCCAATCAGTGGTGGGTTGACAGTGGTTCGCCCCGGTTTTGGCGAACAGGTAGCGGCAGCGGGAGGCTCCGCCCACCTGCCCGTCATCAAATACGATATGTGCATGTGCAGAAACAATAGCTATTCCATTCCATTCCATTCCATTGATTCCATTCCACATTTCATATTCTATTCTATTCCATTCCATTCCATTCCATTCCATTCCATTCCATTCCATTCCATTTATTCTATTCTATTTCATTTATTCTATTCCATTCCATTCCATTTATTCCATTCTATTCTATTCTATTCTATTCCATTCCATTCCATTCCATTCCATTCCATTCCATTCCATTCCATTCCATTCTATTCCTAATTCTATTCTATTCTATTCTATTCTATTCTATTCTATTCTATTCTATTCTATTCTATTCTATTTCCATTCCATTCCATTCCATTCCACTCCACTCCACTCCACTCCTTCTATTCTATTCTATTCTATTCTATTCCATTCCATTCCATTTATTCTATTCTATTCTATTCTATTCTATTCTATTCTATTCTATTCTATTCTATTCTATTCCATTCCATTCCATTCCATTCCATTCCATTCCATTCTATTCTATTTCATTTATTCTATTCTATTCCATTCCATTCCATTCCATTCCATTCCATACTATTCTATTCTGTTCTATTCTATTCCATTCATTCTATTCTATTCTATTCCATTCATTCTATTCTATTCCATTCCATTCCATTCCATTCCATTCTATTTCATTTATTCTATTCTATTCTATTCTATTCTATTCTATTCTATTCTATTCTATTCTATTCTATTCTATTCCATTCCATTCCATTCCATTCCATTCCATTCCATACTATTCTATTCTATTTCATTCAATCTATTCTATTCTATTCCATTCATTCTATTCTATTCCATTCCATTCCATTCCATCCCACATTTTCTTTTCTGTTCTGTTCTGTTCTGTTTGAAATGTTTTCGAGGGTTTTTTTCGTGACTCACCTGTCTCTGTTATATCTGGTTAATTGGTTTTTTCCCTTCTTCTTTATTTGTAGCCTTTGCTTTCCTAAATTATTGGGCAGTACAGTAGTCCTCGACTTACGACTGCAATCGCGCCCCAAACATTTATGTGGCTACGGGAGACTTATTTGTTCAGTGCGTTTTGAGTCCCATTTTACGCCTTGCCTTGCCACATTTGTTGAACCGATTCACCGCGGTCGGTAAATTAGCCGCACGGTCGTTAAGCAAATCGGGCTGACTTTGCTCCGCAGAAGCTCCCAAAAAAAAAAGGCAATTGCGTGACCCTGAGGACACCCGCAACCGTCATCCATACGAGTCAGTCGGGAAGCGTCCAAATTTTGATCATGCGACCATGAGGATACCTCAACGGTTGTAAGTGTGAAAAATGATCCTGAGCGATGTTTTTTTCAGCGCCGTCGTAAACTTCGAACGGACAGTGAGCTGTTGTAAGTTGAGGATTCCCTGCATTTAACACCCTCTCCTTCATGGTGGAGAGAGTCCATAGCCTGTTCTCCTCCAAAAAGTAAGGAAACAAGACGGAGAGAATGTATTATTCCTTTGTGGATTTATTTACAGTTGCATGGGGTTGCGGCGGTAACGAACAGGCAATTGTGGTTGCGACCACCAGAGGGCGTCTGGAGCGTGGGAGAAAACGGCTTTCAGAGCTGGCAACGAACGCCTTGCATTGAGCAAATGGAGACAGGAAGGAAAGGAAGGCAGGAAGGAAGAGAGTAAGGGAGAAAAAAAGAAAGAAAGAAAGAAAGAAAGAAAGAAAGAAAGAAAGAAAGAAAGAAAGAAAGACCCCCCCCTCCTTCACATGATACTAGGTGGCTCAGTGGCTTAAGACGCTGAGCTTGTCGATCCGAAAGGTTGGCAGTTCGGCAGTTCGAATCCCTCGCACAGCTCTCCTGCGTGAGCAGGGGGTTGGACTAGATGACCTCCAAGGTCCCTTCCAACTCTTTTTTTTTTTTAATCTGAATTTATATCCCACCCTTCTCCGAAGACTCAGGGCGGCTTACACTGTGTCAAGCAATAGTCTTCATCCATTTGTATATTATATACAAAGTCAACTTTTATTGCCCCCAACAATCTGGGTCTTCATTTTACCTACCTTATAAAGGATGGAAGGCTGAGTCAACCTTGGGCCTGGTGGGACTTGAACCTGCAGTAATTGCAAGCAGCTGTGTTAATAACAGACTGTCTTAGCGACTCTTGTTACTGATACAGACTTAATATATGCAACTCGCAATCCCAAGGAAAGAGGAGTCTTCTCAGAGGGACTAGATCTGTTTGTGGGTTTCGAAATGGAGCTTCTGGGCTTAGGGGCACTCTACCTTTTTATCTGACGTGCTTGGAGAAACAACAGTCCCGAACCATCAGCTTTTCCCCTCCCCACTCCCTGGGGTTGAATTATTCACCTTTCTTTGCTTGGCTGTCTGTCCCGCCTTCCCTTCCTTCAGTTTTCACAAAAGAGAATAAAAATAAAGGTTGTTTTAGGTTAAACCCGCCTTTTAGATCTTTAGAATATCATCATTTGTTAACGACCCCATAATCCCTTGCGGGGCGGAGTCTGGGCAACTGAGTGGAGCTAGCAGAGTGTTTTCATGGCCGGATGCCCTTCTTGTTGCCACTGCGGAGTTTTGTTCAGCAGATATATATTCTCCTTGCGCCCAGAGAGAAAAATATCTGCCTCTACCTAAGATCGAACTCACAGAACCTCCTGATTGTGAGGTGAGAGCTCCTACCTCTAGGGTCACCCCACTACTCCTTCAGCTCTCAGAATATACGCTGAAAAAAATCCCCTTTTTCATTAGCCTTTCATATGCCCGGTGGCCGGATTTCTTGAAAAACTAGGTTGCAAGATGCCGGCAGCCAGATTTTTTTGGAAAACGTTCTTTTGTCGTCTTAAGTCAAGAGTCCCCAACCTGTGGGCCGTAGCTCTGTGGCCGTAGCCTATTTGCAACCGGACCACGTTGAGTGATGGGCACGCAGCCCCCCCTCCCCCGGTGTAAGTTCTCAGGTTTGGGAAGGTCGTAGAGGGAGGCATTTGGGCTGGTGATTTTTTTTGTTTTTTGTTTTGGCAAAACGGCAATTTGCTTGAAGTTACGCAGGTGCCTCTTGGATTTGGCAAATCTGGGATCATTTCTGTATCCTTCCTGGGCAGCCATTTCACAGCCTGGGTTCGGTGCCAGGAGTGACAGTTGCTAGTCAAGGGATTAAGGGTCCCGAGTCACTGAAATGATTGAGTTTTGTGGCCTGATGCAGAGGTGAAATCCAGCAGGTTCTGACAGTTTCGGGCGAACCCGTAGCGGAAATTTTGAGTAGTTTGGAGAACCAGCAAATGGCTGGCCCCAGAGTGGGCTGGCCCCTCTGGCTGGCCCCAGAGTGGGGTGGGAATGGAGATTTTGCAATATCCTTCTCCTGGAGTGGGGCAGGAATGGGGATTTTGCAGTATCCTTTCCCTGCCACGCCTGCCAAGCCCACAGAACTGGTAGTAAAAAAAAATTTGAATTACAACACTGACCTGATACCCTACTAAGCCACTTCTGATGATAGCAATAGCACTTAAGACTTAAATACCACTTTGCAGTGCTTTTACAATCCTCTCTAAGTGGTTTACAGAGTCAGCCCTATTGCCCCCAACAATCTGGGTCCTCGTTTTTACCGACCTCGGAAGGATGGAAGGCTGAGTCAACTCTGAGCCAGTCGGTCAGGATCAAACTCCTGGCAGTGGGCAGAATTAGCCTGCAATACTGCATTCTAACCACTGGGAAGGAAGGAAGGAAGGAAGGAAGGAAGGAAGGAAGGAAGGAAGGAAGGAAGGAAGGAAGGAAGGAAAATGCATAGATAAGAAGGAAGGAAGGAAGGAAGGAAGGAAGGAAGGAAGGAAGGAAGGAAGGAAGGAAAATGCATAGATAAGAAGGAAGGAAGGAAGGAAGGAAGGAAGGAAGGAAAATGCATAGATAAGAGGGAGGGAAGGAAGGAAGGAAGGAAGGAAATAAAATGCATAGATAAGAAGGAAGGAAGGAAGGAAGGAAGGAAGGAAGGAAGGAAAATGCATAGATAAGAGGGAAGGAAGGAAGGAAGGAAGGAAGGAAGGAAGATAGTAATAGCACATATACCGCTTCACGGTGCTTTTACAGCCCTCTCTAAGCGGTTTACAGAGTCAGCATCTTTGCCCCCAACAATCTGGGTCCTCGTTTTACCGACCTCGGAAGGATGCAAGGCTGAGCCGGCCTTCTTGATGCCGTCTTGCAGGCAAAATGAAAAAAAAAGAAAAAAAAGAAAACGGCAACTGGGGAAAACGCTCCTCCTCGCAGTAGGAGAGCTAGCCTCTCAAGGAGAGCTTTTTATTCACTCCACGACAATCTGCCCGGCATCTTATTTGAAGACCGAAGGCCCGAAGGATCACCCAGTTCCTCCTTTCCCCCCCTTTTCCCAGCTGTCTGCCTCCGTTTGCAACGGGTCAGCTTCTCCTCTCAAAAAGGGGACCTAAGCATGCAAAAGGATAAAGGCATAAATATTCTTCTTTAACCCAGCAGGAGCCCTGACTGAGCTGGGGAGGAGGGGAGGGGAGGGAAGGGAAGGGAAGTTTGGGGGTGGGTGGGAGCACATTCCTGTCTGGTGTCCCGGGCTTTGCACCATTGTTGGTTGCCGATGTATTGTTTGCCACTTTCATTCTTTTCTTCCTTCCCTCCCTCCCTCCCTCCCTTCTCCCCCTTTCCTTTCAATTCTTTTTTTTTTCCTTTTCTTTTCTTCCCCTGGGTGAACCCAAAAGGCTGGGAAATGTAAAGCTTTTGGATCAGATCCAGCGTTTCCCAGAGCAAAAAAAAAACAACCACTTTTGTTGAAGTCTTGGGCCTTCTCGGCCAACGAATAAAACTTCTGTTTAAAGTCCTTCCTTCCCGCTTTGGTCTTGGGGATAATATTTCTCCCCCCCCCAAAAAAAAACCCTTTTGAAATATTTTTGTTTATGATTAAGGATAAACTTCTTTTCTTTTTCCGGAATTTTGATCGAGGGGAGTAAAGTCAGGTCTGTGCGGTCAAAAAGACACCAAAATCTCTTTGAAAGAGGTTCTGCAGATCCTCCTTCTTCCTCCTCCTCCTTTTCGTCCTTTCCCCCCTCCTCCTCTTCTTCTTCTTCCTCCTCCTCTTCCTTTTCTTCCTCCTTTTCTTCCTCCTCCTTTTCTTCTGCCTCCTTTTCTTTTCTTCTTCCTCCTCCTTTTTTCCCTTCCTCCTTTTCTTCCTCCTCTTCCTCCTTTTCTTCCTTTGCGCCTCTTCCTTTTCCTCTTTTCTTCTTTCTCTTCCTCCTCCTTCTTTTCCCCTTCCTCCTTTTCTTCCTTCTCTTCCTCCTTTTCTTCCTTTTCCCCTCTTCCTTTTCCTCTTTTCTTCTTCCTCTTCCTCCTTCTTTTCCCCTTCCTCCTTTTCTTCCTTCCCTGCCTCCCTCCCTCCTCCTCCTTTTCCTCTTCTTCCTTTTCCTCCTCTTCTTCCTCCTCCTTTTCCTCTTCCTCCTTTTCTTCCTTTTCTTCCTCCTTTTCCTCTTCTTCCTCCTCCTCCTTTTCCTCTTCTTCCTTTTCCTCCTCCTCCTCCTCCTCCTCCTCCTCCTCCTCCTCCTCCTCCTCCTCCTCCTCCTGGATTAATTTCCCATAATGCCCCAGAGCAATGCATTAGACGCCCATCAACACCCACTAGAGGAAATGAACAGGGCAGGTATTAGAACATTGTATTTCAGGGAGCCACCATTAGATGATGATGATGGATGATGGATGATGATGATGATTAAATATCTTCAGCAAGCGCCACTTCCAGATTGTCCCCCAGCCAGTTGAGAAATAAATAACGGGGCAGTTAGAAGGAGCAAAACGAGGCCGCTTCCTTTGGCTTGTTTTATAAAAAAATTCTATAATTAGGGAAGGGGCTACCCAAGGCCATCTAGTCCAACATGCAGGGAAATCGATTCAGCCTTTAAAAGTTTCCAGAGTTGGCAGAGCCACCCTTCTCTCTACGTGGAAAATTCTCCCCGTGGTCTCTCTTTTCTCTTTCTAATTCTCTTCCTGTCGGGAATAAGCACATTGCAACTTCTTCAGCAATCGCACAATCTTGGAATTGAGGGGGTGGGTGGGCGAAAGGCTCGGCGAAGACCAGGCTGAGTGTCCGAACGCGACCGTTGGATTCGTGTGCTTCCATCTGGAGCGTCACAAAATTCAATCGGCAATCAGGGAAGGGGATCAATTTCACGTCTGCTTCGTGGGCAAGGGAAACCCTGGGAATGTTTTTTTTAGCCAGCCTCTGGGGTGCAAAAAAAACTCCATCCTGCTCCTTCTGAAGGCATCTCAAGATACTTCCCGGGTCCCATCCTCGCACATCCCACCACACCTCCTTTGTCCAATGTCGGGATTCGTCCTTCGGAGCTGTGGCTTCTTGTCTTTAAAAGACTTTTTGGGAAGCGGGAGAATCCGGGTCAGAGACGCACTTTCGGGCTGTTGGTCTTTGAAGAGCGAAGAAGATTTGGAAGGTCCGCAGTTCTTCCCTCGACTTCTGCGTGCAGGAATAGAAAAATCCCAATGGATCCAGCCAGAGTAATCCACTGCTCCTTTGGTTCCGGAATAGCTAAGGAGATTTCCCTTCAAGAAACCCACCAAGTTCAGCCTTAAAAGAAGGAACCCGATGGCTACTCCTTTTTACAAATGCAAAATATTTCAGTACACACTCGAGCCAGCTTGGGGTATTTTTAATTATTTTTTTTTAACCCCGTTGGGACTTCTTTACTCATCGCCCGAATCTCGTCTCCGAAAGAAAATGCCATTTTGCAAGACAACTTTGCCTTTTCTCTCCCACCCACCCCACCCCCTAACACAGCTTGGACCTCAAGACAGCTCCGTCCAGCACTGCTTCTCCATCACATCACTGCCTGCCTGGCTGCCTCCCTTCCTCCCTCCCTCTCTTCCTTCCTTCCTTCCTTCCTTCCCTCCCTCCTTCCTTGCCTGCCTGCCTGCCTGCCTGCCTGCCTTCCCTCCCTCCCTCCTTCCTTTCTTCCTTCCTTCCTTGCTTCCTTCCTTCCTTCCTCCTTTCCTTCCTTCCTTGCCTGCCTTCTTCCTTCCTTCCTCCCTTCCTTCCTTCCCTCCCTCCCTCTCTCCTTCTTCCTTGCCTTCTTCCTTCCTTCCTTGCCTTCTTCCTTCCTTCCTTCCTGCCTTCCTTCTTCCTCCTTCCTTCCTTCTTCCTTCCTTCCTTCCTCCTCCTCCTTCCTTCCTTCCTTGCCTTCTTCCTTCCTTCCTCCTTCCTTCCTTCCTCCCTCCCTCCCTTCCTTGCCTTCTTCCTTCCTTCCTTCCTTCCTTCCTTGCCTTCTTCCTTCCTTCCTTCCTCCCTCCCTCCCTTCCTTGCCTTCTTCCTTCCTTCCTTCCTTCCTTCCTTCCTTCCTTCCTCCTCCTCCTCCTCCTCCTCTCTTCCTTCCTTCCTTCCTTCCTTCCTCCTTCCTTCCTTCTTCCTCCTCCTCCTTCCTTGCCTCCTTCCTTCCTTCCTTGCCTTCTTCCTTCCCTCCCTCCTTCTTTCCTTGCCTTCTTCCTTCCTTCCTTCCTTCCTTGCCTTCTTCCTTCCTTCCTTCCTTCCTTCCTTCCTTCCTTCCTTCCTTCCTTGCCTTCTTCCTTCCTTCCTTCCTCCCTCCCTCCCTTCCTTGCCTTCTTCCTTCCTTCCTTCCTTCCTTCCTTCCTTGCCTTCTTCCTTCCTTCCTTCCTTCCTTCCTCCCTCCCTCCCTCCCTCCCTTCCTTGCCTTCTTCCTTGCCTCCTTCCTTCCTTCCTTCCTTCCTTGCCTTCTTCCTTCCTTCCTTCCTTCCTTGCCTTCTTCCTTCCTCCCTCCCTCCCTCCCTTCCTTGCCTTCTTCCTTGCCTCCTTCCTTCCTTCCTTCCTTCCTTGCCTTCTTCCTTCCCGGCTCCTCGCCTTCCCCAAATCAGCTGCGTCTGTCTGCCGGGGAAGACCTATCACCGTGTGTGCGCCGAGAGGCAGAGCTCGGGAGGAGTGGAGAGACAGAGAGAGGGGGAAGGAAGGAAGGAAGAAGAGAAACACATAATGAATTTTGACACTGTCTCCTCCGCCCCTTTCAACATCTTGAGTTCGCAAATGAGACTACGGGGTTGGGGGGCGGGCAGGCGGGCGGGCGGGTGGGTTGGGGAGGGAAGAGAGGGAGGGGACGAGCTCTCTCTCTCTCTCTCTCTCCCTGCTGCCTTTCCAGGGAAACACGAACAAGTGAATGGAGCATTCCTGCCCAGCCCTCCCTTCTCCTCAGCTCTGGAAACGCTGACAGGTGTCCAGTGACTCCGACCCGCCTTTTGAAATAGGTGGCACAGGAACCACTGGATTTCGGAGACCGGTTGGCCTGAGGACGGGCTCCCATCCATCGCTCACCACCCCAAGAAACCTGGAGGACCAGCCTTGCCCCTTCTTCCCTGGCTGTCTTCTCTCCCTTTGTTTTTTACAGCTTCCCCAACCCAGCTGTGTGAAGGAGAAGACCCCGGTGGCGGCGTGGCGTGCCTCCCCTTCCTTCCTCTCCATCCCTCGCTGGCTGGCGCCTCGTTCCTCGTTCTGCTGCCTTCTCCGGCTGCCAACCGAACATTCACGCGGTTGAGCTTTTGTGTGCCGGAGAAGAAGGATGGTCCAGCTGCTAGCTGTTTGCAGGCGGACGGCTGGCACTGAGTAAAAGGAGGGCGAAGCCGCCCCGGTGACTCAGGGGCTCTGCTGGAGAATAATGCCCCTCTCTTATTGTTCCGGCGTTTGCTGACTTCTCGCCTCACCCTGCGCGGGGTTTTAGGAAACTTGGGTCTCTGTGGCACACCCCCAGTACTGTTGCTGTGGAGGCTGCTTCCCGAAACCGCTGGAGGACACCTTAATCTCTGGACGTCTTCAGCTCAGCCCCGTCCGTTTTTGGTTTTGTTTTTTTTAATTCCCAGGCGTTCTCTTCATTCCAACTCGCCATCCCGAGGAGAGGGGTATCCAAAGGAGACGTTGACGGTCCTGTTTGCTCGTCCCATCGGATGCAGGGACGGCGAAAGGCGCTTGGAACGGCTTTCCCCCGGGAAGTCGAGAGGGGAGCGAGGCAGAAAGAGAAGGCTTTGGCCAGCTGCCCTGGAGGAAACCCACAGCCGAGGCCCTCCCCTCCTTTGCTTTGCCGTCCCGGAGAAAGAGGCATCGGGATGGGGGCTGCTGCCTGGCCCTTTAACCCGGCTCCATCTCCCAAGCTGCCGAGATCATCTGCTAGAGGTTTACTTTAGAGGTGGCCCAGGGGTCTCCTCCTCCTCCTCCTCCTCCTCCCCTTTCGCCAGTTTGTCTGCTCCGTGCCCATCATCTGAGTTGTCAGTCCGTGGTTTAAATGACTGGAAGGAACGGCAGTTGTAACACGAGGACCACTCAGCCGCTAAGTTGATGGTTTCATAAAGAGGGCCATGCCTTTGGAGAACTTCTGAAGACTCAATTAAAGCGCTTCGTTTGCTTCGTCCCTCGTTGTCGTCTTCTTCTTCTCCTGGAGAAGGACCCCGTCTTCCTTCCTTCCTGGCGTGAAGTGGACGGATCTCCAAACAATCATTATACGGCCCATTCCTCTTTCTCTCTCTCTCTCTCTCTCTCTCTCTCTCTCCCCTCTTCCTCCGGCAACAACCTTTCAAAAGCTGCTTGAGTGGAGTTTTTCCATCGGAGGGGTGTCTCTTTCTCCAATATGGGGGTGCCTTTGAGCTTTGCGCGGGAGGCTTTTCTTTCCCGGAGCTAAAAGCAACCTCTCGATGCTCAGGACAGCTTCTGGGGTGACCCCGGGATCCATCTGAAGGGGTCCCCTGTATTCTCTTGGCTCCACTCTAGCTTTGGATTATAGCCTCAAGATGTCCCAGCCCAGGACGGGCTTCCCTTCCGAACGCTAAGAGCCCTTCCAGGCATGATGGAAGACCCTGAAACTACTTAGCTAAGGACCGTCTTGGAGGAGGGCAGACTGAGGGTGTTTTTTGGGGGGGAGGGTTGTGGAACCGCTGCCCTGGATCTCCCAGGGAGAGCCTGGAGCCCCATCCACGGCATGACCGCCTGCCAGTACCCCGTGGGGCCGGGCTCCTTGGACCGAGACCGGATGTACCAGCACAAAGTCTCCTTGGTGGTCCGTTACTTCATGATCCCGTGTAACATCTGCTTGATTCTCTTAGCCACTTCCACCCTGGGATTTGCCGTCCTGCTTTTCCTCAACAATTGTAGGTGTCCGTCCCCATCCCGTCCCCCGTCCCCCTCGGTGTTGTAGCGTGGCTGTGGGGAGTGCGGGAAGCGTAGGGAGGGGAGGAGCGGAAACAAAGCAGGCGGCAAGGGGGGCTTTTCGGGCGATAACTTCCTCCTCCCCATCTTTGGAAGGGGGAGTTGGGGGGGGTGCCTCGATGAGGGGTGGGTTGGTCTCTTTTTTTAGCGGGTGTGAGATTCCTCGTCTTTGCCCAGGTGAGTCGTCCCTCTGGACTGATGGGACCATTTGGCCTAATCCTGAACCGTCTCCCGCCCTCAATGTTTTCATTTAATTTTGAGTCCCGTGACCAGGAGCTAAATTGGGCGTCACACGCCTGGTGGGTGGCTTTGTGTAGAAGGAAGGGAGCAAGGAAACAACCAACCTGCCTTGGCAGTCAAACTTTGCATATTAATCAGCTTGAGGGAGATGCCTTCCTGTCTACACAGGAGCTTTTCCGTTACCTGAGGCTGGAGGCTGCTTGGCCCTTTGATCTGCTACGCCAAGATGGCTGATCCGATGATGCGCTTATCCCCTAGATAATTGGGGGTGGGGTGGGGGATTGGCAGGATCTTCTGCTTGGCAGGTAAACATTTGCCTGTCGAGCAGAAGCCCAAACAACCGTGTGTTTCACAGCCTGCTTTCATCTCTCCAGGAGCAGAGAATTATGCCGATGTGTCTTGAATGAAAGCACAACACACACACACACACCCTTGAACCTGATGCTCAGCCCCACAGTGTGTTGTTGGGCAGAGTCCCCTGCACTGGGTAGGCTGAGGGGGGACAATGGTGTGGCCAGCTTCAGTTACCGCTCAAACTTTCTCTCTCTCTCTCTCTCTCTTCCCTCTCCCCCTCTCAACTTATCTATCTATCATCTTTATTTCTCTCTCTCCCTCTCATCCATCCATCTATCTATCTATCTATCTATCTATCTATCTATCTATCTATCTATCTATCTATCTATCTATCATCTATCTATCCCACTCTTTCTCTCTCTCCCTCTCATCCATCCATCTATCTATCTATCTATCTATCTATCTATCTATCTATCTATCTATCTATCTATCTATCTATCATCTATCTATCCCACTCTTTCTCTCTATCCCTCTCTCTCTCTCTCCCCCTCTCCTCCTTCTCTCTATTTCTTTCTTTCTGTCTGTCTATCAGCTATCTAGCTATCCCCCTCTTTCTCTCTCTCTCTTCCTTCTCTCTCTCCTCTCTCTCTCTTCTTTCCTTCTCTATCTATCATCTATCATCTATCTATCTATCTAGCTAGCTAGCTAGCTAGCTATCCCCTCTTTCTCTCTCTCTCATCCTCCCTCTCCCTCTCCTCCCTCTCTTTCTTTCTGTCTATCATCTATCTATCTATCTATCTATCTAGCTAGCTAGCTAGCTATCCCCTTTCCTTCTCTCTCTCTCTTCTTTCCTTCTCTATCTATCATCATCTCTTTCTTTCTCTCATCTTTCTCCCCCTCTTATCTTATCTATCTATCATCTTTCTCTCTCTCTCTCATCTATCTTTCAACTCTCTCTCATCTTTCTTCTCTGTCTCTCTCTCTCTCTCTCTCTCTTTCCTTCTCTATCTATCATCTCTCTCTTTCTCTCACTTCCCCCTCTCATCTTATCTATTATATTTCCTTCTCTCTCTCTCTCTCATCTTTCAACTCTCTCTCTCTCATTTTCCTTCTCTCTCTCTCTCTCTTCTTTCCTTCTCTTTCTCTCTTTCCCCCTCCCTCTGCTGTGGTCCACTTTGAGCATCTCTGAGGCATTTGGTTGAGCCATTTTTGAGCAGGGCTGAATCATCGGCGTCATCCACAGGAAGTCTCCGCTAGAAACAAAGCCTCCCTATGCAGGGGCAGTGTACCCTTTTCGGGCTGGGAGGCCCAGCCACAAAGATATGGGGGAAAGGGTTTTGTGGCATGCTGGCAGGGCTCCCAGGGGCACCTAAGTGGCCCGCTCAAAACGGAAGGACGAGACCCAATCTTTCGTGGCGATGCGTTTCGAAATCAAACTTGAGAAGGAGCAAGATCCCTGTGGCTTGAAGCCTGTGCGGGCTGAGGTTGTGGAAGGATTTCTGAAAATCTCGCAGGACCGTCTGTTGCCAGACTATCCTGCTTGACAAAGAGTCCTGTGCGACTCCAAACTACTCCGCCCACGTCTAGTTCCACGTAATGCCCCCTATGTACTGAGTTGTTGCTCAGGACTTGCAAAGGCCCCGAAAAAGCGTCATATGTGTGTAGTAACGGGTGGGCGGCGTAGACAACGTGGAGCCATAAAAAGGCACGGACGAGAAGCCTTCTTTCTGAGTCAACGCCTCCCAAAATAGTTTTGGGTAAACAAAACCCAAACACCTCCAGAGTCCAGTCTCTCGGTGGGAGCCGGCTCGTGAGTAACATGTAGTTCAGCCTTCCCTCTGAACTGCCCCGAAGCCTGCTATGTTTTATTTATTTATTTATTATTTAAATTTTTATACCGCCCTTCTCCCGAAGGACTCAGGGCGGTTCACAGCCAAATAAAATACACAATAATACAATATAAATACGATTAAAATACAATTAAAAAACTTATTAAATTGGCCAAGATTAAAAATTTGAGATAAAAAACCCATTTAAAAACCCATAAATTTAAAAACTAACCCAGTCCAGCGCAGATGAATAAGTGAGTTTTAAGCTCGCGACGGAAGGTTCGGAGGTCCGGAAGTTGACGGAGTCCCGGGGGGAGTTCGTTCCAGAGGGCGGGAGCCCCCACAGAGAAGGCTCTTCCCCTGGGTGTCGCCAGACGACACTGTCGCGCCGACGGCACCCTGAGGAGTCCCTCTCTGTGAGAGCGCACGGGTCGGTGAGAGGTATTTTCCCTGCTCTCTCCTTTTATCTATTTGAGCTTGGATTACTGGCCAGGAGGGATCTTGCCGAGAGATCTCACGACTCCTTTTTAGGAGCAAGACCAGTAGATCTTGTCTCCTGGGAATCCCTTGAAACCCTCTTTTAATTCTGCAGGAGAGCAGTAGCGCGTGGCTACCGCAAAGGAGAAAATAGAACATAACAAATGGATGAGTAGCCTAATGGTTGTCGTTGGTTGTCAGCCACAGCAAATTTGGGCGGGCACGGCCAGCTAACTTGAGCTGCGTGTGGTCTCCCTAGGACCGAAACCATGAAATTTGTTTTGCCCTTCATTTATTGTTGGCTCCAAAAATAATAGAGTAGAGTAGAGTAGAGTGGAGTGGAGTGGAGTGGAATGGAATGGAATGGAATGGAATGGAATGGAATGGAATGGAATGGAATAGAATAGAATAGAATAGAATAGAATAGAATAGAAATAGAAATAGAAATAGAAATAGAATAGAATAGAATAGAATAGAATAGAATAGAATAGAATAGAATAGAATAGAATAGAATAGAATAGAATAGAATAGAATTCATTATTGGCCAAATGTGATTGGACACACAAGGAATTTGTCTTGGTGAGTAGGCTCTCAAGTGTACATAAAAGAAAAAGAAAAAAAAGAAAAAAATACATCAAAGGTACAACAATATTCAAAATTGAATAAATAAAATTGAATAAATAAATAAAACATTTACAACACAAATGATGGTCATAGGTTGCAATTTAACCCTTAATGATAGCAACAAAAAGTTACAGTCATAGTCATAAGTGGAAAGAGATGGGTGATGGAAACGATGAGAAGATTAATAGTAGTGCAGATTTAGTAAATAGTTTGACAGTGTTGAGGGAATTATTTGTTTAGCAGAGTGATGGCCTTCGGGAAAAAACTGTTCTTGTGTCTAGTTGTTCTGGTGTGCAGTGCTCTGTAGCGTCGTTTTAATGGTAGGAGTTGAAACATTTTATGTCCAGGATGTGAGGGATCTGTAAATATTTTCACACAATGAACGTTTGTGTTGCTGCAGAGAGTCTCCCGCTTCAGGATCTTTTTGTGTGGGGCGGAGGGGGGCAGACTTGGGGTCTGCTTCAGCCTCCTGGTGCAGGGCTTTGGGTGAAGGCTGGAAGGAAGAGCCACTGGTGGCCAAGAGCCGGAGAGCCTCATTCCAATGGGACTGCATCATGGCCTGGAACCGGCTGACCATCTCAGTCCGCTGAGCCTACAGGTGCTGGTACCTGGCCTTGCACTCCTGCAGGTCTTAGAAAGCCTATGCTGCTAGTCCACAATGAGGTGTTTCCGCTGAGCCTCCTCGGTCAGATCAGATCTGAAACTGAGCTGTTTTGCCAACTCTTTCTCCTGGTGGCTGCTTAGCTCCAGCAACTGCTTCCTGTTGGATCCCGGGCGGGCAGGCGATGAGGGGCTGGGAAGGGAGGGGTGAGTAGAGGCTGGCGAGAGGCGCCTCTCGACATGACTGACATCAAGTTGGCTACGCCCACCCAGTCACATGACCACCTGGCCACGCCCACCCAGCCGGTCATTGGTAGATCATGTTAGTGGTCCGCGGGATTTAATCCAATGGGACGAGCTCCGTTTTCGTTGGCAGAGGGGTTGCAGGAGGCCGTTCCAGCCGAAAACGGAGCTCGGGAGCCCGTTTTCGCTAGCAGAGCGCTCGGGCCCTCCCTGACACGAGTGACGTCAAGCTGGTCCTGCCCACCCCAGCCCTCAGAGGTCAAACACAACCCTGATGCGGCCCTCAATGAAATTGAATTTGACACCCCCATGTTACATAAATGTAAGAGGGGGAAGAAAAAACCCTTTAGAGAGGACTAGACCTCCACGTTTTCTTGTGCTGGGGTTGAATTCTGGGACCGTGTTGCACCCCACCCACCTTTCCAAAAGTGTTTAAGGTGTTCCTTAAAAGAGCCTTCCCCCCCCCCCCCCCCCAGAATTTCCATTTTTGCAATCCGGAGATCTGTTTTCCATTGGGGTTTCACTTGCAGGTCTGAAGAGGGGGTGAGTGGGTGTGCTTGGCTTCAAATTTTGCTTGCCTAGTTTCGTCCGTGCTTTATTGATTTCGACGTCCCCTGTTTTCCCGAAAAATAAGACCTCCCTGGATAATAAGCCCAATCGGGCTTATTTCGAGCGCATGCACTAAAATAAGCCGCCACCCTCCTCCCCCCCAAAAATAACCCCTCCCCAAAAATATTTAAACGCATGCGCAGCCGGTCCCCGCCGTTTCCTCTGGTTAGGGTTAGGGAGACAGAGCTGGAAATCAGTTAAGACGGCAAGATAATAATAAGACCTCCCCAAAAATAAGGCCAAGCGTTTATTTCAGGGGTTCAAAAAATATATATATAAGACAGGGTCTTATTTTCGGGGAAACACGGTATTAGCCCGCCCGGGTTCGGTGGATTCTTGTGCATCTCTTTTTTTTGGATCGGTTTTGGAAGCCGTTCTCGTTGCACCCCGGGTCACCAGCGGAGGGAAAGCCGTCTCCAGCTGAACCCGGTTTGCCGGTCAGGCAAAACCGGGTTTGATGGATCGCTACCCTGGGAGGGTGGGCGCTAGCTAATAAATAGTTCGATTTGGCGGTGCAGCTGGGGTCAGAAAGGAAATTGAATTGACTTGGTCCCCAGCAGCTGTGGACTGGGGTCCCTGACCTCTGCTGGCTCAGGAAAAAAACGTATTTCATTAACTAATCTGAAATCTATGCGTGTGTCTCCCTTCACTTCCAATAATCCGTGAGACCTTCAGATCACAAGGAATAATAAACATGTGTGCATGTCTCTGTATGATTTCCTGTTCTTGGTTCTGTTCCAGTGGTGAAATGTAAAATTTGTTACTACAGGTTCTGTGGGCGTGGCTTGGTGGGGTGTGTAATGTGACTGGATGGGTCTGGCCAACTTTTTTTTTTTTACTTTTAAAAGCATTTTTCCTTCGGCCAAAGTGGTTGTAAAAAAAATGCTTTTCAAAGGCTCTGACGATCCCAGCTGAGTTGCCTGATCGTCAGAGGCCTTTTGTTTTCTTTTAAAAGCATTTTTCTTTGCATTTAATAGGGAAAAAAAAGCCTCTGACGATCAGGCACCTCAGCCGCGATCGTCAGAGGAGCCTTTGAAAAGCATTTTTTCTACAACCTCTTCGGCCGAAACAAATGCTTTGAAAAGGCTCTGACGCTCCCAGCTGAGCGGGGTACGATCATCAGAGGCTTTTGTTTTTACTTTTAAAAGCATTTTTTCAGTCAAAGAAAAAATGCCAAAAAATGTTAAAAAAAAAAATCGCGAGGCTCAGCTGGGCATGGGGGAACGGGCAGGGATTTTTGCTACCGGTTCTCCGAACCACCCGCCGCCTTCGCTACCGGATCGGGTGATCCGGTTCAAACCGGGAGCATTTCACCCCTTGTCCTGGTCCTTCCTTCTGAGAAGGTGTTAATTCCAGACTGCCTTTTTTCCTGGTCAGGAAAGAGGGAATATAATTCTCTTAACGCAGCTCAGGGTGACCATCTGTTTCAAATTCATCCTAGGCTATTTTCTACCTTCTTCCCCCCAACCTCAAAACAAACCCTTAAGCAGGGAAGACCCAAAAGAGTTAACTCCTCCAGGGAAGCAACAGGGAACCTCACTTGGGGAGAAAGAAGAGAGGGTGTGCATTGGGCAGCTCTCAGAACTCACTCTGAGGTCTTCAGAGGCTGATTGTTGTATCTGCGCCCCCTAAGCTGGGCCTCCTGCCAGAAAGTGACTTGGAAAGTGAGGGGGAAGGGCCATCAGGACTTACCTCTGGAGCACCGGCTTCCCTGACTCAGCTCCAGGAGCCAGAGGCAGGCCAGGTGGAGGAGATAACGAGGCCTCCGTCCCCTGACTCTTTCCCCCCCCCAGGCCATGCCTCCAGACCCAGCTGATGGCCATCAGGCCTGGCTGGACCCTAGATTCCGTAGGCAGGAGAGGCGGGAACAACAGAAGCAGGGGTGGGGCAGGCCTAGGAAGTGCTGAGTCATGGAGCCACACCCCACAGGATATAAAGGCAGCAAGAGCTGCTGTGCCTCTTCGTAGCAGGCAAATCAACTGTTTAACTAAGAGCTGAAGTACTGTTTGTTCCTGGGTGACTCATCGGCGTCGAGGGAGATAACAGAGTCACTTGGCAGACGCTCGCTAGTTTGCTGCCAGAGCTGATAGTGCCGGCTAATTAAGCCATCGCTCGGACGGAGGCGAGGGGGGGACAGAACACCGATTGTATGAAGGGTTTATCATTTATAATTCTCATTTTTTCCTGTAAACAAGAGGGAGGGAAAAACAGTTTCGGGGGCTACACAGATTTTCACGTCTTCATTTTTTCTTCCTTTTGTTTTCTAGATAAACCGGTGAGCTACTTCCCGCAGGCAGTGCCCCAAGATGGTAAGTTGTAAAAATAAATAAATAAATAACATCCAGATCTGGCTAACGCTTGGCTTTTCTCCTTGCTTGAAGGCTAGGAAAATTCTAAGGGAAGCCGCTCCGTTTAACTCTTGACCCAGTAATCTGGTCCACTGACGCTTCTAAATACAGAAGTATAATTTCAGCGTCTCAATTTATAACGGTTCTTCCCGCAAACAAAAGGAAAAAAAAAAGCAAGAAGAAAAAGACAAACCAATCAGCGATCGTCTTTTAATTTCTGCGATGGGTTTCCTGCCAGAATCTTGGTGCCAACGTTTCATAGAATGTCTAAATCTGTCTAATTCTGCTGTCCCGGAGATTAATTGTTTCCCCATAATTGCAGTCTTATCGAAGGTATGCAAATAATGATTCCGATTGCAATAGGAAATGGGACCAGTTGGTCCGCTTCATTTGATTTGTAAAAAACAGGGGGAAAATAGGGGTGGGGGGACTTTCGGAAAGGTCCTTCAATCCTCCCAAATTGTCGGATTAGTTTGAGGATAACTGGCCTGATTTGTAGGTAGTCCTCAATTTACAACCGCTTGTTTAGGGACTGTACGGAGTCACAATGGCACGGAAAGAAGTCAACTTATAGCTGGTCCACACATTTTACACACTGACAACTGGAGGCTTTCAAGAAGAGACTGGAGTGCCATTTGTCAGAAATGGTGGAGGGTCTTCTGTTTGGGTGGGTGGGGGGATGGACTAGATGACCTACAAGGTTCCTTCCGACTCTGTTCATCTGTATCTAACCATTGCAGCATCCCCAAAGTTACGCCATCCAAATTGGGGCGCTTGGCACATATTTACGATGACCCGGGGTGTGTGTGTGTGTGTCACATGGCCACCGTTCGTGACTTTCCCAGCTGTCGAGCAAACTCAGTGGGTGGAAGCCGGATTCGCTTAATGGCAGCTTGGTTCAATTAACGACGGTGGCCAAAAGGTTGCCAAAATAAATAAATAAATAAATCAGGCGTGGCTCACTTTAACCAACCTCCTTGCTTCGCCCTGGAAATTTGGAGATTTGTGGTTGTAAGTTGAGGGCTACCCTGTGATTTGGACACTGAAGTATGATAACGAGTTTCCACCAGAAGCTTTTTACATGCTGGGAATGGAATGGAATGGAATGGAATGGAATGGAATAGAATAGAATAGAATAGAATAGAATAGAATAGAATAGAATAGAATAGAATAGAATAGAATAGAATAGAATAGAATAGAACAGAATGAATAGAATAGAACAGAACAGAATGAGAACAGAACAGAACAGAATGAACAGAACAGAATAGAATAGATGGGATAGGATAGGACAGGATAGTATGGGATAGGATAGGACAGGATAGGATAGGACAGGATAGTATGGGATAGGATAGAATAGAATAGAATAGAATAGAATAGAATAGAATAGAATAGAATAGAATAGAATAGAATAGAATAGAATAGAATAGAATAGAATAGAATAGAATAGAATAGAATAGAATAGAGGAAGGGGTAAGGGTAAGGGTAAGGGTTGGGTTAAGGTAGGGTAGGGTAGGGTAGGGTAGGATAGGATAGGATAGGATAGGATAGGATAGGATAGAAATAGAGGGTAGAATAGAATAGAATAGAATAGAATAGAATAGAATAGAATAGAATAGAATAGAATAGAATAGAATAGAATAGAATAGAGGAAAGGGTAAGGGTTGGGTTAGGGTAGGGTAGGATAGGATAGGATAGAAATAGAGGGTAGAATAGAATAGAATAGAATAGAATAGAATAGAATAGAATAGAATAGAATAGAATAGAATAGAATAGAATAGAATAGAATAGAATAGAATAGAATAGAATTGGCCAAGTGTGATTGGACACACAAGGAATTTGTCTTTGGTGCATAGGCTCTCAGTGTGCATAAAAAGACAAGATACTGTACATTTGTCAAGAATCATAAGGTACAACACTAAATGATTGTCATAGGGTACAAAGAAGCAATCAAATCATACTAGGAAACAATCAATATAAATCGTAAAGATACGGCAACACAGTCATGCAGTCATAAGTGGAAGGAGATGGGTGATAGGAATGTTGAGAAGATTAATAGTAATGCAGATTCAGTAAATAGTCTGACAGTGTTGAGGGAATTATTTGTTTAGCAGAGTGATGGCCTTCGGGGAAAGAACTGTTCTTGTGTCTATTTGTTCTGGTGTGCAGTGCTCTTTAGTGTCGTTTTGAGGGTAGGAGTTGAAACAGTTTATGTCCAGGATGTGAGGGGTCTGTAAATACTTTCCCAGCCCTCTTTTTGACTCGTGCAGTATACAGGTCCTCAGTGGAAGGCAGGTTGGTAGCCATTGTTTTTCCTGCAGTTCTAATGATCCTCTGAAGTCTGTGTCTGTCTTGTTGGGTTGCAGAACCAAACCAGACAGTTTATGGAGGTGCAGGTGACCAAACCTAATATTTTATCCCCTTAAAAAAGACCCCGCAAATCCCAGTAAGGTTGCTGGGGAGAGCGTAATCCCCAAATATTTCTTGCTCGCGGCTGTCGAGGCAGCCTGCAAATGTAGGACTATATATTTCATTGGAATTCGCTGCCGTATGCGAGTAAGCCCACCCGGGGTGTGGATAATGAGCCTGTGGTTTGTATCCAATCAGCTTTTCCCCTTGATCGTGATATATATCTGTGGCTCTTAGGCAATTGCTTCCAGATGCTCCTGGAACTCGCAAGGAATTGCCAATGGGTTCCTCTAAGGAAAGGTAATCAGTTTCGTTTCTTTGTGACCCCCTCCCCAAATTGTCGCTCTGCCTCGGGGGCTTTGCAAGGAGAACGTGTGGAAGGCCGGATATCGATGATTTAATGATAATATATATTTTTTTTTTAAAAAAGAGAAGAAACTCGGTTTACCGAGCGACTTCAAAGAGCTTGGTTATCCCGGGAAGAATTCGCACGCAGCTCATTCCCCTTCCCCCTCTAGAGGAAGGTTTATATTTTTGAGCCTGGCATCCCCTGGTGGTCCCCTTTCCAGGTGGGGGATTGCAATTCGTGGACGGAAGTGAGGATACACCCCGCAGCCTAATTGCTCCCCAAAGCTCAGCGTGAGACGCTCAAGTTCCCTTCAAAAATCAAAGCGGAGTATCTTTTGGGAGACTCTACTACTACTTGGCTTGTCATCTAAATCGGGGCTGGTCAAATTTCATTGACAGACGCCTCAGGGTTGTGTTTGACCATGAGGGGGTGGGCGTGGACAGCTCGACATCACACGTGTTGGGAGCAGCCCTGTGGTGGCCCGACTGCTCTGCCAGCGAAAACGAGCTCCATTTTCGGCTGCGACGGCGTCATGCAACCCTTTGCCAACAAAAATGGAACTCGGGAGGGCCACATGCAGCTCTTCCGAACTCAGTTTTCACCAGCAGAGGCACCAGGGCAGTGGTGGGATTCGACCGGTTCGGGCAAACCGGTAGCTCCGACGATCAGCTGGGAGCGAACCGGTTCGTCCCGATGATCAGATGGGCCCACCCGCCTGCCCTGTGCTATTTTCCTACTTTTTTATCTCCTCAGCTGATTCGCACGGTAGAGCCCATAGCCACGCAAATCAGCTGTTGTTACTCCTCCGAAGAAACCCGGAACTGAAGATTTGTTCAAAATGCGCTCTGCGGGCGTATGGCGCACCTCAGGCGATCACCAAACCGGTTGTTAAACCGATAAGATCCCACCACTGCACCGCGGGCTGGCCCTTCCCTGTTTCCAGGGAGGCCCCGCGGGCAGGATCTAAGCACTCCCCAGGCCACAACCGCCCCCGAGGCCTTGAATTTGACACCCCTGATCTAGATGAGGCAAGGGAAGGGGGCAAACGATCCAAATTCTGAGCAAGTCAAATGGATTTGGGCGAGAGCTTCCATCTAGGGATCTCAAGAAGTTTTGGTGTAGCAAGGTTTCTCTTTATTCTCTACCGGACTCTTCGCTACACGGAAAGCTGGCCGCCTCCGGTTTGGCAAAGCTTGAGAAGTCTTCCAGGCTACTCCCCCCTAGACCTGGCATGGCTTCCAGGCCAGCCTCATCTCCTCCTCAGAGCAATAAAGAGGACATTTATTTAATTACACTAATTATTTCTCTCCCATCCATCACGACAACAGCCCGGGTGGAAGAGAACTGACATATCTTTCTACATCTCTTAATAAAGACTTAAGGTTTAAGGGAGGAAAAGGGGCTTGGGAGAAGTTATGGACCGACTGGTGGAAAACAGATTTTGCTGGCTGTCAAAGCATCTTTTATCCTCTACTTAATATAATAGAGGGTGTGTGTGTGTGTTTCCCCAGCAGGTAAAATAAAAGGGGAAAAAAAAACAACTTCTGTTCTTCTTCTGACAATTTCGAAACACCTTTGCTGTCAAGTCAGTTTTAAAGGCGCAGCAATTAATGATTTGCCAGCTCTCTTCTCTTCTTTGTTGGAGATTTAAAAAATAAATAAATAAAGTGATTAATCTGTCACTGGGCATCCGAGTTTAAAAATATAATGTAGGTGTAGCTCGCTTGCCGGTGCCGTGAAATTTTAAGAAACCCTGCTTCGCCATCTGGACACGTTCCATTTAAAGCAGGGGTCTCCAACCTTGGCAACTTGAAGCCTGGCGGACTTCAACTCCCAGAATTCCCCCACACAAGTCACCTGACCGTGACTGCTTGGCAAACCGGCTTGTGTTTTAACCCTCTCATCGTCCGCAAGGAAGCGAAGTCAGTGTGGGGACGTGGGTGGGGAGCCAGGTTGTCTTAACGACGGCTTGATCCGCTTAACAGCTGTCGCGATTCGCCGAACGAGCCACAGGGGCAAAACGGGCAGCGGCTCGATTGCAACCACCGCCTTGGCTTAGCAACGGAAGGGTTTGGTCGTAAGTCGAGGACGACTTGTAACCAATGCCTTAAATTGGACCCGGAAGCGAAACGTAACCCGCTCCTCCTTCCTTTCCCCACGTAGCTCACCAAGGGGTGGGGCTGCTGGGGGTTCGGGAGAACTTCTAGCTAAGATTCTGTGCCGTTCGGAGAACCCCCAAATCCCACTCCTGGCTGGCCCCGCCCCCTGCCCCTCCCAGGAGTCCCCATGCAGCCTGTTTTGGATGCAGGGCGCACACAGAGGCTCGGGGAGGGCGAAAAACGGGCCTACCGGAAGTTCGGGAAGGCCAGAAACAGGCCCGTTTCCGGCCTCCAGAGGGCCTCCGGAGCCTGGGGAGGCAATTTTCGCCTTCCGGGAGGTTTAAGGAAAGCCTCCAGAGCCCAGGGAGGGTGAAAATCACACACACACACACACACACACACACACACACACACACACACACACACACACGTGGTGCAGGAGGCTGAGTAGACCACGCCCACCATGGCCACGCCCGCCCAGCAACCAGGCAGAGAATCCCTTGCTCATATTTTTGAAGCCCCACCCCTGAGCTCACCTACATAGTTTCGGGGGCCCTCCGGCGTATTTTCTTCCCCTCCCCCTCCTATGCACCAACCACCTTAACAAAACTGAGCTTGTTTAGTTTTATTTTATTTAATTTTTTTTAAAAAGGGATTTTAGGGAAGATGGATCAGGATTTGCAGAGTGGGTGGGAGGGAGAGGAGCCCTGAGCTTCACCTGGGGATGGGATTTTTTAAATCGTTCCATGTCCTCCCCCCCCCCCCACTTCTGTTTGCTTTGGCCTTTTCATCCTCTCTGACTTGGCACGCGCCCCAGAATCATTTGCATCAGGTTAACCAAGCCGGGTCCGGTAGAGGATGATGAGTAACGCCCCTCCCCCGTCTTTCCAGGTAACCAAGGGCAACGAGGTACCATATTCCCACAAAAGACCCTTTTTTTTATCATTGGGGTGGTGTGTGAGGCTGTTATTTTTTTCCTTCCCCCTCCCCGAAATGAAGAGAGAGAGAGAGAGTTTGACGACCGTTTTCAAGTCCATGAATGTACTTGACGAAGTAACTAAATAAATTCAATATAAATAAATACGTAAATAAATTCCTGTATTGGGAAATAAATGAATCTGGTTTCGATGCCCCTCTTCCGTTATGAAAGGGGGGGGAGAATCTTTGGATATTTAGAGTTGGATCGAGAGAGGAGAGCAACGCAGCAGGAGGGATAGGATTTCATTCTCTCTTCAGAAAAGTTCCTAGATCTCAGGATTCGGTACGGTCTACCTTTTAGGGATGTTGTGAGCAGGGAAGGGACTTGCAAACCGTCTTAATGATTAGGGGTGGGGGTGGGGGCAAAAGGCCTGGGTAGTAACCCTCACCCCCCTCCAAAAACATTGTGGACATCCACAACTCCTTAACAAAAGCTTTTGTGGCTGTTTCATCTTGAAAACGGTTCTTCTTCCTCTCTCTCTCTCTCTCTTTCTCTCTTTCTCTCACACACACATCCTTCCTCCCCCTCTCTCTCCCCCTTTCTTTCTCTCCCTATTTGTTTCTTTCTCTCTTTCTCTTCTCTCCCTCGCACCCTCTCTCTCTCTCTTTCTCTCCCTTCCTCCCTCTCTCTCATCCTCTTTCTTTCTTTCTCTCTTTCTTTCTTCCTCTCTCTCTCTCTCTCTCTTCCTCCTCTCTCTCACCCTCTCTTTCTTCTCTCCCTATCTCTTTCCTCTTCCTCCCTCCTCTCTTTCTTTCTTTCTCTCCCTTCCTCTCTCTCACCTCTCTCTTTCTCCCTTCCTCTCTCTCTCTCTCACCTCTCTTTCTCTTCCTATCTCTTTCTCTCTCTCTCTCTCCCTCTCTTTCTCTCCCTTCCTCCCCCTCTCTCTCTCACCCTCTCTTTCTTTCTCTCTCTATCTGTTTCTCTTCCTCTTCCTCTCTCTCCCTCCCTCCGTCCCTCCCTCTTTCTTTCTCTTTCTCTCCCTTCCTCCCTCTCTCTCTCACCCTCTCTTTCTCTCCCTATCTCTCTCTTTCTTTTCTCCCCCTCTCTTTCTTTCCCTCCCTCCCTCTCTCTCTATCTCTTTCTCTTCCTCTCTCTTCCTCCCTCCCTCCCTCTCTTATCCCCACTCCCTCTCCCATTTTCCCCGGCAGCTCCAAAATGAGAAATGAGCGCTTCAGAAATATGGGTCAGGAACGCAACAGTGAAACACACACACACACACATATATACACACCCTCGCAGGCCCGCACACACAGATGGAGCAGACGTTTGCAAGTGGAGCAAACCTCTGGGGCCATCCAGGAGGCCTCTCCTAATCAGGCCCAGGGGCTTTGGGTGAGCTCAAAAAGGAATGGCAGGTTTCGAGCTGCTGCTGAATTGGAAGACGGCGTGTTGGGGCGAATGGGTGGGTGGGGGGCGGCGGCAGGGGAACGGGATGACCCAGCCAAAGATGAACCGTGGCTGGTCCCCGGGAGAGCCTCGATGGCGGTGGAGCGCCTCTTTTAAGGACAGAGGCCATCCATCAACCGCACCGTTTATTTCCTCTCGGCGCCTGCTTGTTTATCTACCCTGCCCAGGGATTATTAATGGGGCCTGTGCGGTGAATTCCCGGCCCTTCACACCCGGGTGGCCCGATTCCTCGGAGGCTGCCATAAATTGGAGGCTCTCTGAAGAGCTGTCTGCGGCCCAGGTCGTTTGGAAAAAGGAAGCAGGGGGGGCTGAGATCCCGAAGGATTCCCATCCACCCACCCTTTGCTTCTGTTTTCAGAGGGGTTCAAGAAAATCTTGGGGGGGGGAAACTGTGTCTAGGACTTTTCGCCTCAAACACTTGGCCCTGCCCGTTTCTCCACCAGGGTTTCGCCTCTGTGTTATTACGCCACAACCCCTCCGTCCCTTCGCCGCAGCCCATTCGTCGCAGTACAGTTTGCGTCGGGCTTTTGGGCGCACAGGACAGTATGAAGCTCCGAACTGACAGAGCCTCCCTCTGGACTGCAGCCGCCACCCCCCCCACCGCTCTACTCCCAAAGCCCCTGAGCCCCTCTGCACCGGTTGGCTGGCTTTGAACTGTCCTGTGCGCCCAAAAGCCTGACGCAAATTGTAGTGTGA
The DNA here is from genome assembly GCF_028640845.1 of Ahaetulla prasina. Taxonomy (NCBI): domain Eukaryota; kingdom Metazoa; phylum Chordata; class Lepidosauria; order Squamata; family Colubridae; genus Ahaetulla; species Ahaetulla prasina. The sequence continues at coordinate 5,476,089 of NC_080556.1, read as the reverse complement.
CGAATGGGCCACGGCGAAGGGACTGGGATGGAGAGGCCGTGGCCCAAAGGGCCGGGGCGTAATAACGTGGAAGCGAAACCGTGGTGGAGAAACAGGCAGCGCCAAGAGTTTTAGAGGCGAAAAGTCCCATTCCGGACCTGGGGAGCAAGGGGCTGATTTGTAAAACAGGGTATCATTGTGCGCACAGACATACACACACACACACACACACACAAACACATACAGACACACACACACCTCAAATGGGAAGTGTGGGAAGTACAGCCCTGAGATGCGTGTGGCTTTAGCTGGGCAAGGATATTGGGGTAAACTCTTTCTCCATGGCGCACCGATTGAGAAGTGTGTATCCGTGTACGCTGAATTCCTTTGTATGAATTGTGGCTCAGGGATAAAATTAACCACATTTGATGGTTTAAGTTACATGGAGAACGCGAGCATTTGGTGTTTGGTTCCAAAAATATCAGGATAGCTGCACGTTTTGCATCTCCAGCTCTCTCTCTCTCTCTCTCTCTCTCTCTCTCTCCCCCTCCCTCCCTCCCCCTCCCTCCCTCCTCCCCCTAAATCCCCTATCTCTGTCTGTCTGTCTGTCTGTCTGTTTGTCTATCATCTATCATTTCTCTCTCTATCATCTAGGTATCTATCTGTCTGTCTATCTATCTGCCTGCCTACCTACCTATCTATCTCTATCTCTATCTAGCTATCTACCTACCTATCTACATCTATGTATCTATGTATTTATCTATCTATCTATCTATCTATCTATCTATCTATCTATCTATCTATCTATCTATCTATCTATCTACTTACCTACCTAGCTACCTACCTTCTTACCTACCTAACTGCCTACCTACCTATCTATCTCTATCTCTGTCTAGCTATCTACCTACCTATCTACATCTATCTATCTATCTATCTATCTATCTATCTATCTATCTATCTATCTATCTATCTATCTATCTATTTCTCTATCTCTATCTCTCTATCTCTATCTGTCTCTATCTATCTACCTACCTACCTTCTTACCTACCTTCCTACCTAACTATCTATCTTCCTATCTACCTACCTACCTACCTTTTTACCTACCTCTATCTATCTATCTATCTATCTATCTATCTATCTATCTATCTATCTATCTATCTATCTATCTATCTAGCTATCTATCTATCTATCTATCTTGGCAACCTTACTTTAAGAGATGGGGACTTCCAACTCCCAGAATTCCCCAACCAGCATGGCTGGCTGGGGAATTCTGGGAGTTGAAGTCCACGCCTCTTAAAAGTCGCCAAGGCCTGTGAGTTTACAGTTTGCACTTCCTTTTTAACCGGCCTCACTTCCTTGACCACAAGGAAGTGAGATGGCCCTGCCTCTGCCTGCAGTTGCAGGGCCATTGTTGGGAGCAGCTGTCCAGTTTCTCTCCATGGCTAAAGCAAATAAAACACAGCGGGCGTCTTAGAATGCGATGACAGCAGCGTTTTAGCACAAAGACCCCTAAAATAGAAACCCTCCATAATTAAAACTGAGGTTCCAATGATCCAACTGTGCCCCTCGATGTTAATCCTTGATTAAATTTTGGCACCGTTTCGCCACGAGTTCTTTACAAGAGGAGGGAAAACCTTTATCTCTTCAGTGTTCTAAAGATGTCAGGGCTGGGATGAATCTTCACGTCATTTCTCTAGAATGGAATGGAATGGAATGGAATTAGAATTAGAATTAGGAATCGAATCGAATCGAATAGAATAGAATAGAATAAGGATAGGGGTAAAGGTAAGAGTAAGAGTAAGGGTAAGAATGGAATGGAATGGAATGGAATAGAAGAGAGAAGAGAAGAGAAGAGAAGAGAAGAGAAGAGTTGGAAGGGACCTTGGAGGTCTTCTAGTCCAACCCCATGCTTAAGTGAATCCGGCTTCCTCATCAACTTTTGCTTTGTCAGAAGGTCACAGAAAGCTTTGCTGGCTGGGGAATTCTGGGAGTTGAAATCCGCCAGGCTTAAAGTTGCCAAGGTTGGAGACCCCTGGACTAGATGATCTCCAGGACTCCTCCCCATATTTTTATTCTGCGATCTGTGCTTGAAACGGGGACTAGAGGGGGATGCTTTTTATCTTTATTTTATTTTTTTCAGGTTTTTTAAAAATTTATTTTCTTTTACATCTACACACCATTGCGTGCGCAGTGTGCCACCTGGGTATCATAGCTTTTGGTGCAAATAAGTATAATAGCATTAATCGTATTTGTTACTTTCATCAAACTTGCATAATTCTAACATTAATTACACCTATTTGTATTAAGTTATAGTCTTTCCTTATTTAGTTATTCAGTGCTCCAATATATTATCCTAATGCCAAATCGCCATACTGTTTACGCACACATGGTAATTCCACTAGTCAATTTCTAATCTTCAGAGGGGACTGCTTTTTAGCTGAGCTGCAATTCCTCCCGGATTTTCTTAGGCACATTTTCTGTCCTTTCAACTTCCTGCCTTTCGCCCGGCTGCATCCTTTCCGATGTCGGATTTATGCCTTCTGCACCACATACTATTTGTTCTGCGGCCCGGCCGCTTTGCAGATTGTCACAACTCTTCAGGATGAAAAACTTAGGACTGAAAGAAACCCCAAACAAACGGTAGCGGTTAGAATCTGCTGGGCCAGAAGTCCGTAGTAACGGAGGGTTTCTTAGATTCCCCCAATCCGGCTCAGTTTTCTTCGGGATCAAAATTCAAGTCACTGTAAAGTAGTATATAAGTCTAAGTGCTATTGCTATCTTCCTTCCTTCCTTCCTTCCTTCCTTCCTTCCTTCCTTCCTTCCTTCCTTCCTTCCTTCCTTCCTTCCTTCCCTCCCAGTGGTTAGAAAGCAGTATTGCAGGCTAACTCTGCTCACTGCCAGGAGTTTGATCCTGACCGACTGGCTCAAGGTTGACTCAGCCTTCCATCCTTCCAAGATGGGTAAAATGAAGACCCAGATTGTTGGAGGCAATAGGCTTAGAGAGGGTTGTAAAAGCACTGTAAAGCGGTATATAAGTCTAAGTGCTATTGCTATCCAATTGGAAAGCACAACATTAGACCAATTCAAAGTTAGCAAACTGCATCTCTTGGCATCCGTATCTGGTTTAGGGGTGTGTGCAAGTGTGCAAGTGTTGGTGTTTCGATGATTTGTTCTCTTTCTAGGACTTTCAAGGCAGCCTTGCCCCGGTCAGCCAGATCTTCACGGTTGTCAACCACTTGCGCAGGGAAATTGTGGAGGGCCGCAACGCACAGGAACGGTGTTATGCTTTTCCAGAAATAAAGCCGCTTGGCTCAGGCTGAACATATTTAGGGAGCTTAAGGAGAGTGGGGGGAGAGCCAGTAGTTGCAGGACCATGGAGAGTTCATTGTTGACAATTCAAAGGCTTTCTTTGAATTTTCTTTTCTCGCTTCAGCCATTGCAACCAAAACGGGCAGCTTTGTAGGGCTGATACGGCCCCTTAGTGCCACTTTGAAAAGCTGAGGTCTCTTTGTAAGCCCCCAAGAATCTGTGTGACTGGGGAAGCTTTGTTGTTGTTAGTTGCGAAGTCGTGTCCGACCCATCACGACCCCATGGACCACGTTCCTCCAGGCCTTCCTGTCTTCTACCATCCTCTGGAGTCCACTGAAGCTCACGCCGACTGCTTCGGTGACTCCATCCAGCCACCTCGTTCTCCGTCGTCCCTTTCTTCTTTTGCCCTCCATCGTTCCCAGCATTCGGCTCTTCTCCAGGGAGTCCTTCCTTCTCATTAGGTGGCCAAAGGATTTGAGTTTCCTCTTCAGGATCTGGCCTTCTAAAGAGCAGTCAGGGTTGATCTCCTCTAGGACTGACCGGTTGGATGGCCTTGCAGTCCAAGGGATTCGCAGGAGTTTTCTCCAGCACCAGAGTTCAAAGGCCTCAGTTCTTTGGTGCTCAGCCTTCCTTACGGTCCAACTTTCACAGCCATATGTTGCAATTGGGAAAACCATAGCATTGACTGTACGCACTTTCATTGTCTCTGCTTTTTAGTATGCTGTCTAGATTTCCTATCTATCTTTAGCTTTAGTAAACTGTCTAGATTATCTAGATATCTAGAAAACCCCGTGGACAGTACCAAAAGGGGAACCTGTAGAGATCCCAAAATTTGAGCTTTCCAGCTAATCACAGAGGTCCATTCACAGCCTGGGAGGTCAATAAAGCAACACTGAAAGTTTTCCTCAAAATAGAGGCAGTCCTTGTTTAAGCGACCCCGATCGCAGCTTGGTTGCAAACTGGAGCGGTGGCTGGAGTGGTGGCTGAAACCACCACCACTGTTTTACAGACCCGCGAAATGGCCGTAAATGCAAGGATGGGTTGTAAAGTTGGTTTTTTTTCACCACCTGAGCGAGGCGGTTGCTGAAGAAGGACTTTCCAATTGGGGAGGAATGTGGTATTCGTTTTTTTTCTGAATCCTCTACTCTTGCTCGGTAGGCTTGTAAGAAGCAGGGGTGAAATCCAGCAGGTTCTCACAGGTTCTGACGAACTGGTAGCGGGAATTTTGAGTTCTTCAGAGAACAGGCAAATACCACCTCTGGCTGGCCCCAGAGTGGAGTGGGAATGGGGATTTTGCAGTATCCTTCCCCTGAATGGGGAGGGAATGGAGATTTTGCAGTATCCTTTCCCCTGGAGTGGGGAGTGAATGGGGATTTTGCAGTATCCTTCCCCTGGAGTGGGGAGGGAATGGGGATTTTGCAGTATCCTTCCCTGGAGTGGGGAGGGAATGGGGATTTTGCAGTATCCTTCCCCTGGAGTGGGGAGGGAATGGGGATTTTGCAGTATCCTTCCCCTGGAGTGGGGAGGGAATGGACATTTTGCAGTATCCTTCCCCTGGAGTGGGGAGGGAATGGACATTTTGCAGTATCCTTCCCCTGGAGTGGGGAGGGAATGGGGATTTTGCAGTATCCTTCCCCTGTCACACCCACCAAGCCATGCCCACAGAACCGGTAGTAAAAAAAAAATTGGATTTCACCGCTGGAAAGAAGGTTCCATAATCCCTGGCCGATAGCACTACAGAAGATTGTCGTGGGCTTGCTGGCCTTCCCCCCACATCCCCACCCCCATATAATTCTTTTAAACTCTGTCCTGAAGAATTAAGGCATCGGCCCACAGAGGGAGAACCGAACTTCCTTTCTCTTCCCGCGCTTGGAAACAGGGAGTTCTCTTGAGGGCCGTCTCTTGAAACCAGAACTGCTCAAGCGAACCGGTCTGTACCAGGCAGAATCCGGCACTAATTTCTTCAAGCTGCCCTCCTTCCCTCTTTCTCGTTTCCTCCCCGTTCAGCAACCTGGTTTGCTTTCTTTCTCCGGAGCGGAGAGCATAGGCTACGCCAGAGGTTCCCAATCTTTTTCGCCCGCGGCTCCCCCGGAAATCCGACCTGCAACTGCGCATGCGCACCAGACGCGCCCGCGGCTCCCCCGGAAATCCGACCTGCAACTGCGCATGCGCACCAGACGCCCCAGAAATGGCGCATCAGCGCCGGACCCAGCGGGCGCAGATATTCCGCGGCGCCCCCATGACGATAGCGCGGCTCCCTGGGGAGCCGCGGCTCACAGTTTGGGAATCACTGGGCTACGCTATTCCCTCTGGGGCTGAAGAATCCGCATCGGCCTGCCTTATCATCAAAGTTAACGGCTGCCGGAGAAAATCTGAGGTGGGGAAATTCGCAGAGGTGGACGCTGCAGCTCCGCGGACTTAGCAAGACATTTTTACTGTCGGAGTGGATCGATTTCCAGACTCTTAGCTTCTGGGGAGTCAGGGACAGAGAGTTTTGCGTGCACCCATCTAACTGCTCTGACCCAGCTCCTCAAACACGACAAACTCTCTGAAATTAAAATCAATGATTCCTTTATTAGGAGCGCCGGCGGCCCCGACAAAAAGTTTCTCTCTCAACGCAGGCTAACAAGTCCATCTGTCCGGAAGATGAATAGTTATCTGCCACATCTATTCATCTCCTTCCCCTGCCTCTTATCCCCAGAGCTAGGGTGGGGCTTTGCTAGCATCAGTGGCTCTTCCATCCCAAGAACCGGCCCATAGATTTCCACTGTTCTCCTCTCCTCTGCCTTCTGTGTAGCCATGCGTTAGGCACTGGACCCAGCTGTTCCTCCTCTTCCTCATCATCCACTTCCAGACCTGGGGGCTGTTGACTCTCTATCTGAGGGCTGACGGACGGACGACCAGTCTCCGCCTCTGTCTCTATCTCAAACAGCACCATTCCCTCTTCCCCCTCAGAGCTGATTCCCACGCCGCCGCCTCCTCTGATTCGGCTGTTGGAGGGGACCTTGGCCGACAGGCCACGACACTTAACATGTGGCAAGGGGCGAAGACCGTTTTGTGTGCCTTCACCCATTAAGTGGCTTCGTGGTAGCCTCCTCTTTCGCCAGTTGCAATGGCGGCTGGTCAGAACAAAGGCGGATTGGCCCATGGCGAACTAAACCAGCAAGCGAAAGAAAAAGATTGCGCCTCCTTTCAAAATAATACCGCTAATTCTTCTTTTGCATAGCCTTCCTTGAAGGACAGTTAAATTTTGCTCCTTCCTCCTGAGAAACAGCGCAAGGGGGAAACCGCACCTGATTGCGTGTTTCCATTAGACCAGGACGATGGGGAATACGGTAGCAGCTGAGCGGTCTTTTGTCGTGGTTAGTTTCCAGACTGATTAAGATTCAGGAGACTTGGTTGCCTCCACAGCTAGCCGCAAGCTTTCCCGTTATTAGCAAATAGAGCTAGCGCTCCCACAGGATTACGGGGGCAGGGGGGGCGGAGGGGCACCCAGAAAGCTTTCTAGCCGAATCTCCGTGAGGATATGGTGGTTTTAAGTAGGAACTCGTTCCGTTGTTGGAGTTCTTTAATTCCGTTCCATTCTTTTCCATAAATCACGTTAAAGAAGACTCTTGTGAGGATTGTGATGGGAAGGAAAAAAAAAATCACATGTTAAAGAGTTTGACATCTCAGTTCCCGCATTTTATATCCCCTTCTCTTGGGATGCCACCAGGCCTTGAATTCGAACTCGTTTGCTTCCATAACCCGAGATAGTCACACCGGGAGATCAAAACAAACACGCAGGACGCTCGCCCGCTGCGTGAAAAGCTTGGCGTAGTCAGAAGTCTTCCTACTCTCTTTTTTACGCGTAATCGGGGATTATCCCATAGGCAGGCTGATATTGTTTGCTCGGTAACGTCTTACACAGGGAGATGGGGGTCTAATCGTGCGCTAAGGGTCTTGCGGACGATGATGGGGCGGTGGGATACGGATCAAAATCCACCTCAATAAATAAAATATTCCTGGCTAATAAGCCGCGAGTATCTTTTAAAGCCTAAACGGACTAGCTGGTCGCATTATTAGCTTTATCAAGAGGTTATTCATTGGGGGGGGGCTGCTTAATTATAGATTTTCCCTGCCTGCTATTAATGAATGCGTTAAACAGAAGCCATTTCACTCAGTTGAAGAGACTGGGGGAGGGGGGGGAAGAGAGAACAATGGGGATTCTTTTCCTTCTAAAGTGGAGCTGCTTATTCCAGAGTTGTTGTTAGTTGCGAAGTTGTGTCTGACCCATCACAACCCCATGGACCACGTTCCTCCAGGCCTTCCTGTCCTCTACCATCCTCTGGAGTCCATTGAAGCTCACGCCGACTGCTTCAGTGACTCCATCCAGCTACCTCGTTCTCTGCCGTCCCCTTCTTCTTTTACCCTCCATCCTTCCCAGCATTTGGATTTTCTCCAGGGAGTCCTTCCTTCTCATTAGGTGGCCAAAGGATTTGAGATTCCTCTTCAGGATCTTTCTGGCCTTCTAAAGAGCACTCAGGGTTGATCTCCTCTATGGCCTTGCAGTCCAAGGGACTCGCAGGAGTCTTCTCCAGCACCAGAGTTCAAAGGCCTCAGTTCTTTGGCGCTCAGCCTTCCTTATGGTCCAACTTTCACAGCTATCCATAGCAACTGGGAAAACCATTGCCTTGACTGTACGCACTTTTGTTGGCAGGGTAATGTCTCTGTTTTTTAGTATGCTGTCTAGATTTGCCCTAATTTTCCTCCTCAGGAAATACCACTTCATAGTGCCTTACAGCCCTCTCTGAGCATTCACACAGTCAATCTGGGTCCTCATTTTACTGACCTTGGAAGAACAGGAGACGGAGTCAACCTGGAGCCAGTCAGGATCTAACCCCCCACTAAAGACATAGTGGCTGGGGAATTCTGGGAGTTGGAGTCTACTACTCATCTTTTAAAAAAACCGACTGCTTTCAACCAATTCTTATCTACTGTGCCTGGAAAAAAAAAATTGTTTTATCTCCGCACCCTTGAGTAAAGGGACCATACATTGGTTTGACACCCTCCCTGGGGTGTGGGTTTCGACAGTTCCTTGAAAAAAGGGAGCCTTGAATTCAAGAACTCATTACCTGCCTTGCTTATCCAGCCAGCCCATCCTCCTTCGAATGAGTTGTCACTGGAGACCTTCCTTCCTTCCCTCCCTCCCTCCTTCCTTCCTTCCTTTCTTCTCCCCTGCCTTCATCTCCTTCTCTTCAGAAGCCATTAAAAAAAAACACACACACACACCCCAGATGAAGGTTTTACATCCTCCAAGGACACTTTCTAAACTTTTAAAGCAGGTAGAAGGAAAGTACTTTAAACGAGTGGGATTCAGCCGGTTCGGTCTGAGTTCGGGCGAACCGGTAGCTCTGACGATTAGCTGAAGAGAAAACAGGTTCGCTCCGACGATTAAGTGCGCTATACCGACCTATATTTCCTGTGTTTGAAGCCCAGCTGATCGACAGAGTAGAGTGCAACCCTGGTTTTACTCACCAGGGTTGCAGTAGAAATTGCGTTTTAGAGCTGTTTTGAAATGCACTCCGCACACTCAGCGAACCGGTTGAATCCCACCACTGACCGTAAAGGATGCATTCCAGAGTTTTGCCCACTCCCTGTTCTGCCCCGCATGATGCAGGAGAACCTTTAATAGCTGTTAACCTCAGGTTAAGTGATGAGAGTTTTCTATCGTGGCTTTACCGTTCGTAGCCTTTCCACCTCGCTTTTCTTCAAAGCAGCATAGATCCCTGTTTATGGAACGGAGGATCGATGCTAGGGCCTCTTCTTTCAAGGTTTCATTCTCCTGCAGGGTGGATTTGATTTAAATCCAGTCGATTTAAATCACTAGTAAAAAAGGCTTCATTATGATTTAAATCATAATTTTTAAAGAGCGACTTGTTCTGACCTAGGCTTCTGTAGAAAGTATGAAAGCAAAGTCTTAATCCTGGTAAAACCTCTTTTATTCACACGACTGTGAATTTCATTCACAGTCAACGAGGCTTTGGCAAACAGTCTTTCAGAAGAATGTTTATCAACACCCACCGAATCTCACTTGGAACGCTGTCAGAGAACCAATTTCCAAATGGAGAGCGAGGCCAAACTTGGCACCGAGTCTATTAGAATCACAAACACAACTTTCCAATTTTGAAACGAGATGAACTTAATTCCTTCCTGCAAAAGCCCACGTCCCGTTCACTCCTCTTTTACGTCCTATGGGAGGGGCCAATCATCTCCAAGGTGTGGCTTTACTCCTGAGTCTACCCTGCTGTCTTAATTGCTTTTGTCTTCTGGTAGCTCTGCGCATGCGCAAACTGGGAACGGGCTCCAGCTGTTCGCTGCTCGCTGCTATCTAACTCTTTCTCTGCCTCCAACGCAGAGCCCTCGTCCCAGCTTTCCCCAGCCCCCAGGACTGGCCCAAGTTCTTCCCCAACCTCCTCACTGTCCGACTCTGCTGCCAGCTCGGCCCACAACACAACTGTCATCTCTGTCCCACAGCAGCTCCTCCTCCGACCCACTGTTGATTCACTGACCGTCCCATTCACTTTAATGTTATATTAATAAGCTGCTTAGAAGGTTTCACTTTCGTTTTTACTGCTTGCCCTTCCTCCTCACGCTTAAGAGCCCGGTGGTACAGATGCATTTCTCTTCAAACAATCATACAGTTTGTGTCATGTCCCACTCCTCCGCTGACAGCCGGGTCAGGGAAATCCGAATCAGGCGTGCCTCTGCAGCTCTGCCAAAGTCCTAGCAAAGTCCTCAAGGCAGGCAGGAGACCAGAAAGTGACTTCAGCAAGATATGTTCGACTTTGCCTGACTCAGAGACTGCCAGAAAGCAGATCCTTTATATAGGCCATGGGGTGTGGCTCCATGACTCAGCACTTATCCAGGCCTGCCCCTCCCTTCCTTCTGACGCCGCCGCCTATCAATTCTTCTGAAGCGAGGGTCACTCCAGTCGGCAGCTGTTGGTAATTGACCTCCCTCAGGCTCACATGCTGTGGGGGAGGGGGAGGGGTCTAGTTGCTCCGTTTGCCTGGGCATGGGGCCAGGGCTGGGGCCGGGAGGTGCTTCCTCCTCCTCAGCCTGTCTGGGCATGGAGCCAGGGCTGGGGCCGGGAGGCATACTAGGACATTCCTCAGCGTTCGGAAGCAAATAAGAAGACCCCGGCTGCGGTGAGAGCGGGCAAGACACAACAGTTTGTAGTGTACATAGATCTGTAAAACAATGGGATAAAGGAATATTCCTGACCTTTATGATTTGTCTCATGGTTACTTATCTCACGGTTACTGTGAAATTGTGTGAACGCATCAATGCAATGCATGTTATTTCAGCTCGCAGAGCTTGGATTCAATTGAATGCGTTTACCAAAAAAAAATGTAAATATTCCAGAATATACAGCCTCATGCTACATAACCTAAGCTCCGTTTGATGCTGAATAAAATTATTAACATATCTTAAATAGAAAACTATCTTTAGCTAGATTTTTTTTTTACTCCAAAAGCATTTTATTAAAATAAATTTGATTAAAAAAAAAATCCAATTTAAAGTTTACTAAAAATCTAATTTTTTTTAAATCGATGATTTTTATCCACCCTCTTCTCCTGCATGGGCCTTCATAACCAAAGAAAACCTTTCCCCAGTTTTCCACCTCTCACCACCCCATAAATAGTCGGAAAGTCTTCCCTGTTGTGTCTCTGCATGAGTTTCAGATCATCTCAATCCCCCCCCTCCCCCAGTTTTCTCCAGAGCAGGTAGTCCTGCAGCCTCTTTTCTTAAGACTGTAAAATTCCTGAGGGTGGAGTGATAACAGTCAGAGATGGTATTCAGCCAGTTCCTACCGATTCGGGCGAACCGTTAGCGGTGATTGTGGGTGGGCCAGTGGTGAGTTTCAATTTTTTTTACTACCGGTTCTGCGGGTGTGGCTTGGTAGGTGTGTAATGGCTTGGTGACCGTGGCTTGGTGGGCATGGCAGGGGAAGGATACTGTAAAATCCCCATTCCCTCCCCACTCCAGGGGAAGGATACTGTAAAATCTCAATTCCCACCCCACTCCAGGGGAAGGATACTGTAAAATCCCCATTCCCTCCCCACTCCAGGGGAAGGATACTGTAAAATCCCCATTCTCTCCCTACTCCAGGGGAAGGATACTGTAAAATCTCCATTCCCACCCCACTCCAGGGGAAGGATACTGTAAAATCTCCATTCCCTCCCCACTCCAGGGGAAGGATACTGTAAAATCTCCATTCCCTCCCCCACTCCAGGGGAAGGATACTGTAAAATCTCCATTCCCACCCCACTCCAGGGGAAGGATACTGTAAAATCCCTATTCCCTCCCTACTCCAGGGGAAGGATACTGTAAAATCTCAATTCCCACCCCACTCCAGGGGAAGGATACTGCAAAATCCCCATTTCCTCCTGATCAGCTGGGACTTGGGAAGCAGAGAATAGATGGGCGAGGGGCCAGTCAGAATTTTTACTCCCGCTTCTCCGAACTACTCAAAATTTCCGCTACCGGTTCTCCAGAACTGGTCCGAACCTGCTGAAACCCACCTCTGGGATGGGCCCGCCCCACCCACTCGCCCCGGCATAACGCCATCCTATTTAACCACGTTTTTGAGGCTGGGCATGGAAGGCGCGCACGCGAGCAAAGCACATGTTATGGAAGGCTGGGTGCGGCGAACCAGTGGTAAGAATAGGTGAAATCCACCACTGATAACGTTGATATCGGCTCAAGGAGAGGCGATTAAGGAGGCAAATGCCGGAGGCAGAGGCCAAATAATTATTAGCATCTCAGAACAAAAACTTCCTCTCCTCTAGCTTTGATGGAGATCAGAGAAGGCGGCGGCTAAGTGGTTGTCTGAATGGAGAGGGTTATTCCCTCCCTGCCTCTCATCTTGCGGCTCTACAACAATTTTGACTCGAGTTGAGGGTACTTCAGGGCCTTTTTCAAACCATTTTTTTTCCCCAGGTTGATTGTGGCAAGGAGAAGAGAAGCTAAACATAGCTCTCCGGCGATGGTGTGAGGATTCATGCAGTAGCAAAAAAAAAAAAAGATGAAATGAAATAAAAACCCTACTGGTGATAACTTATTAGCTGCGATGCGTGATGTCTTCAAAGCATAGATAGAAGCCGCCGCGGCAGCTATCTATCGGTTTTCATCTTCTCTCCCACCTGGGTTTGGCAGGAAAGCTGTAACAGCCTTTGGTGGGGGGGAGTGTTTTTTCCCCTTCCTCAGCTAGGAAGGAGGAAAAATTAGGGAGGCGAAGAAAACCCACCTGGGAATCTGGGCTCCTCGTGGGAATTTAGCATCCTCTGTTGTGTTCCGTTCACTGCCTGGCAGGTTCCTGCATGCTTAATTCTGTTGGCCTACCTTCCTCCGTCTTAAGAGCTGTCGTCTTCTGGTAAACCGAGAGGCATCTGCAACTGGAAGGAATGGCGTAGGCCACCTTTTAGCAATGGCACTTAGGCTGATATACACCGCACACTGAGAATATATCTGCCGAACAAAACTCCGCACTGGCGTAATGGAAGGCATCCGGCCCTGAAAACACTCTGCTAGCTCCATTCAGTTGCCCAGACTCCACCTTGCAAGGGATTATGGGGTCGTTAAGTGAAGATGATTGTTGAAAAGCAGATAGAGGGTCTTCTCAGTGTCTTGAGACTTCCCACTACCTAAATGCTCAGCGCGGCAAGTCACTAAAGTGAAGATTTCTCTGAAGCCAGAGAAATCTCACTCTGTCGTAATGATTGTCATCAGCATCTTACTAAATAGTCATTTATTAGAGACTCTGCCTGTTTAATGCAAGCCAGCAAGGCACCTCCACGCAAAAATGAGGTGTGTAAAAAAATATCTTAGGTGGGCAGGTTAGGATGGATCATCCTGGCCCTCAGCATCTCTGAAGGGTCTGGGAAGCGATGGTGTTGTGTCTGCGCCGCCCGAGCCAGGCCCCCTGCCAGAAAGTGACTTGGAAAGTGAGGGGGAAGGGCCATCAGGACTTACCTTGGGAGCACCGGCTTCCCTGGCTCAGCTCCAGGAGCCAGAAGCAGGCCAGGTGGAGGAGATAATGAGGCCTCCGTCCCCTGACTCTTTCCCCCCCAGGCCACGCCTCCAGACCCAGCTGAGGGCAATCAGGCCTGGCTAGACCCTAGGTTTCGTAGGCAGGAGAGGCGGGAACAACAGAAGCAGGGGTGGGGCAGGCCTAGGAAGTGCTGAGTCATGGAGCCACACCCCACAGGATATAAAAGCAGCAAGAGCTGCTGTGCCTCTTCGTAGCAGGCAAATCAGTACTGTTTGTTGACTCATCGGAATCAAGGGAGATAACAGAGTCACTTGGCAGATGCTCGCTAGTTTGCTGCCAGAGCTGATAGTGCCGGCTAATTAAGCCATCGCTCGGACTGAGGCGAGGGGGGACAGAACAGATGGTCCGTGTAGTTCTTGAAGAGAAGAATGCAGTCAGAGGCATCGGAGTCATGTTGGTGGCTTTGCCAACCACCGTCAAAGTGTCCCACAAAGCTTCAGGCAGGGATGAAATGCTACCGGTTTGCACTGGTTCTAGCGAATTGGTAGCGGCAGCAGTGCGAGGCTCCGCCCACCCACCCAGACATTGTTACCAGGAAGTAACTTGCTTTTTACCCTCTGCGCATGCGTAAAAGGCTTTGCGCATGCGCAGAGGGTCCAAAATTGCACACGACGCATGCGCGCCGCTTCCGAACCGGTAGGGAAGGTAAATAGATTTCACCCTTGGTTCCAGAGCTGTTTCCAAGGCACGCTGGACATTTGAAACAGCTGCTCTGGATTCTGCTTTTTCTGCCCCTCCCGCCCCTCCCTCTCCTCCCTCGCCAGGTGAGGCAGGCGAAGAGAGCCCAGCCGGGGCTGCCACCGGAGGGCGACCCACAGCAAGCCCTAAATTATTTGGATTTGGATGCAGGCGGGCTACAGATGGGCTGGCCATGTCATTAGATCAAACGCAGCCAGCAGAAAGAGAGTAAGAACAAAGGCGCATCCTTTGTCCGACTGCACCTGTGTGTGTGTGTGTGTGTGTTTGTGTGTGTGCGTGAACCCCAGACCCCACCGTTGTTCTTTAATTCCCCCCTCCCTCCTTTAAAGAGGATACCAAGATCCATCCAAGCTTTGAAGACTGGGACATTTCTGAGCTCCGCAATCCCAGCCTGGCTGGCTGGCGGTGGTGTGTGTGTGTGTGTGTGTGTTACATCAGTGGCCAGGACCAGCTGTTCAGTCCCCAGGTCACTTCCACTCTCTCGCCCCCTGCTGGTCCCCCCATCTGTCCCCTTCTGGTACCACTTGTTCTATAGTGGCACTCTAAAACTCTTCCCACCCCCAACCCCCTCCCAATCCTTTGCCATGGCAACGCGGCACGGATTGTTTGCTTGAGCAAATGGCCATTTCTCCATCAGGAAAGGCAGCGAATGGATTCCCATGGAGCGAAAGTCCCTCTGATGCATTTGTGACATTTGACCCCCCCTCCCGCTTCCTCTTTCTGCCTCCAGTTCTCTTTTCCTTCGCTTAGTTCCAACATCCTCTTTTTTTTTCTTTTTTTTTTAAAGAAGCTCAAATGGGAAACCAGATTTGCTGTTGGCCCAACTTGGGCCATGTCCCTCTTCCAGGGGCAGGAGAATTCAAATTATTATCAAATTATTATTCTTTTAAATTAGGTCTGAAAGAGTTCCTAGGAGGAGAGGCGTTGTTTAGAGGCTAAAGAGGCCCAGCACAACCTACCATGTTTCCCGGAAAATAACACCCTGTCTTATATTCTTTTGAACCCTGAAACAAGCGCTTGGCCTTATCGCCATGTGCTCAAAAGCCCGATTGGCTTATTATCAGGAGATGTCTTATTTTGGGGAGGAACAGGGTAGAATAGAACAAAACGGAACAGAACAGAACACCGTGTTTCTAGTGCACACATGCGAAGAGCTGCCAGAAGGCAAGAGCAGCTGAAGCAAAAAGGACAACTCGGGAGTAAGGCCAGAAGATGATTGGCCCCTCCCGTAAGGCTTAAAAGAGCAGCAACGAGCCATTGGGTTCTTTGTAGAAAAGCAACATTGATTTCCGTGCTTCTTGTCAGCGTCTCTTGAACTTTGTGGGGTTTTTGCCAAGAAAAGCCTTTGGCAGGTTGCCAAAGATATCAAAGGTTGCTGATAAGGCCAAGGGACTTCTTGTTAAGAATTTTGTTTTGGACAAAGCTGAGAATGAATTAATTCTCAGCTGTTTTATTAAAATAAGTTCGTTGAGGACTGAACTGTGTTTAGTAATCACTACTTGGGCCTTGATCACAACAGGACCTTTCATGTCTATGTAGCAGATAGATAGATAGATAGATAGATAGATAGATAGATAGATAGATAGATAGATAGATAGATAGATAGATAGATAGATAGATTTTGCTTGTAGAGAATAAGTTGTATTGTACCTATATTGCAGATTTGTAGAACAGTCTTGGATCCCACCGCTTTCTGATCCAAACTCTTTTGTGGGCTGGTCACAATTCCTGAGCAAGCCGAGGCTAAGTAGGTGGGAAATCAAGTGTGTAAAACCTGGAAGAGCAACTGATGTAGACGACTTGGGACCTGTCCACTGATCCAACTGTGAACCGATTCAACGGTAAACGTGGACTCTTGCAGTTCCTTCCTTTGGCCAGATTCTGCCGGGGGGGGGCAGCGCTGAGCCTCAGTTGACTTCTGCCTTCCCGAAGCAGTTTGGACGCCAGCCCAAATTCTGAAAGCGGCAAAAAGAGACGAAAGCTGCTATTTTTTCTTTGCTCTTTTTCCGC
The DNA here is from genome assembly GCF_028640845.1 of Ahaetulla prasina. Taxonomy (NCBI): domain Eukaryota; kingdom Metazoa; phylum Chordata; class Lepidosauria; order Squamata; family Colubridae; genus Ahaetulla; species Ahaetulla prasina. Next base: position 5,459,996 of record NC_080556.1, on the reverse strand, counting down.
ACTTCCCCCGCCCTCCCCCCTCCCCGGTGCCTTTTAATTTAAAAGCGTATTTCTTAATGTGTGTCACCGCCTTTTGCCATTGCCTCTCCCCCCATCCCTACCCGTATTGCTTCAGGGCGAATTCCTTCTCCCCGTTGAGTTTTATTTCCAGCGAGGGGTGGGAGGCAGTGGGGGGTGGCAAAGGCAGGGCGGATGGGAAACCAAACCACGACCCACTCAGTTGGACCTGCCCTTCCCCGTTCCCAGAGACCGCCCCCCTCACCCCTCTTCCTCTCTTTTTTCTGCCTCTCCTGCCGATTAATGCTGATGATTAAGAGCCAGCCAGTCCATCAACCAATCCTACCCACCCACCTCCCCAAAACCCTCAAGAGTCCTCGTTTGCAACCGGAATGATGACAAATGGCTAAACACGGCAGGGCATCTGGGTAATTGTTAACGGTGACTTGGACTCGACCCCCCGTAGGCCACGTCCAGGTTTTTTATTTGATTTTGGCAAGCCGTCTCTGCTGCCAAGAAATCGTATCAACTCCAAATTAAGCTACTTGGCGCTCGTTTAGCCTTCAGGGTTTTCTTAAGTTCCTACCGTTCGCGGATCAAAATGTGGTGGTTATTATTGGGGGGGGGGTTTCCCCCCATCACCACAGCCGACTCGTAAGATAAGATCACTTTTATTGTCATTTTTTTTTTTCCGGCAGGCACACATTAAAAATGAAATTCTGTTGACTGCTCTCAAAAGTGTACACATACATAACATGCATATAGATATGATCTATCTATCTATCTATCTATCTATCTATCTATCTATCTATCTATCTACCTACCTACCTACCTACCTACCTACCTACCTACCTACCTACCTACCTACCTAATTTACCTATTTATCTAATTTATCTATCGATCTACCTACCTACCTACCTACCCCAGGGGAGACATGCTTCCAGTTCGGACCGGATCGGTCAATCCGGTAGTGATGGCAGCAGGTGGTTCGGAGAACCGGTAGCAAAAATCCCTGTTCCCCCCATGCCCATCTGAGCCATGCGATCGTCAGAGCCTTTTTTTTAACTTTTAAAAGCATTTTTTTAACAACCTCTTCGGCCGAGCGAGCATCTGCACGGCGAACCGGTAGTAAGATAATCCGAAACCCACCACTGGCTGAAACTATTCTAACATTCTGGCTTTTTTTTTCTTCCCAAAGCTAGCTGAAGTGGGACATTTTAGTGAATAAAGGTACTTCCTCAAGCGAGGGCGGAGGAGGGGGGATTATAGACAGGAAGGAGAGCTGAAGGATTAAATGCATCTGGAGCGGGGGGGGGGGGGGGAAGCTCATTCAAACGTGGTCTCACCGTTGTCAGTCCAGCTGTCAGAGTAACAAACTGTTTTACCGCTTGGCAAATAGAGTCGGGTTTTGTTTTTATTTTGTTTTCTTTTTGCTTCCCTGGCGGAATGAACCTGAGCTTGTCTTCTGAAACTCAATACGGTCTGAGTCTGAGAGATACTTAGCCCTCGACTTACCGCCGTTTGTTTAGCGACCCTTCGAAGTTACAACGGGGGACTTCACGACCGTTATTTCGCCCTTAACGAGCGTCGCAGCGTCCGCGCGCGATCAGCATTCAGGCGCTTGGCAACGGGCTCCCTATTTTATGACCGTTGCAGTGCCCCCCGGGGTCACGTGATCCCCTTTTGACTGTTCAAATCAATCGAGGGAAGCCTCGATTGGCTGATCAACCAGGCCCGCTAACTTAAACGGCAGCGATTCCCTTAACAACCGGGACGAGAAAAGCCGTAAAACGGGGGCAACAAATGTCTCGCTTAGCCACGAGAAACGTTGGGCCCAGTTGCGGTCGTACGTCGAGGGCAAGCTATGATCGACAACCTTGAATGTCTCCCAATTCCTAGCAACCCGGCGAGCCCCGATCCCAGCATCCAAGAAGCGAAGGACAAAATCGGGCAGTTTCCCGCTGCTCCCCAGAAGCTTGGAAAAACTCTGGGGACCCTCATCCATCCTCTTGCACGAGCCCGGGGTGATACAATTAATATTGATGGAAGGGAAGGAGGGGCCGGCGGGGAGGAGGAGGAGGAGGAGGAGGAGGAGGGGCCCGAGCACCAAGAGCACCAGTTGGATCGGCGGCCTGGCGTATCTCCATAGCAACAGGCACTTCGGCTTCATGCAGAATTTATCTCGGCTTTTCCTTTCCCCGCCAGCTTGCGGCTCCTCTCACTTTCTTTCTCGCGCTCCCCTCCCCGTCGCTAGTTCCCGTGGCATCCCGTGGCGATTTAAATATATATAATACTTGAGAGAGAGAGATGGCCTTTTCGCAAGACTCTCTGGAGGGGTGAAGATTCCCACCAGCGTTTTGAGGCCTCTCAACCCTTTCAGGCCTTTGATTTGGAGATGAGTTCAGTTGTAAATCTTGGGAAGGGAAGAACAGGGCTGGTCGCGGAGCCTTTTCCGGCCTTTCCGTGGCTTTTTTTTTTTTCCCAGTCTAAAGAGAAGTCCAGCCTAACCCAACCAGGAGACGATGGGGATTTAAGGGGTGGGAAACGGACGGTGGAGAGTTACGTTCTTGATCAGGGGTGCCAAACTCGATTTCACTGAGGGCCACATCAGGGTTGTGTTTGACCTTGAGTGTGGGGGAGGCTGGGGGTGCGTGGCCAGGGTGGGTGTGGGCCAGGGGTGCTATTCAGCAGGTTCTGGAGAACCGGTAGCGGGAATTTTGAGTAGTTCGGAGAACCGGCAAATACCCACCTCTGGCTAGCCCCAGAGTGGGGGTGGGAATGGGGATTTTGCAAGATCCTTCCCCCAGGAGTGGGAAGGGAATGGGGATTTTGCAGTATCCTTCCCCCCCGGAGTGGGGAGGGTATGGGGATTTTGCAAGATCCTTCCCCCAGGAGTGGGGAGGGAATGGGGATTTTGCAGTATCCTTCTCCTGGAGTGAGGAGGGAATGGGGATTTTGCAGTATCCTTCCCCTGGAGTGGGGTGGGAATGGGGATTTTGCAGTATCTTTCTTTCCCTGCCACGCACACCAAGCCACGCCCACAGAACCGGTAGTAAAATAAACTGAATTCCACCATGGGTATGGCCAGCTGGGCATCGCTCATCAGGGCTCCAATTTTGGCCGCGTCAGCCTCCTGCAGCCCTCTGCTGATGAAAATGGAGCTCGGAGAGACCATGCATGGCCTGCGCGGGCTCCGTTTTTGCTGGCAGAGGGCTGCAGGAGGCTGTTGCAGCTGAAAATGGATCCTAGGCGGGCTGCGAGCAGCCTCCCCGACTTCCATTTCTGTTGGCAGAGAGCTGCAGGATGCCGTCGCGACCAAAAACAGAGCGCCAGCGGGACATGAGTGGCCCTCCCGAGCTCTGTTTTCATTGGCAGAGGCACCGCGAGCCGGTCCTTCGCTGTTTCCAGGGCGGGCCTGAAGAACCAGATCTAAGCATCCCGTGCGGGCCAGATCTGGCCCCCGGGTTTTGAGTTCGACACTGCTGTTCTTGACTGAGGCTGTGAATGAAGAGGAAAGGAGCGAACAAGAGGTGGGGAGCCAGATTTTTGAATTGTTCCCCCACCCCAAGAAAGTTTTGGCCCAGATGATAAACACAAGCCATCTTTTCTAGCTTTGGCACATTAGAGACCCAGAGATTTAAAGGTAAAGGTTCCCCTCGCACATATGTGCTAGTCGTTCCTGACTCTAGGGGGCGGTGCTCATCTCCGTTTCAATGCCGAAGAGCCAGCGTTGTCCAAAGACATCTCCGTGGTCATGTGGCCAGCATGACTCAATGCCAAAGGCGCACGGAACGCTGTTACCTTCCCACCAAAGGTGGCTCCTATTTTTCTACTTGCATTTTTTTACGTGCTTTCAAACTGCTAGGTTGGCAGAAGCTGTGAAAAGTGAGAGGAGCTCACCCCGTTAGGTGGCGCTGGGGATTCGAACCGCCGAACTACCGACCTTTCGATCGACAGGGTCAGCATCTTAGCCACTGAGCCACCACATCCCTTAGAGGTTTAAGGACCCCTATATTGGATCCCACATCCTCATTCAGACACGGGGAGTTAAAGTAAAGATATAGTTGCGTTTCCCCATCAAGGAAACCCTCCCCCCCCCCAACCGGAGCTTGATTCACTCTTTCGTTCCAACGGAAGATAATATATATTTTTTTAATTTGCATTTATATCCCGCCCTTCTCCGAAGACTCAGGGCGGCTTACACTATGTCAAGCAATAGTCTTCATCCATTTGTATACTATATACAAAGTCAACTTATTGCCCCCAACAATCTGGGTCCTCATTTTACCTACCTTATAAAGGATGGAAGGCTGAGTCAACCTTGGGCCTGGTGGGACTTGAACCTGCAGTAATTGCAAGCAACTGCTGTTAATAACAGACTGCATTAGTCTGTTGAGCCACCAGAGGCCCTTGCAGCTGTGGGTCTTTGGTGTTCTCCCAATGCGTTTGTTTCCTGCCGCCCAATTTCAGTGCTGCATGGATGACGTTACCTAGCCTGGCAACGAGAAAACAGCCGAGTGCAGAGAGCATCGAAGGACCCTACAGTTTTTCATCAGTTTTTGAACTTTTCTTTCAAAAGTAACAGCAATCGTATGGTAGTTGTCGTGTCCCCCACACATACACACTTCTTCCTGCACGATATGAGGTTATCTTAGGATAGCCGCCTCGCCAAATGTGGGCTGTATTAAAAAGTAAAGGGGGTGGGGGAAAGACACTTTGGTGTGGGGAAACATTTTCACACCTAAAAGTGAAAATACAAAACAGCACCCCGGAGCTATTATAAACACTTGACATTCAAAAAAACAAAAAAGACCCCCAAAAAACCTCTCCACCAACACATAGAAATGTGTTCACTGCGAAAGTTGAGGAGGGGCATTGAAATACTGTTTTTTTTCACAGTCCTGTTTTCCAGCCGAGTTTGAGAATCATAAGTTTGACCCAGGATGTCCCTCTTGGAGTTCCAAAGTCCCAGATGCAACTGTGGTTTCCCAATTTATTTATTTATTTATTTATTTATTTGGGGGGGGGAGGGGGGGAATTGGCTGTGAAGCTCAACCCATGGAATAGAAGTTTCCTTCAGAAATTGTGGGAGCGTCATCAGTGGAAGCTTTCAAGAAGAGACCGGGCTGCCATCTGTCAGAAATGGTGTAGCATCTCCTGCTTGGGTGGGCGGTTGGATTAGATGACCTACAAGGTCCCGTCCGACTCTGTTATTATTCTATTATTTAGAAGTTGTGGGAGCTTCATCAGTGGAAGCTTTCAAGAAGAGATTGGACTGCCATCTGTCAGAACTGGTGTAGGGTCTCCTGCTTGGGCGGGGCGGGGGGGTTGGACTAGATGACCCGCAAGGTCCCTTCCAACTCTTTTAATCTAAAGCCCTCCTTGCTGTTTGTTTGCTATTTAATTCAAATTGTACCGAATATTTGTGGCCTTTATGTTTTGTCCGGGGTGTGTGTGTGTCTCTTCTAGCAGCCCAAAAATGAGTGTTGTGTTTTTCTTATAAATAAAATAAAATAAAATAAGACGTCCTTTGAGGTTGACTGACCTTATCGTGTAGTGCAGAGGGGAATATATGATCCTCAGGATAATTTTAAATCTCTCAGTTGGAAAATGATGGAAATGCCTTCGTTCCACAGTCGCTCTCTTGGGAAGCTTCCTGAAGTTATGTACAATAGTGTATGTGGACAGAGCTTCCTTTAAAGGCCACCAATAACCATTTAGTTGGTCTGTTTGCTAAATTTGCACCAACAGTGACGGTTTTTTTGCTTTAACTGGGTTGCCTAGTGCAAAAGTTGTGGGTTTCCCCCCCCCCCCTGAATATCCTGCCTCTCGTCTTCTCTGCTATGAAACTTGCTTATTTGTTTGTTTGTTTTTTTATACCAAAAAATATTTTCCTCTTTCCTTCCATGTTCAGGCTTCTGCAGATAATGGGAATCCTAACAACCACGGGTAAAGCGAGACACAAAACTGTAAAGTAGAAAGAAAACATTGGCAAATAGAGATGCTTTCATTGGAAAACAAAAGCTTCCCAAATCGCAACAAAGCACCAAAATTCACCCGTAATTTCGTGGTGGGCCAAACACAGCTATATTTCTCTAAGACGGGGGTGTCCAACTCTGGCAAAGGGCTATCGAAACTTCTGTTCCATGGATTGATTGTTCTCACTGTCAGAAAATTTCTCCTTATTTTCAGGTTAAATCTCTCCTTGGTCAGTTTCCATCCATTATTCCTTGTCTGGCCTTTGGGCACGTTGGAAAATAGCTTGACCCCCTCCTCTCTGCGGAAGTCCCTCAGATATTGGAAGACTGATATCCTGTCTCCCCTGGTCCTCCTCTTCACTAGACTAGCCAGGCCCAGTTCCTGCAACTGTTCTTCATACGTTTTAGCCTCCAGTCCCCTCATTATCTTTGTTGCTCTTCTCTGCACTCTTTCTAGAGTCTCAACATCTTTTTTATAGTGTGGTGACTAAAACTGGATGCAGTACTCTAGGTGGGGTCTTACTAAGGCTTTATAGAGTGGTATTAGTTCCTCCCTCGATCTTGATTGTATCCCTCTGTTCATGCAATTTAGAATTGTGTTGGCTTTTTGGGTTGCCGCTGCAGACTGCTGGCTCATATTTAGCTGGTTGTCCACTAAGACTCCAAGATCCCTCTCACAGTTAATTGCTATTAAACCTGGTTTCACCCAGTCTATATGTGTCCTTGTCATGGTTGCAGGAACCATGCCCGGTTCCTGCAACCGTTCAAATAAAAAGAAGGGAAGATGGGAAGAAAGCAAGGAAGGAAAGATAAGGAAAGAGGGGAAGGAAGAAGAAAGGAGAAGGAAGGAAGGAAAAAGGAAAGGAAAGGAAAGGAAGGAAGGAAGATTATGACAGTGAGTGAGGGTCTCAGAAGTCCTCCCTTAGCACTTGGCCACCACAGGTGACCCCCCCCGGCCCCCCGACATGAGTGACATGGAGTTGGCCACACACACCCGCCACCAACCCAGCCCTCCGAGGTCAACACAATCCTCAATGAAATCGAGTTTGACGCCCCCCCTCTCTAAGACATCCAGGAATTAATAACTGCATGGTCTCACCAGCTGGTGGGCCATGAAAATATTAAAGTATGTTAACACCCCCAAATCTATAAAACTTAAGAGTCTATTTTTCTGATGGGGAAAGAAAAATGGCCCAAAGAATTCCAGAAACACTTCTAACATAGTCTGCATTTGGGAAAAGCAAGGAGAAGATTCCAAATTGCAGCAAATGTTCAAAAAGATACAGGTGTTTTTTTTTAAACCTTCCGCCGTGAGCTTAAAACACATCTATTTATTTGTGCAGGACTGGACTAGGATTTTAAGTTTTAAATTTAATTTTAGGGGGTTTTATTGTCTTAATTGTAATTTTTAAATTTTGGCCTTTTCAAATAAGTTTTTTAGTTAGTGTTTTTATCTTGTATTATATTTGTATTTTTATCGGGCTGTAAACCGCCCTGAGTCCTTCGGTAGATAGGGCGGTATAAAAATTTGAATAAATAAATAAATAAATAAAAAAGTGGTGTAGGATCTCCTGCTTGGGCAGAGGTGGGTTGGACTAGATGACCTATAAGGTCCCTTCCAACTCTGTTCATCGGTTAATTTGCAATGAATTCAACTTTTGCAGTCAACTTAATCTTGCAATATAGGCACCTATTTTATTTTATTTCCCCCCCCACACACACAAGCTTCTGGTAGGGTCCAGTAGGCCTGGTAAAAGACCGTTTCTCCCGAAAATATTTCTTTGGTTATCTCTTCTAAGTCACATTTTGAGACAAGCAAAACCCGAGAGAAACTCTGTGCTTGGGGAAAAAAAACAAAAAACGAATGTTCATTTTTCCACCTCAACGCTTCGGCGTTTGCAGGCTTTTTTTAAAAAAAAATACGGAGCTAGGTAAATCCTACGCTGCTATTTCCCACCTGGGAGTTTTAATCGCCGTTCCCGCTGTGTTTTTCTGATTGTTTCTCTGCCCCAGCGTGAGTGGCGAGGGACACTTTTGTGTGTGGCGATGTGTACAGGCGTGAGCTGGAGCGCCGAATGCATGAGCAAATGCCAGCTTTGCAAACAGGAGCCCTGGAGTTCCCTCCCGTTGCATCTGGAGGGCACTCTGCGCATGCTCGCGGAGACTCTTTCGTTCTTACTTTCCCCCGCCCCCAATTTACAAGGAAGCGTGCAGGAGCAGGCCTCTGCACTGGCCCAATAATTGGTTTTCATGCCGAAGTAGCTAGGTGCTTGCCTTCTTCCCGCCTGCCTGCAGGTTTGTGCAGCTCGCCTCTTGAATATTCAACGCAATTTTCTGGGGTGGGGGGAAACTGTTTGCTGTAAACTCAGTCTTGGCCAGAGATGGTATTCAGCCGGTTCATGCCTGTTCGGGTAAACCGGTAGCGGAGATCAGCTCTATGATGTCCTATTTAGGCACGTTTTTGCGGCCGGGCGCATACACGGAAGGCATGTGAGCGAGCAAAGTGTATACGTGGAAGGTGTGAGCGGCGAACCGGTGGTAAAAATATTGGAAACCCACTGCTAGTCTTGGCCCTCCCGAATCCTGCCAATCTGAGAAAACGTTTATTTGCGCTGTATTTTGTGGGGGTGGTTTGGAGGGTAAGGCTTGGTATGAGGAGATACAGCTATAATGCTATTTCAGTAGGCCTGAATAAGGGAAGTTTAGGTAAAGGTAAAGATTCCCCTCGCACATATGTGCTAGTCGTTCCCGACTCTAGGGGGCGGTGCTCATCTCCGTTTCAAAGCCGAAGAGCCAGCGCTGTCCGAAGACGTCTCCGTGGTCATGTGGCCGGCATGACTCAACGCCAAAGGCGCACGGAACGCTGTGACCTTCCCACCAAAGGTGGTCCCTATTTTTTCTACTTGCATTTTTACATGCTTTCGAAACTGCTAGGTTGGCAGAAGCTGGGACAAGTAACAGGAACTCACCCCGTTACACGGCAGCGCTAGGGATTCGAACCACTGAGCTGCCGACCTTTCGATCGACAAGCTCAACGTCCTAGCCCCTGAGCCACCGCGTCCCTTTTAGGGAAGTTTACTTCTGTGTAAATGCATCCAGACCCCAAACTCTTTGCCCGCCCACCCCCTCCTTTTATCTTCTAAAGAAAAAACTCTGCACTTGCCCTCCCCGCGCTCCAAAAGCCGTTGCATGGCAGAAAAATCAAGAGCGTGTGAGCAGAAGTGAGCGGCTATAATTAAATTGCTCCTGATTAAATCTGCAGTTGCAAAGCCCACTTACAGTGTGACAAAGCAGCACGCTCGTCCACAGATAGGAGGTTTGGGGACTTTATACAGCTGTTAAAACTTGGTGGGGTGTGGGGATGCCTGTTGCATTCTTGTCTATGTGAGTGGACTTTTTTTTTTTTAATTCGATATCCGTCGGGGCTTTTTTTCCCCCTAAAAAGTCAGCTAATTCTTAAAGCCAATGGAACTTGTGAGCTAATATGTCATCTTTCCTACTGAAAAAGCAAACCATCAATTAACATGCCGCAGTTAAGTGATCAGAGTCCCCCGTAAAGAGAAGCTGGAAAGTTGCAACCGCTACAAATCGCATTTACAGCAAGGCGATGGGTTTGAAATTACAGGATAACAGTGTTGGAAGGGGCTTTCTAGAGATCTTCTAGCCCAACTTCAGCTCAACGGGAGACCCTATACCCGTAATGGTGAACCTATGGCGTGCGTGCCACAGGTGGCACATGGAGCCATATCGGTGGGCATGCGAGCTCAGCTCCGGCGCGCAAGCAGAGGTTGGCCAGCTGATTTTCGGGCCTTCTGGGCCCACCGGAAGTAGGGAAACAGGCTGTTTTTCACTCTCCCCAGGTTCCAGAGCCTTTCTAGGAGCCTGGGGAGAGCGAAAATGGCCTTCCCCACCCCTCCGGAGGCAGGAAACGACCTGTTTGCCAACTTCCGGAAGTCGGGGAGGGTGAAAAATTGTCTCCCCTAGTCCTTCTTTTCATTAAACTAGACAGACCCAGTTCCTGCAACCATTCACGGTGCAATTCTTGTGTGGCTGTGTCAGAGTGTTTACAGCATGACTACTATTTTGTTCAAAAAGTTTTTATTAGTCAAAAAAGGTTTATACAAATACATATCAGGTATGGTAAATTTTCATTTTTCTTATCTAAAATAAGAATTTTACTCAAATTTTTTAACACATACAACAGCCATAAGGCAAGCAGGTGACACGAAGTAGCAAAGTTTGCAAATTTTTAATACGTAATAAAGAAGAGTCAAGAATAATGCATGACTACTATTTTGAGACGACCCAGGAGCAAACTATAGGACACAGAGGTTTTGTCTTTACAAACAGTGGTTTATATACAAGTTATATACAGTATATATACATACACTTGCTAAGCCAAGCCAAGCAAGCAATCAGTCTTCTTCACCTCTACACAGAGAACTACAGTGCAGATACAGGTGACGAGGAGAGTGCTACACGAGGAGAGAGACAGATGCCCCCTAATGGCCTCCCTTATATAGGCAGCTTCTTAAAGGGCAATAGCCCTGCTGACCCATCCTCACTCTTAAAGGGCTGGTCAGCTTTAAATCATCATTACCTTGACAGGCTGAGATTTTATATTCGCTCCAGATGAGAAACCAGGACTTCCTTTTTCGGGTCAGCTCAAAACCTGATTCTGACTATATCAGAAAATAGTGTAGGTCCAGGGGGTTGGTCGGACTAGATGACCTCCAAGGTCCCTTCCCACTCTCTTACTAACCAGTGAATCTTCCTAACCGGAGAAGCGTTCACTGTGGGCGGGCTGCTATTCTCGTAACGCCAGATATTTCTGTACGATCTGGGCTTGATTCTGCTTTTACCTCATTTCTGCTATTGTGCAGGAGGGGAAATTCGAGCCTCCCTTCTCCTACTGTGGTTTCTTTTCTTAGGCTTGTTTGTACTTTTTTATTTATAGGGTGCCCAGATGCTCTGTTTTTTGCCATTTTGCTTATGTTACTAAGTGTTCCTGTGGGGTGGGGGGTGCGCGTGAAATTTCCGTGGGTCATTCAGCTTCGTCATGCAGTTCTTTTGGGAAACCACGGAGGGTCGTATTCCTCATGAGTTTGTGGGATAAGGTTGACACATCTGGGTGGACTTGGCTACGCCTGACCACAGTTGGGGCAGAAGGCATGAAGACCAGGCCATACTGTCGTGTCCCACTCCTCCTCTGACATCCGGGTCGGGGAAGTCTGTATCAAGCGTGGCCACAAAGCCTCTGCAGCTTTGCCAAAGTTCTGTCAGAGTTCTCAGGGCAGGCAGGAGTCCAAGATGTGACTTCAGCAATCCAAATTAGACTTTGCCTGACTCAAGGAATGCCAAAAAGCAGATCCTTTATATAGGCCATGGGGTGTGGCTCCATGACTCAGCACTTATCCAGGCCTGCCCCTCCCTTCCTTTTGCTGAAGTCGCCTCTCCATTCTCCGGAAGCGTGGATCCCTCCACCCTCCAGCTGCCGGCAATTCCAGCTCGTGACTGGCTTCATATTCCTCATGTTCACATGCTGTGGGGGAGGGGTTTATTTGCTCAGTTTGTCCGGGCATGGTGCCAGGACTGGGGGATGAAGGCATGCCAGGCCATTCGTCTTGCTCGGTCTGTCTGGGCATGGTGCCAGGACTGGGGGCTGGAGGCATGCCAGGCTGTTCGTCTTCATTATCCGTTTCTGGCTGAGATAACAGGAGATGAGAGGGGCCCGGCTGTGGAGAGGGGGGCGAGCGAGGCACAACACATACTGTCCACTGATCAGGGATGAAAAGTTCCAAGGAATGAGCTTGTTATCCATTTGATTTCCCCCCCACCCCACCCTCTTTGACATGTCTTCCTTAGGAGATGAGCCAAAGGAGGGGTCAAATGTGTCATATGTCACAGATCCCTGCGTGACCAGATAAGAGCCACAGACCCATTTTTTGCCTCCCAAACTCTCTGCACAACCCGTTTTTGCGGAAAAACAGGCCTGTTTTTTGGCAAAAATGGGATGCACGGGGCGGGGTTTCGGGAGGTCAAAAATGGCTGTATTCGGTGTATAAAACACGCCCACATTTCCACCCTCTTTTAGGGGGGGAAAGTGTGTCTTATATTCTGAAAAGTACAGTAAGTCCAGCCCGCCTGGAATGCCTGTCTTACCTCCCGCTCATTTCCCCTGACCGTTAGTAGCTCAGATTCTTGTAGAGACCTTAAGCTTGCAAGAAATCTCATTTGAAGTGCCTGAATCTCCTGATTTCCCCAGCACTTGAAATCTTCCTCTTTGCTCAGTCCGTTAAGTTGACTTCTCCCACTCTGGGACAAGGATGGTCCAATCATGTCTTTTCTTCACAGAAACCCAGAATCCCCCAGTCAGGGGGAGCTTAGGGGTCATTTAGTCCAGCATTCCTGAGCCATTAGATAAGAGGTGTCGAACGCAAGGCCCGTGAGCCGCAGCCAGCCCGTGATGTGGTTGGATGGAGCCCACAGGGCTGCCCTGGAAAATGTAAGGGGCCCATGTTACTTTGGCCAAGTCTACCAACCTGGCTTTGGCCCAGTCTACCCAATGCGAAGAAGAAACACGCCAGCAGTTTGGGGAATGGCATCAAATTGGTCATGCCCACCCAGTCGGCCATGCCCCCCCGGCCCCCCGAGGTCAACCACAGCCCTGATGGGGCCCTGAATGAAGTTGAGTTTGACTGCTCGAGATGGACTTCAACTCCCAGAATTCTCCAGCCCTCACGGCCACTGTTAAAAAGTACACGCACATTTCAAAGTCGGCCAGGGAACTGGCAACCATCGTCTGCTCGGTGCCTCTCTGACAGATGGCCGTCCAGCCTCTGCTTTCTGCTTTCTGCCAACAAGTCTGCCCGAGGTAGTATTCGTATACTCCTAAGCAGTTGGCCGATTGCTCGACATTGATTTATTTCTTCGCTAAGTAGGGGAAGAAGTAATTAATTAGGGGCTAGGGGGAATGGCGTGTTCAGCACGCAGTTGGTCGCTGAAATGAGTTAGGTGTCGCTAGGTCACTCGAATCCAGAGCCAGGTTGAGGAAGAATCTGGGCACGGATTTTCCCATCTGGGACATTCCTGTGTTGTAACTTTGATGTTCATCCCGTAAACCTCAATCATTTCAGAGAAACGCAGTGGATGGGCTCTGTAGTACGGACACTCGACCCCGCTGTGTATTCGGCGGAGAGCGTTAACCCCCCGTGTGAATAAATGTTCACACGGACATTTATCGGACCAACTTTCACCATTCACATCAAATCTCGGGAGGTTGAAATCGACAGACGTCCGTCTCTCTCTTGGCTTTGCCAAGAGGGGCCCTGTGATCCCTTTCCAGAAGTCTTCACTGAACAGCTGGACGGGCCCTTTCTCAAACGGCCAACCATCTGCTCTGCATCGCCTTCCAGAGAGAGGTTGAATTCCAGCTCCCATGATGCCCAGCCAGCAAAGCTCAACTTGTACCTTTTGCAAGCATTTTTTTGACTGCCAAAGAAAACTCCGAAGAAGCAATGATTCGAAACTGAACCGGATAATGCCAACCTGCTGTTTGGGGGCAGAATATCACCAGCGGTTGGAGATGACGATGTGCCCTCAAGAAGTTCAGGCCCGAATTGTCTCCAATTTCCTTTCTTTCTTGCATTGGGGGTGCGGCGGGAGAAGAGATCCTGGTGTCTTTTTTATTCCTGCCTGCCGGAGAACCAAGTGGCTTCCCTGCCACCCCGAGATAAGATTTCATTTCATAAAAAGTAATAAATCTAAGGAGGAACACTTTGCGCCTTTAATGGCTCGCCTGCAGTTTTGCTATTTAATCAGGACTCATCGCCTGCCTTTATTGCAACGGGGATCCCTAGATCATTTTGTGAAGCTTGGAAGATTCCCACCCCTGCTCCGCCAATTTCGAGCCCTCTCCCATCAAAGTAAAGTAAGTGGGACAATTCTCCGGGGCCTTAATTTAATTTAAGCATGCATCGGTCTCCTCTGGAGTGAGTCACTTCCTTGCCTGTAGTTTTCAGAAGATAGGATGCCGGTAACTATAGGGAGGAGGGGCTGCGATAACTTCTCTTAAATTCTTGCCTGGGATAATGTGGGGGCTTGCTTGGGATAAAATTGGCTTTGTGGAAGACTGACCCCCAAGGTGCCACCACGGCCCACTTTAGTTCTTATTATTAAAGAGGGATGTTGGCGTGATGGAGGCGAAGTGGTTTTGCACCTTCTCTGTCTTGCTAAAACGTGGGGTGGGCCGGTGGGTGGAGATCAATATTTATAGGGACCATCTGGTGTTGACCGTGGCATATGGAAGATTGCCGCTTGGAAAGTAAGGGAAATAAATAATAAACAGAATGAATTAATACGTTAACGGGAAGGAGAAGAGATGATGTATATGTGTGTGTGGGGGAGGGAGGGAAGCGAAGAGAAAAGGGGTGTAGGAGGTAATAAAACAGGAGTGAAGACGGAAGGGGGAGGGGATGGATTGGATCAAGAAACAGAAAGAAGCAAAGAGGTCGGCTTAATTGTGAAGGCAAGAGCTAAACGGTAGGTTGGAAAAGCGGAACTGATGTCATTGAGATTGTTGCGGCTCCGGATGAAAGTAAGAATTCCGTAGGTGTTGTGGTCCGCCAGCAACCTGTGAAGCTGGCAGCGGAATCGGACAGCGATGAGGCTGAAGAAGAGCGTGGGCCAGTCCTGGAGGCTGGGGAAGGCCCAGATGAGGGCTCTCCGTCAGAGGCAGAGGTGGGGCCAGGGCCATCTGGGAGTGATGTGCGGACTACGGAGCCTCCAGAGGCGGACAGTAGTGAGGCAGAGGAACAGGAGGAGCCTGTTCCTAATGCACGCATGAGAAGAGCTGCCAGAAGGGAAGAGAAGCTAAAGCAAAGAGGACGACTCAGAAGTAAGGCCAGGAAATGATTGGCCCCTCCCATAAGGCTTAAAACACCAGCAACAGCTCTTGGGCTCTTTGTCGGAAAACAACATTGATAGACTTGTTTCTTGTCTTGCTGCATTTATTTCTTGTCG